>NW_017536563.1:239302-246410 GCF_001853355.1 Bactrocera latifrons
AATAATAATAATAAAAAGTACATGAAACTCAATTCATGATTTTTCGATGAAAAGCTGGATAATTTTCAAGTTGACACAGAAATGCCCAACTCTTGAGCACGACGTGTGAGACACTGATTTGGGTCTTCCTCAATTAATGCGCTAGCGTCAGCAATATTCTCAACATCTTGGGCACTTATTTGTCTCACTGGTACAGGAACATTTCTCKTTGCTCTTAAAGTTGAGGCCACTGACTCCGAATTTCGGTAGTAAATTTTAATAGACAACAAACAAATGCAGCTCATATTAGATGAAATCCTGCCAATCCTACCAAGAACACAGCAAAACCTTATTGTCCGTCAATCCTGACAAGGTGACGGCTTGCGCTGACTTACCGCTATTCTCCCAACATTTTCAAATAACCTCTTCGTAAGTGACCCACTTCTGCAMCTAGTAGCCATCCGCTTTCGAAATGGATCGATTTTGTTACAATTCTACAGCAATTGGCCCATGAGGCTTCGTGCATTTCCTCCTTTGGTATCCATACATCTTGCATTAAGAATTTTTCAAATTGTTCTTCCAAATAGTYGAAACAGCTGTGACAAGACGTCAGACTTGACGATTTTCATTATCTTAATGATTTTTTCGGCAATTAACACTTCAAGGTCAGGTGCATTTTTTTAAGTTTTGGAATCGAAAGGCCCCAAATTGCAAATATTTATGGTTAACAATATCTTCGTATCGCTAATTGGATATTCCAAGCGTAGCCAGGTCCTTTTCCACCTGGTCTTTCCAACGGAGTGGAGGCCTTTCCCTTCCTCTGCTTCCCTCGGCGGGTACAGCGTCGAATACTTTCAGAGCTGGAGTGTTTTCGTCCATTCGGACAACTCGAGCTAGCCAGCGTAGCCGCTGTCTTTTAATTCTTTGAACTATGTCAGAGTCGCCATAAATCTCATACAGTTCCAGTGAAAACTCGCAATGTCGACTCACCAGTTGTTGTCATCGTTCAAGCCTCTGCGCTATATGGTGTACGGGAATTATGTGTGACTTATAGAGTTTGGTTTTTGTTTGCGAGAGAGGACCTTGCTTCTCATTTGCCTACTTAGTCCGAAGTAGCACTTGTCGGCAAGASTTATCCTGCGTTGGATTTCCAGGCTGACATTGTTGKTGGTGTTTACGCTGGTTCCAAGGTAGACGAAATTATCTACAACTTCAAAGTTATGACTGTCAACAATGATGTGAGAGCCTAGTCGCGAGTGCGACGACTGTTTGTTTGATGACAGGAGATATTTCGTCTTGSTCCCGTTCACTGCCAGACCCATTTTCTTTGCTTCCTTGTCCAGTCTGAAGAAAGCAGAACTAACGCGCSKGTGTTGGGGCCAATGATATCAATATCATCGGCATACGCCAGCAGCTGTACACCCTTGTAGAAGATGGTACCTTCCCTATTTAGCTCTGCATCTCGAACTATTTTCTTCAGAAGCAGGTTGAAGAAGTCGCACCATAGAGAGTCGCCTTGTCTGAAACCTCGTTTGGTATCGAACGGATCGGAGAGCTCCTTCCCCATTTCTGACCAAGCTTTTAGTGTCACTCAACGTCAGTTYACAMAGCGGTATTAGTTTTGCGGGGATACCAAATGCAGRCAATTCGGCATAAAGGCAGCTCCTTTTCGTGCTGTCGAAAGCAGCCTTGAAATCGACRAAGAGATAGTGTGTATCGATTCTATCTCATCCGAGGCTGGTAGTTGCTTTTCATTGGGGGTGTTTTTTTTACGTGGCGGGTCCCAAATCCAGCGCACAACCCTCTGCAGGGGATATTTCGCCTTCTCACTTTAGCTCGCCTTCAAACGGGTGTTCTTAGACTACCCAGAGGATACTTGGTCAAAGACCGGAAGTCGTGAACTGCTTGAGCTATATGTAAAATTATCGTTTCGGGCCACTCCCAAGTGAATGGCGATCAGAGAACTTTCCTCAACTTCTACACATGACTCCATCCTCCCTTAGGATACAGTATCAGGATATATATTATTAACGCGATCTATAAGACATTCACTCTCCGAATTTCATTTGAATTCTTAGTCCTTGGTTTTCCATATATTGTAGTGATAATTAAATATTATATTGGTTTATAAATTGACCAACGTGTCACAAGATTAACTGAAACGATTTTACTAACCTGCCATACCATGGGAKAGTGGCGAGCAAAACCAGTAATAACATTGAAGGCGGTATTAATATGGTCTTAGATGATTACCTCTTGCATCTGTATGTCTTCGTATATGTCTAATACGCACATCTAGGTATATACTCGTATCAACATATTTTACTGTGAGTTGCAGACTACGGTAAGTAGAAAAAAGAACGCAATAATAATTTTTACCGCATAATTAAACCGATGTGCTGCAATGCCATGGCCAATGCCGAGCGAAAACTAGCTATATGWGGCGCATCATACTTGACACAATATTCTTAAAAGGGCCCAGTAGGAAAGTTATGATTAGCAGAAAATATTTAGTGTTTGAACTTGACTTTTCATATATTTCGCATTGTTGTCTATAGATGTCTTGTCGCTTTCGAAGTCGAGTTGGGTTTTTTGTCATTAGTTAACATTGGTAATCCTTTCGTATTTCTAATCAAACTTTAATTTTTTTTTATTTTTGTAAAGAATTTTATTGAACCAAATATGTACCATTTTGGTCGAGCACTTTTTGCCATTTTTCCGCCAGAGATCTTATTCCCTCAGTATAAAACTTTTGTGGTTTCTCGACAAAAATTGCGACAAGTAATTTTAACAGGCTTCTCTTGAAACCAATTTTACTCCATTTAGGAAGTTCTGGATTGACCTAAACAAATGACAGTCCGATGGTGCAAGATTAGGGCTTTATGGTGGATACATAAAAACTTCCCAGCCGAGCTCTTCCAGCTTTTGCTGAGTCATCAAAKATGATTGCGGTCTAGTGTTATCCTGATGGAGGACGAARCCGTTTCTGTTGATTAGTTTTGGCACTKTTTTCGCTTGCTTGCTTTAATCTCATCAGTYGCTGTAAAATTTAGAATCAATCGTTCCACTAGTCTTTAGCAGCTAATAGTGGATGATTTCTTTTSAATCCCTCCAAATACTCAATCATAACCTTTCGAGGCCTCAATCCTGGCTTTGCGTTAGTTTTGTTGAGCTTCACCACGCTTGGAATTTGATCTTTTTTTCACATTATTGTCATATTTTATTCACTTTTCGTCTCTTGTCCTGTCTCTCAGATGTTAATTCGGAACACTAAATTTTTCACAGACAATTCAAGTGGTGCCCAAACATCGAGCTCCTTTWTGTAGTCTGATGATGAATGTTAAGTTCCTTGGCGATGTCATGGCAGTTTATGTGGTGGTTCTGGTCAATATTTTCCATAATTTTTTTGTGTTACATGAACTGATACAGCATCATCTCCGTAAACTTCACATATTTCATTGGTGGCTTGCGTGGTATTCTTCCCTTTTTTATTTCTTCATTATTTTCACTCATTTCTGAACAGTTGTAACTTTTTGATAAACATGAAAACACCCAGCATAAAATTTTCTGTTACATCTTCGGTGCTCTATCGCACTCTATGCGTAGTTGTGTCGTACGTGAGGTCTGACAAATGGGCATATATATTTGAAGCCTCGCCTTATAACTTTTTAATGATGTTTTTATATTTTTTGAACATACTTCGATCCCAGCCCGGACCACTGAACTCTCAACAACCCTGTTTACTATTTTTGATAGCTTTGCTTTATATAACAAATATTGGTTTTTTCTTTCTTTTTTTTTGTAGTCTTGTACGTATTAAATCCTGTTTTCTTATTTTTTTGTTCTTCTGTATCTTTAGAGGTATTAGAGGTTTAGGTATCTTTAGAATATGGTTGATGGTCGTCGTAAATATTAAAAAAAAACTGCAAATCTTTTTTATGACAGATATGATCATTTTATATAGAGTTACTCACCAYCCAGAGAAACATTTTCATTACCGTATGCTACAACGAATTTTAWCTCTAACTACTGTCCTCGTACCTCACTTTCCACCACATCTAATAATCTTCCTACAGGGTCGTCAAATATCTACGAACTATAATTCCTGCATACTGGTTCATACCAACGTAGCGACATAAGCCAATGAGGGAGGACTTACTTGTCGCATGCTTATTATTCATTTTATACTCATTARTGTCATAAACAAGGCAGTCAGCAAATAAAACAGCGAAGCTATCGGGGAATTGCGATGCCAAGCTGACAGGATAGGCAGCCAAGTGACTAGCAGTATGCGCACAAGCAGCTGCAGCCTTGTATCACATATGAACAGTTATGCCACATATGTAGGTATGTGTGTGTGTGTGTACCAACTGAAGAAAGTTAATGAGGCATGCACCATTAGGTAGATGCGCCAAACGTTTCTTCGACATACTTATTTGCATACACATACACAGTAAGACGCACACACTCGTACGTGTAATCAGATGCAAAATAATTACAAATATTAAAGGATGACATATATGACTTAATAAAGCATTTTACATTGTATACCTAYTGTTGTTGCTGCCATATACATGCATTTGACGCAAATTGACTGTGCACTCTTTCAATTGGAAAATGGGAAATGTGCGCAGCTCAGCAGAAACATAATTTTTTAATAGTTAGTGCGKTGCGGATTAGTTGTTAAATTTTCGTTTTCTGCAAAATATCGATTTAGGCTAAGTATAAACGGAGCATATGTACTGTAATCATACCGTATACGTACAYCATGTCGTATGAGCAACACGTAATGTATAAATCACTTGTATGAATGATCMTTCCAGTTGGTATTTAATTTTGGTATCCATTTTAAAGAATATTTTTTATGAAAAAAAAGAAACTTGACGACATCGGACTACAGCCACGCCCACAAAACGCTATTAAAGGAAAATCTATAAAGTGTCATAACTAGGCACTTAATTAAGATATAAACCTGTAATTTGGCGCTGAGGATTGCAGAAGTAAGGAAGAACTGTGGGCTGAAAATTTAAAAAAAGTGTACTTGGCCCTACCAAATTCGCTTCGGACAATATCTCGGTAGGAAGTTAAAAGAAAAATTTAAAATAGTCGGCTCCGTCGCGGGGTGTCAGGGTAAAAATTGGACGATGGACCCACTTGCAGGTGAAATATCTCGGTATCCGCTCGACCGATTCCGACTAAACTAAGTTAGTRGCATTCCTTTCTCATTCTAATAGCAGAGTACGAAAATGAGTATAATCGGACAATAACTATTTTAAAATCAATTTGATTTTTTCAYTTTCCAGTACAAAAATCAGAAAGYAAATTTTATAGATACCTAAAATATCACACAAACGAAGCCCAGTATCAGGGAATTTTTCCTAACTTCTTTGAAGTTTTAATGACTTAACTGCTTTAGTCCTTTACTTGCTTAAAAACTAAAGCAAWCGATTTTGAACTTCAGTGCGTCTTCAAAAATCTCTTCGGCCTCAYACAAGTTTCTATTCTTATACATATCTTATGCATTGCGAAACTAAATATGGTTTGGTCATTGAAATAAKTCTCATTTCACTTCCGAAACCATGGGTTCAAATCCCGTTGTATGCGCCAGTTTTATACTCTGTCGTACGACCTTATCGTCTTGCCACTCCGCTTCAYCATTGGTGCTCTTAATTCATCTACTTACATCTGTTACCCTTTTTGTGGACAACCATTCAAGGTTTTGTGCCTGATGATGTTCTAAGTATTTCGTGTCAGATTTGTGATAAAAYTGGGMATTCGCAGGGGAAGTGTAAAACCGSTTCCGTTTTCCCTTCTTGCATGCAGCTGCGGTAACTTCTGTTATAAGCAGGCAAATCTTTGGTGTATGTTCTCCAAATTTCCGATTTGTTCAAAATATATTAAAGGGAGCTCTGATCGTTCCTATCGGTCATAGTATTGCCTCCGCTTTGGTTTTATCTAAAAAGGCTTCTAGCATTGTCAACTCATCTGCCTTTCGTTGCCGAAAAGTTCTGTGACCGGGAATCCAAATTATGGACAAGTGGAACTAAACTGCCAGTGATCTTAAAGCCTTCCTGCAATTCTTGGCAATGTTGGAAAAAAGTTATATACATTTAAGATAAGAATTTAACTTGAGGATAAGAAGAGAGCAATTGAATTTAATGATAGTATATCTGATCGAATTGAGGATCAGTTAAAAATTGGAAAACCTGCGTATCACTGCCCATTTTTAATTTAAATTTTGGTTAATTTGAAGATACCGATTTGAAGGTTGACAGTTTTTTTAAGAAACGAGAAGAGGCGAAACAACTGAAATGTATTCCTACCAAAAAAAAAAAAAAATTTGTTAACAATTTGATTACTGTCTTAATAATGAAATTAGACCTCGGGTTATATAATTAGTGACCATGCTGAACTAAACTGATGAGTAATTTTTTAATGTATTTTAAATAATTAAGGGGTTTTGTAATCTTTTTTTTAATTTTTTACAAAATTAATGTAGAAATCCACTTYACCATTGCAAGGTTTCGAAAAAGGCTTAATAATAGTAATAATAAATACGGATAAATACGGATAATAATAAATACGGTGTGTACTATAACCAGTACTTCAAACTTTAAACGGGTTTTTCTCAAAACACTGTTTTTAAATTGGCGGACACGATTCCGGGCGAACTACTCAAGCGATTTGCTTAGTATTTTTTAAAATTAATAATTCATAATTTTTTATAATATATTGACAATATTATGACGAAATTTATGTATAAAGGCGTGGAAAAAAATTAAAACGATAACCATTCACGTACTTTTTAGGAATAAATTATTAGGCTGTTCAGTGTAAGGTGGTTATCGGGTTATGTGGGTATTAYAYTAAAAATAACCYCTAYGCTCCGTGAACATTTTATATTGTATGGTTATTTGCTTATTTTTACACAAATAGCGGTGCATTRTTTATAGTTTAAGTTCAATGAAATTCCTWYTAATAAAATGCCTAAACAAAGTTTAAAAAGCAASATAAYTGAATTTAAAATARSTTCTGCTATTCAGGAAATGGACTTTATTGAAGGTGTGTGCTTATTAAATAATCCGAATTTTAAGGGTTCAAAAATTTCTTTACAAAGGGAAATCTACAA
>NW_017536563.1:247380-252300 GCF_001853355.1 Bactrocera latifrons
GAACAGCGTATATGTTTGTGTGTTTCAGATGATCCAAATATAAGAAATCGTGTCCGTTAGGAAAAAAACCCAACTCATTCACCCAACCATTTCTCTGACAGATGTCACCAAAAAGTTCCGAAAAAAATTGTTTATACACTCCACGGTATACCTCATGATATGTGAAAAAAGTTCTATTGAAGAATAAAAATTTCTACCAAAAAAATGTCAAAAATACAAGCTAGATTACCCTGCTGACCCCTGAACATTCATATTCTTAATTCAATTCTAGAAAGTGTCCATGTTTTATGGGAGATCGCGAAGATCAGCAAAAAAWTTGTATACGCCTTATCTGTATCAAAAATTTTCATATATTATTAATCGGCGTAATTGACAAACAGACCGACCTCGTGAACTTAATTTATCAGCCRCATTTATTTGTAATTATTTATAATTATTGCAATTACTCTTAATTGCATTCATTCAAACGCAGGGACGATAATGTCAAATATGTTACGACCTCCACTGCTCCGGGTGCTCACAATTCAGCATAGTAAAAGTTTGAGCAAAACAGCAGTTTGCAATTTTAATTTACAGCTTTCAACGTGCGATAGATAATCCTAAAATGTCAATTACTGCCAATTAATCTTGCTGTTTGTTGTTTTTTGTTTTGTTTTTCGGTTTTCAAAAACACAAGCGCACTTTCAACTCATTTTATGGTGATATCCATTATGATGTTCACTTAATGCCGCTGTCAATTTGGCTTAATAAATTGTGAAATTCTTTACAATGCTGAAATTTTACAAAAATTTTACAGCTATTGTACATTTAACTTGCTTGTTTCTCTTATTAATTCTCTCTGTCTCTGTCTCTCTCTTTCTCATTGCATGTGCCGATTACAACGAAACCAACTGAATCAATGGAATCAATGAAACTCTGGACAATCGTTGGCCACTAATCCACAATGATTAACAACAAAACTGTATGTACGTCAATTTGCTTTGAAACCGAAATTTACAACAACAACAAAATAATGATAATAACAACAACAAMAACAATCATCATGTAAACGTTCACAACAACAACAACACGTAAATGTCATGGCGACAACGTTAATCGTTACAACAACAACAACAAAAACAACACAATTGCGCCCAACAACAATAAAAACAACCCATAACGATCCCAACAACATTCAATGCGCTTGTCAACATCAATATGGCACTGTGTGCGCCACCATCGTTATCGGCCATCTTTCGTATATACACCATTTGCTTACACCGTGTCGTATACGTAAYATTTCTTTCGCAAAATGCTTTTCACTTGCATGCGCTTGAATGTGCTTTTGTCTGCATTTGATTGACATTTCATGGCAACCGCTAACGCTATTGTATTGCGTGTTGACTAATACGTATACAAATATGGACAACAACAACAACAATAATAATAACAATTGTAGTGAAAACAAAAGACATTGATGCCGTGGAAGGCAAATCCGTCTCCCTGCCATGTCCGATCAGTGCACCGCTGAGTGACGTTTACATGGTCTTATGGTTCCGCGATAATGCTGGTATACCGTTATACAGGTAAGTAACAAACAAACGCGTGTATGGCACATAAATGTGAACACAAAGCAGGTGTATGATTAGAGATAATAAACTCACAGCTGCTATAATATGTATTACTATGTGTTGCTTTTCCTTTTGAAATTTCGTCTGTTTTTCAACTTTTTMCTTGAACGGTGTGAAAGGCTTAACACTTGCTTTCCTTTTCTTTGTTAYTACTCGCTACTAATGATGATTTTAATTTGCGCTGCAAGCAAAAGCAATAAGAAACGCTTCATACATTTTAAGTAAAAGCGACGGCGTTGCTGTTTCRTAATTGCTGGAAAAAGTGAGAAAGTCACACACGCGACGTTAATGGTAGACCGAATACTGCCGTTTCATGTTGTTATTGCTCTGCTTGTTGTGCTTTGTTTTGTTACTAGATTTCTACACGGCAGCTTATAGTTGCTGGAAATTATATTTATCACAAATTTATGTTGCTTCTTTTGCCCACTAGCGTGATTTATTGCCTGACTTACAAGCAACCGAAATTTCCCTTTTGCCATAAGTCAAAATTTCATATTACCTCTTGGGTTACCGCACTAACACATGTACAYATAGCACGCACAACTTTACAAATACTTGCTTAGAAGTGAGATTATATACTACATACTTATTAGGGTGTGTCAAAAATAACTTTTCTTTTCTCTTTTATTTTGTGATTTTGAGACGTTAGTTTTTGAGAAAAAAATTATAGAAATGWTATTGAAAGAATGGACTTCTACCTAGAATGAAATATCGAGAAGATATAATGTCAAGTAAAAACGTTTTCCAAACAAGAACAAGATTTTGATCGATCAGTTTGTATGGCAGCTACATCTTATAGTAGTCCGATATTTGCGGTTCCGCTAAATGAGTAGTGTCTTGGAGAGAAGAATGCAAGCTTCCAGATCAATATCTCAAAACCTGAGTGATTCCTTCGCCGGACTTAAGCAGAGGAGATGTTCCGGCTTCTCTTTCATACCTACTTCCTTGCACTTTTTACAGGGTTCATCGTTAATGATGTTCATACGGCTTGCATGTGCTGCCAGTTATTTGTAATCTGTGAATAGGCCAACAACTGTCCTGCAGTCGTTTGGACACCGTGTGAGTAGAAAGCTTTCGATCTATCCTTCCGCTCCCTTGCACATGATATTGTCGATTCTGCATGCCTCCAAGAAATTCCATCCCACCTGGATCCTTCTGTCAGTCTCTTCGGAAATTTCGTTGTGTATCGTTTTCAACGATTTGCGGAGTTCCTAAATTGGTTCGGTTGCCAAGTGGATGTCAGTTTTGGTAGTCTCATCAGCTATTTCATTTCCCGGAACGATCTTGTGACCTGGAACCCAGTATATATGCAGCCGCTTTCGAATAGCGTCTATTACTATTGCCTTCCTCAGTTGAAGGACAATCTCAGGTGCAATACGAAGTGAGATTATTGCTTTTATTGCCACTTAGCTATCGAAACATATGTATAGTATGATGATATTCTTTATGTTATTTTCTGCGTTGTTAGCTAACTCAGTTGCTTTGCTGGCCGCAAAAACTTTTAACTGGAAGACATTGCACTACTCCGGCAGCTTATAGGGTAGTCTCAGTTCTAGCTTCCACTCATGGTTCGCGTATCCCTGCTCCATCCATTTTCTTTTAGCGCCACTTGAAACCAGATAGATTGCGAAGGTATATGGATTTCGCTGCCGATCTGTCCATTGCAAAGTCAGTTGGTGACAGGTTGACTAACCTTCCAAATGCAACCGTTACAGTGCTTCTTAGTACTACCGTTGTGCAGAGAGCAGCGATATGCTTTATTCTCCCACGGATTCAATTATGATACAATTATGATGCTTTGCTGGTAGCGCCTTAAGTAAGATTAGTTTGTTACATTGTGGTAATATAACACCAGTATCTTTTTGGATGCATAGTTAGCGAACACCACTGGCTTTTTTCACCCTCGCTTCTACATTGATTTTCCAGGTACTTGGTATGATCTTTAGTAGTTAAATCCACCCGTTGAGCCCTGGAGAGTTCCATGATGGAACTGTGTACTTCCTTGTAAAGAGAGTCCATCTTACCGGCATTTACCTCCAGGTTAGTTGGTAATACCCATTAGTGTATGACTTTTAAAGAGCTATTCATCACGCTATATAAGCTTTAGTTCGGGTGCTCTCCATTCATGATTTCCCAGAAGCTAATTTGTTAGAAGTATTCACAGGATAGATGACTGTATAGTCCTAAGAAGAGATTCAGCTCGCGCTTATCTGATTAATCTGGCTTCGTTCCATTCTGCGATAATCCTTCTGCAGTTTAGTTGTGCTACAAGTATAATGGTGGACTCTATCCCGTTTGCTACCAGACTATTAGCGATACAACTTTTGGAGAGATATTTGAATGATCCGCCCGTGTAAAGAAACGGTTGTGTAAAGAAATGGTATATTCCTTTCTCTAGACCGAGTGTAGTTTTAAGGTTAACAAGTGAAATGTAGTCTCAGTGGTTCTAGCCTTCATGGAGACGTGTTGAGCTTTCGATAGGTTGGCTGATTAAATCTTGTTCCTAATATAAGCATCTGCAATATTTCCGAGCGTTGAAAGAGAGAAATGAGGTTAGACTTATTTATCTGTACTCCTTCAAATACTCCTTTTCCTGCCGTCRGTATGAATATAAGGATCGCTTCTCTCTAAAGGATAAGCATATAACGAAGTTTTTATATAAGAAGCAATGCTTTATTTGTTAATACTAATTATTTGGTCAAACGTTATAACTCAAATAAAGAAATATTTATTTTTCCGCATTTCGGACGATATTTTCGCGGTATCTAAGGAAAACATTTAAAGTTTTTTCGGGCCCACCTTAATGTATCACATACGCGTATGCAAGCGCCGYTACACATGTATTCTTYACGCACACATTACGTGTTGCGATATTGTGYCGCAACACTCTGCATGTGGCTTGCCACAAATTTTGTCGTAGGTTGACTCCATTTTTTTTTTGTACGTCAACTAAGTTGAAATCAAGAAAATATTTATTATATCGCCACATTGCTGCGGAAAATGCAAAGGAAATTGCACTTCGCCAGCTACACACACTTCTAAACCAGAGGTACAACGAGTTAAGCGTTGCAACATTTTTGAAGTGCAACGGCACTCAGCCACGTCTGCATGCATGAATGGTRCAATGAAATACATTGAGAGAAATGTGTTTGAAGCTTTGCGATATTTCTACACTTTTTACCAATTGTGGTGATACTGTTTGGCATAAAAATTGAAATTCGGTACGGTCATTCACTTAAATATTAATAAAGTGCGATACTACGTTAACATTACGAGCTTTGCCGAGTGGAATTTTCAAGGTTTTTTTTTT
>NW_017536563.1:252520-261391 GCF_001853355.1 Bactrocera latifrons
ATATGATAAAAATACCAACTTTACTCATATACTTTACTCGATATTCCTTTATGATGGTTTTAAAAAGGCTATGTGTACGAAAGTGATCAAGATTAAGAAAAATTTCTGATATTGCCATATTTATTATTGTTATCATATTTTTAACGGGCCTTTGCAATAAAACTATATATTCACCTGATTAAGCACCATATGAATGCTGGCTATTCAGAAAACTCAAWCGACTGCTCCGAAGAACCAGTTTTGAGACAATCGCTATGAATCACATTGTAGGCTATTCCGGAAGTTGACTACTTCTTTGATTATTGGAAAAAACGTTTTCGCAATATAATATACAAAAATATTTTAGGAAAGTGGGACTACTTTGAGGGGGACAAAATAGATTTTGAAGAATAAGTTAAGAATTTTAAAATTATGAATAAAGTCTTAATATGTTATGATCCTGGTAGTATGCGCAGTGAAAAACAAAAAATTTAAATACGGTTTTCGTATTGCAAAGTTAGGTATCATTTACTGAGAAAACTTCTGGAAATATAGGAGTGAAAACATTTGGCTTGAAATTTACAGTATAAATTGGAGCTCAAAGTTAAAGAAGCAGGTGTGATAGTGATATCAAACTTAATTTAATATGTCTAATGTAAAAAAAAAAAAAAAAATCATAACCCTAAAATAATCGCTCAATAAGTTCGTAAGTTCAGACACGACATGAAGCAAAAGCAGCGGAWTATATGCGATTGGGTATTTAATAAAGCTTCAAGTTCAATTCTAAAGTAGCTCACAAAGCTTGAAACAGATATATATACTTACTTCCGGTAATACTGTTTTACGCTGGACATGTTTTGCTCTAAATAAAACTTGAGCGCACATCGCTGAAATTGAAAAACAGCAGCTTTACAGAGTAATTTCCAATTCTTCTCCTTTCTTTTCGATAAGCCTTCATTRATTATTAGTGCTGCTCCATGTTTTTATCCAAATATCTACGTATTTTCAAATATCTGCACAGGATGCATCAAATTATRGTACTATCTCAAAATTTCCATATATTTGCCGTGTATGAATCGTCGCCTATGCCTATGTAGCTATATCTGTCGTGGTAATAACCATTTTGGCATGGCTCACTCAAAACTCTTACGGCYCTCTGACTACAGTGCCGCTTCACTGCCTGCTTAAGCGCCATAAACTATGCTACACGTAACAGCTGGCTTGATGGCTGGCGACTGCCTTGAGGCGCTGCAACGGCCAAAGAATGCAAATGCATGTACGAAGGCGAACATTTAGCTGGCCGAAAAACGAATGGCTTAAGGCGCCGCTGAGGCTGTCCAATAGCGGCAGCAGGCAACAATATGGGCGGGGTGTGGGCGCGATTGGTGTGCYGTGCTGTCAAGGCGGGCCAGAAAGCGGCCCGGTAAGCAGGCGAGCGTGCGTGTATGTAACTGGCAAAACCTTTAGACGTATTTACATATATAAAGATACTGTATATACATGTGTAAATATATATGTATGGGCTTCAAGTCACCCAAGTGAATGGCGAAAATGTGTAACTGCGTGTAGAAGAAAGTTTGTGCAAAATTTGTAGACTTTCGCTTGCAATGCTGCTGGCTTTYAAGTGTGGTGTCTATTAGGGTGTGTCAAAAGGAAAGCTCTTAATTTTTATTCTATTAGTTACCGTGAAAATATAATCTGGAATGTTGTGATCGCACAATATGATTTTTGATTTCCCATATAGGTAGGATAAGAGATCAAGAATTTTTATATACTCTTCMAACTCTTGCMAMATATTATAGTTTTGTTCACCTAAKGGTTGCTTGTATCATCTAAAACGGAGAGAGATGTCCATCTGTCCGAAAAAGCAATATCTTGATTAAAAATTGAGATATCTTGTTGAAWCACGTATCTAMTGAAACCRWAAAACRKTTATATTGCAAATTGTTATTAGTCATAATAGGACCATTATCACAGCCATAAAATGCAGGGTATCGGAGTAGTTAGAAACAACAGCGGGCTGAAAATTTTTAAAAATAGGAATATCGCTCCTCCCTTTCAATCAAATCTGCACCTACTTTTACAATGCGAACAATACAATTGATCCTACTTTTCATAAAAAAATTAAACGAAAGCTTTATACAAATAAAGCCCCTAAATTGTAACTTCTAGTGCGTCACAATCATATGAAATCGGACYATAATTTATCACGTCACCAGATACTAAATATGTGGACCGAAGTTTTACCGAAAGTCAAACTCTGCACTAAGCGATGAAACTTAGAAGACGTCTATGTGCTGGTCCTAAAAATGTATAAAATCGGGTCATTGCCTCACATAGCCTCCATTTACTTAACAGAGTTATTTTAAAAATTCAACTCAGTGGTCATCTTTTTCTGCTAACCATATGACTTTGTCAAAAATATGTTAAACTGTTGCAAAACTTTCCTAGCTCGAATTCATCTAATATATATAAATATGTTCGAAAGTTTGGTTGACGTTATTGTTATTTATTATCTTTCTTAATTTGAAAACATCTCTTCGYATATAACCGGTCGCTACAAAAGTAGATAGATAAGGACAGCAAACGACGCCATATTTTTTCCGCTCTTTTTCCATTTCTCTTCAGTAAGGTTTTACATTTAATTATGGATATATATGTTATCCAAAAACGAGRCGAAATCATTAAACCTTACTACCCAAATTCAGAGTCAGTGGCATCAACTTTAAGAGCGCCACGTCTAATTTATATAATCRTCTTTTAAGATCGGARATTGAGCGTCTAGTGGAAATTTTTGAATCAACAGTTACAGTACAAAATGCTCTCATACCAGTGACATAAARAAACACCCGTAGTGCCTAGAATATTGCTGCCGCTAGCGCATCAATTGAGGAAGACTCACATCAGTCTCTCAAACGTTGGGCGTCTCTATGACGTCGTTGTGGCGAATTTTGCAAAAAGGTCAAATTGACGCAAGTACCGAAGCCACTTAATCACCAGAATCGTCGCATATTCGTATATTGGGTTGAGCAGTAACTTGAAAGTAATCCGGATTTCCATCGACAAATCATTTTCAGGAATGAGGCTCATTTCTGGATGAATGGCTTCATCAATACGCAAATATGCGTTATTGGTCAGACAGCAGTACTGCATGAGTTRCCATTGCATTCCAAAAAAATTACGTTTTGGTGTGGTTTATTAGCCGGCGACGTTATTGGGCCGTACTTCTTCCGTGATGACCAAGGTTACTCAGTGATAACCGAATATGTTTGGCCCGAATCTGATGATATGGACTTGGACAATATATGTTCCAACAAGAAGGCACCACAAGCCACACAGCGAATGTCACAATCGATTTATTGAAAACTAAGTGTGACACCGTTAGACTATTTACTGTGCGGCTACGTCAAGTTTATCTTCTATACTAACAAGCCAGCGACAGCYGATGAACTTCATATGAATATCGAACGTGAAATTGCAGCGAATTGATGCTTGAAAAMTTTCGAGAATTGGGTTCAGCGTCTGAACTTCTGAAAGCCTGCCCATTYGAATTATGCAAATGTACTTTCACAGGAATAAAGAATTTCATTGATATCCCGAACCGKTTTTGTTTTATTTAAAACTTGYTAGTACAGATCCTTTTCTAGCCCTATAAGGATAATAATAAGGAAGCAAAATTTAAAAATGGTCTCTTACGATTTTAGGTTGGATTTTGAGCTCTAATAACTTTAAAATGAGTCGGCATGGCAAATAATCATATTASACCTTTTTTGTAGATCGTTTAATACTATGCAAGAAAAAGTTTTCTGAAAGAAAAATTAATAGGTTGTTTGGCCCACCCTAGCAGGTACACAACTACATATATATAAACAAAAGTGTCTGTGTTCGTCTAAGCGTCTAAGCGGGCGTGACGCCTACAGCGTCTGCTTGATATTACAGTTGCTCTTGTTGTTTTTAGCTGTTGCTACATTCCTTCCACAGCAATGRACGCATTTGCGCTGTTTGTTTGTTATTATTGTCGCTACTATTGTTCCTGCTATTGTTGCTGTGGTTGTTGTTGCTGCTGCTGTTGAATTTTGCGCTGAGTGTGTAACAACTTAATTGCATGTAAATCCTAAGTTGTTAACCCAATTCGCTACTTCCACCCGATCTCTATGTAAACTATGCACTTAAACACACACACAAAAGCATATGCGCGCTGCAACAATAACAATACTAACTAAACAAAAACAATTCACAAATGCATGCAAACAACAAAACTAATGGCATGCATGCAATAGAAGCAAGTAAAAATGAAACCGCAACAACAACTACTACAAGCAAGTTACATTAACTTAATAATAGTTCTTAGAAGGCAAAGTCGTTCGCCAACTGTCGTTCTTAAGTTTACACCACCACATGAATTTGTGTGTGTGTGTGTGTGCCGTTATTGGTGTTTGTGTGTGTGTGTGTGATTGAGCATTTCGATTCTTTTCATGTCAGCGTATTTATGCCAAGGCATTTTCTCATGACCACTTTGACAGCTGAGTGGAGAAAACCGTTAGCGGAAAAAAAACACTAAACGATTTTTCTCTGATCGAATTAGTGGAAAGCAAAAACATTTTTCTAAGAAACAGATAATGCAATAAAGCGGTGGTAAATATTTTCTTAAGGCAAAACGTTGCTTTTGTTGTCAAGTGCTAAGTGTCATGCCTTTTCATTTCGCTAATATGTAAGTGGTTGTTAATCTATGTACTTTCAGTTGCTTTCATTTTACGAAACTGATTGAATACGGAAAATTTTTTGAGAAATAAAAAGTGGAATAATAAAATTAACGCAGCTGAATCTGCAAACTAACGATAGCGTAAAAGAAATATGACACCGTTTTTATGAAGAAAACTTTGTAACGTTGATGATTTGATTATCCATTTCAGAAAGTGGTGATTCTCCTAGTAAATTGCGGACAGTAAGAGCTTCGCACTAAAAGCTTCTCAGGAAAGTGTAATAATTGATTATGGATGACTGGAGAGTCGTAAAATCAATAAACTAGGCTGTTCAATAAGTTCTATCGTTTGATAAGAAAAATACAATTTTATTATTCAAAATACACTTTATTCAGTATAATCTCCCTGAACATTAGTGCATTTGCTCCAATGAGCTAACAGCCATTATGAACYCTTCATTTGATGCAAAACGTTGGCCACGCATAATTTTTTTGAGTTMTGGAAACAAAKGSAAGTTGCTGGAGGCCAAGTGTGTCGAATACSGTRGATGCTTCAACAATAGATTCTCAAAATGATCTTGTCATACAAAACCGTTGAGGAAAGTTAAGCTAAGTATGTTTTTGGTGAGATTTGCTAGGAATTATGTACAATGAGCTGCTTCGCTATGGTCATGCTTTAAATTCGGATTAACTATTAGCAAGGGAGAATTTTATGCATCCACCTTATAGTTTGAACTTGGCATCAAGTGAATATTACTTGTTCCAATGCCGAAAATACGTAATTTTGCTGACGAAAAGTACCCATCAAAGGAAGAATTAAAAATCAACTGTACCAGTTTAGATTTTTGGCACTCATAAAAATTTTACACTGCGGACTAAAGAGGTTAGACCAATCGAGAGCTCAAAAACGACTTACATGGAATTAAAGAAAATCTAATCACTCTCTTTCAGGGTTGGTRAAACACGTCATATAATGCATAAAATGAAGTTATATAGTAACTTTTTGATACAAAGTGACGACTACTCTACCAAACAGCTAAATCGGATATAGATGATTCTAGGAACTGTTGCTATAAGACACTAACAAACGAGAGATTTTTATTTACATTCGACAAAAAAAAGCCTTGGATAATTTTTATTCTTAAAAAAAAAATTCAATTAAAATCACGAATACATAAATTCGACAATCTCAAAAATCAAGCAGTTTCGAGAAAAACTCGTGTTTAGCGTAAAAAAGGCTATAATGATCTTTATCTAAAATAAAACTTACTGCTTGATATAACTACCAGAATCAGTGTTTAACTTGTTTGACACTGTTAATCACACAGAGTGGTAAGAAGCATCGGACAAATCACGTTCCAAACTGAGTTGAAGAGTTGGACCATGCATTATATGAGAGGTCTCGCAACATCCTTAACCATCAGGGTGAATTTTTATCAGCTCATAATATAAGATAGTRCTCTCTCCTAAATCACAAAGAAAATCACCTAATTCCAACATATTGATAAAGCCCAATATACTGCTAGGTGCTCGTGAAGCGATCTGATCCTTGTTTAGAAATATGGCCCCAGGGTCTGCTATGCAGTCAATTGTGATTCTAAAATATTGACATCAAGCAGTGGAAATGATGACCAGTGTTCAAAAGTAAACACCTGCCTCGGTTGAGCTGGCTTCTTCTCTGTAAGGAGATTAACATTCTCCCCAAAAAATTCACAGTGACCATATTCAAGCGCTGGACGAAAGAGATCATATCATTTTTAATATATCAGTCAATGGCATTAAAACAATTTTAACAACAATAATACCTTATAATATGAATATGGTTATTGTGAAAAATATGAACGTGGATATTGTCAAAAATCATCCAGGTGCTAGCCGGTAGCACCTGAAGAAAATACAAAGAATCCTTGTTTCCAACCTACTGGATGTGGCATGACGCAGCCTAAGAATCTCCAGACTTTTCAGAGTRCTGCATTTTATCAAATAACAGGAAGCCTCTTGATGACTCTCATTAAATACCTGCTGAGTAAAGCCTAAGTGTTTCCAGTTAAGGGAACATTTTTCCTCTCCAAACAGTTTCTACCAGCATGCTTTGCTGTCAATTACCCTTTGAGTCATCTGCTTAGAGAGGGACCGACTCCTAGGAGCATCAAGAGATCATTCCTTGATTACATAGACGCTATTGTACACCTTACATATCAAAATACGGACGCAACTAACTTCAGATATGCACTGAACTTCATTCAGAGCGGCGCCAATAATCCCTTCATCGACTCTCTCCGTTTGAGTCAAATCACCACCCTTTGCAAAAGAAGAGCTCGAGTTATCACGTGAATCTAAAGTGATGCTCGCTTAAATGCGTTCAGGGTATTACCGCAATTTGCGCTCCTACCTATTTAGATTTAATCTCGACCAACCAAATGAATGGCCTGCGTGCAGTGAGTCTCCGCATGACACAAACTATCTCCTAACATGCTGAATGCATTCAATACATCCAACACCCCTCTCTTCTACACACCTCTCTTTATGGTTTTACTCCGCTTGTGCCAGCAATGCTTTGTGTAAATTGTGAGATAAAAATTGAGACACATGTTCAGTAGGTCTTTAATGAGYAGGTTGTTCAAAAATACTAATAACTCTGCAACTAACAGAGAATTTTACATATATTGGAAGAACGTCGTTAAAAAGTCCATCAGTGCCCTTATCAAATTATGATCTGTATGCCGCCTACTCCATAACTAATTTGATTCAAGCCAATTTTCATATAAAGGTGATACGCAAAAAAATTAATTAYCGAAATATTAGTATTTTCAGTTACGTTGAAAAAATTGTTCGRAAAAAGAAAGCGGGATTTATGGATGCACAACTAGAGCATAAGTATACTTAGAAATATTCAAGACTCCTGTCGTTTTATCTTCACTATTTTTGTATTAAATATATTGAATATTTAGAACATAAAATCAAATCGCTAAAAACTAACTACTTACTATAGTTTATTGGTTGATGCTCTCTACGTTCTTCTTCTTCTTTACTGGCGTAGACATCGCTTACGCGATTATAGCCGTGTTAACAACAGCGCGCCAGTCGTTTCTTCTTTTCGCTACGTGGCGCCAATTGGATATTCCTAGCGAAGCCAGGTCCTACTGGTTCTTCCAATCGAGTGAGGGTCTTCCTCTTCTTCTGCTTCTGCTTCCCCCGGTGGGTACCGGTCGAATACCTTCAGAGCTGGAATGTTTTCGTCCATTTGGACAACATGACCTAGTCAGCGTAGCCGCTGTGTTTTAATTCGCTGACCTATGTCAATGCCGTCATATATCTCACACAGCTTATCGTCCCATCGAATGCGATATTCACCGTGGCCAACGCGCAATGGACCATAAATCTTTCGCAGAACCTTTCTCTCGAAAACTCGCAACTTCGACTCATCCGTTGTTGACATCGTCCAAGCCTCTGCACCACATAGCAAGACCAGAATTATAAGAGACTTATAGAGTTTGGTTTTTGTTTGTCGAGAGAGGACTTTGGTTCTGAATTGCCTACTCAGTCCGAAGTAGCACCTGTTGGCAAGAGTTATCCTGCGTTGCATTTCCTGGTTGACAGACTTATGCTGCATGAATAGCGATCAGAGAACTTTTCTCACTTGCGTGAACTTTTACATATGATACATTCCATCGTCCGTTTGGTTAAATAAATTTCGGTGTATGCTTCCAACAATATAAGTTTTTTCTTCATTATTATAAGTTAATTGTACATTAAAAATGTTGCCATCAAAGCCCTTTAATAGACTGAAGATAAATCAATCATCATTCCGTGGAAGTGGATACCCACAGGGAGCATTATAACATGATGATGGCCGACTGCTTATCATGAAATTCGATGAGATCGACGCGAACGATCTCTATGTTCAGGTCTTAACACAGTCACAACGCGTGACAGATTTGGCAACTCGTGAATTTGGAGAAATTGCTAAGTTAAACGACCGCCAAGATCATGTGATTTAACGATACTATGTTATTTGCTCTGAGGGTATTTTAAATTAAAGGTTTACGCCAATCAACAACCAACACACGCATTATAGTCCAAACGCTGCCTCGGGTCGTAGACGGTTGGATATACGCAAATGAGGCCATGGTGGCCATTTGGCCGAAAATTTTTCAAATCACAAATAGCATAAAATTGTAGGGAAAACA
>NW_017536563.1:262116-278081 GCF_001853355.1 Bactrocera latifrons
CAGGGGTGAAGTATTCCGGAATATATGGTAGAACCGTCTTCTTTTACCACTGCAAAAGCTGTTGCATGTTCCGTTTTTGAACCATCTGTGTATAAACATGTCCACGATCTTAATATAAGTGGACGAGTTGCTTCATAGAATATATATAGATAGTTGGTGGTAGGTAGATGTGTTAGTTGAGCTCCTCGGGTATTGCATGAGGTTAGTAACAATGGAAGATTTACTCAGGAGCCATGGCGGCGATGCGCTGTTTGTAGCTAATTGAAGGTGAGTAGTGAGATCAATTTCTTTTGCTAGATTGAAACATCTCATTATTACCGATTCGATGCTGAAACTGCGTTTGTAGTTGACCGCCTTTTTTATAGTTCCGTTCAAAATTTTGTTCTTACAGTTTAGCAGTTTAGGAAAAAGTCGGATGTAGTTTTGTAACACCCTCTCCTCAATTGAAGGAAATCCGGCTTCTGTAAGAAAAGAACTTGTAGGTGACGTTGGAAATGCACGAAGATTTCTGCGAATGGCCATATGATAGGGACCGGATATAARCTTGATGTTACTTTTGGCACAATTACCGTAAACTGGAAGACCGCAGTCAATTTTTGATAATATAATAGATTTAGTGATATTTACGAGGGTGGTACTATGACTAAAACTATGTTTGGATGATAGATACTTTACAATATTCAAACGATAAATTAAACAGTTTCTAATATAGTTACAGTACACTTTCAATGTAGCGCAGCTTTGTAAACAACATTTTTTGGTTTCTTTTCTGGGGCGTAAATGTAYAGAGGAGATAGTTTTCTAATTGTGAACACGCCTAGTATAGCTGACCGTGTGAAAAACGTGGCATTTCCAGATTTATTCCACACATTTCTAGCGACTATTCTTGTGAACTGAAATGGCAAATCGTTGGAACTCAAAGGAATTCGCAGAATCAAGCATTCAGCCCAATTGTATTCGATAGCTGCGTCACAATCAGTCGAGTTTCATTACACAGTTTCGGCGCATAAAGATTGCGAAACATAATAATGACAGGTCCAACTTTGAGACGCTAAGCCTCTCCAAAGGATTTAGAAATTCCAGTTTATAATTCACGGCTTCGTCTTCATTGTCGATCGATTTGTATGAAACCTCTGGGATTTGACTTTGAATCTTTCATTTTAAGTCATTAACATCGGTATTTTTGGAGGCTACAATTGCGATTGCTTTCAAGCAATCTGGATAAGCACTCGTGATGAGTTTATCTTTCGTTCAAGTGAATTGACAAAAGGCAGATGGAATTGATATCAAACCACTGGAAGTATCAACCGAAAATTTCTCATTTCCAGTTCGTGTATTTATTGTCAGACATGCAAACCGAAGTAGGATATCGGAGTCCGCAAGCTCCATGAACCCTATTGGTTTTCATCACTTCGTATAATACTGGATCTTTCTCTGCATCAGGAATTTCCGCTGAAATGATTTCATCAATTTGATTTGTTGTAACCACCATCCACCATCGAAAGAAGAATGTGTGCGTGTGGCAAATTTCTCTTTTGTCACTCAACAGAGAACATCTGGAATCTAACAGCACCACATATACGTTGCTTCAAGGTAAAGTCCATCAAACATCGTAACTGTTGTTTGAAAAGTCGTGCTGTGACATCGTAACGATCGCTTGCTGAAACTGCGATCCATAATTCCACACGTATTTCGTCGCGTTCTGCGAGTACTCGTGCATGTGCTTTGAGTTGCCAATATTAGCGCGATCTCCTCGTGACATCGTAACAAATTTAATCTGTAATTGATCACTTTGTATGAAACACACATAAAGTTTTCACTGATCAATTTTCAATAATTTAATTTTTCAATAGCCGAAATAAAGAAAGGAACCGACCTAAAATGACAAAAAATTTAGAAATAAATCAATTGAAAAAAAAATTAAAAAAAAGAATTTGTACAGAAAAAGTCACTTTTTAGAAATTTCCAATTTTCCGACTTTTCCGAATGAAAAGTATAAGTTATTTTTAATTTCTAAACCTTCCCAGATCCATAACGAATAATCTCTAAAAATTGCATTAAGATTGGTTCAGAAGTTTATATACAATCGTTTGYATGGGAAAAAGAAAAGGGCGGGTTTTAGAGTATTTCTGGCAATTATTAGAATTTTACTCGCAGAAAAACCATTCTTGAACTTCAACAAATATTAAAAAAAAAAAAAGAATTGGCCAAATTGGTCTTGGCGTTGTTGAGTTAAGCGCTTAGCAACACATTTTGCGATTCATTATATTATAGGTAGTAAAATTCACAACAATGAATGAAAGCTTGTTGAAAATAATAAAAAAGTGATGCTTTAAAAAGAGAGGCTTGGCTTTTCTTTGGACTTATATTTTCGGCAATCMTGCGTACATATGTATATTTACATATGTGCATATATATTGTTATATTTTTTTGATAGTTACATACATATAACAAGTGAGTAAAAAAAATTAAAATATTGTAATAGTTCGCCGGCAGCTGTCATCATATCAATTTGTGTTTCGCATAAAAGCGCAGTCGTATTTTTTGTTACGTATATTTGGAATTGGTTTGCCAAAAAATATTTTAATTGGCGACGTAAACATTTGTCTATTTTAAGTTAAACTTGCCGCCACCATGTGGTGATTAGCATCAGGCAATTTTTTTGTAGCTTTGTGAATATGGCAGCCAATGGCAACTAGTATTTGCCGCCTGGCTCTGTGTAAATGACCGATTTCTGTATTCTTCCATATTTGTTCACTAGAACTTCACAGGCCTTATCTCTGCCTAATACTTCGGCTTGGCAGATGCTAGTTGAGTTTGGTAGMTGGAAAGTAAATTAAATAGTAAGAAGCTGCGAATTGTTTGTTATATTTTCTTCCTGTTGACTTAGTAAGCAGACTGTTGTGCTCTAGTTGCAGCTTATTCTGACTACCAGAGAAGAGCATCTAATGAATGCTCAAGTAATTCTTCGGTTCAATCACTTTCTTCTGCTTTAAATACTCCAATATTGGTATGTTATATGAACAGAATCTTGCTCAGTCTGGTAGATTCTTTACAGCTTTCTATTGATAATCAGAAATACTGTGAAGAGGTGGTTAACATTTTTCAATCTTCCCACCTTTGCATCCGGTTCTTGAAAATTCCGGRTGATAATGGCATTTTCACTTCCTCCTACCCCGGGAATACCTTTATTTCTAAACATAATATTATATATTTTTAGGGTGACTCACCTTTGACCATTGAAACAAAAAAAAAAAAATCAGCTACACTTGGAAGATTTTGTCTAGGTTAATTATTGTGTCTGTGACCAAGTGACCTTGTATGGTGCTGATGGCTATGTCACCCTCATTCGTGAAGTTGTCCTTGTGTACACCGGAGCCGATTTTGTTGTCAGCTTTTGATAGAGCTTGTATTTACTTTCAGCAGATGGCCTCTAGGGTCGGCCTGCTTGTTTTATTTGCCTTCTTGCACGTAAAGAGCTGCTGTTGGAGGTCTCTTGCTCTTGTAGAAGAAGCAATCAAATACGAGTACGATGTCTCTTTGTGGTGTTTTTAGTGGCTAACACCTTCAGCTTAACGGCTTCCAAGACGTCGCTAATTTCAGCAACAATCACTGCTGGGAAGTCCTGGTTAGCGCATTTTATGAMTAAAAGTTGAYCTCATCGTTGAATTTTCATGCTACYGTACTGAGCTCGTCTTCACTTTGCTTTAGCTTTTTTGTCAGGGTATCGAACTATATATTGTGGGAGTGGATCATCTTTTAACCTCTTGATTCAATGACTTTCTTAGAAGTTTCCGATGCTTTACCTTTCAGGAAACTTTCGTATTCTTTTACTCTTTTTTTTAGGTGCTTTTTCTCTTTAACATCAACCGAGGTCCCAGCAGCTTGATCTTTAGCTATCATTCCGAATACGAAGACTGCCTTATGATAGCCGATTTTTCTTAGTTTATTTTGAGATTTTTACACTGTTTGCGCTGTACCTCAGCTTTGGCAGTCAGTGTACCCTAGTTGGTACTCATGGGTGCCTTGCGGGTGGATGATTCCATATTTAGGATTTATTATAGGGACGTCTTCGACTTTTCCTTTCAAGTGTTCCACGACTTCATGTGTTAATGTCAATTTCAAGATATCGCCATAGATTTTAGATACCGTCAATGTTAACTTGTGTCGTTCTGAGACTCTAATTCGTGTAATATATGGTCTACATATGATAAGAACTGAATTCTAGTATGTTATTTTAYATAAGTGTGTTTTTCTACATTATTYTCTATCCKTTCTTGTGTAAATTAATAAAATAACAAAGGAATTTAAGAAACGACACAAAAGCATGTTATGTGTACTTGATATTCTCTCATAGAGAGCGGTGTTATACTTTTGAGGTTATATGAAAATACGAAGTAGATGTATTATATGTATTTACTATTATACACATTTGGGGCTAATTTTCAGACRTCTTTGTGAGCGGTGAAAAAGAAAATGTTACTATTTTTTTATCACWAACTTTTCTTTTTGCTATCACTTCAGTCTTTAATTTCGCGTCCCGCAAAGAGTATTAAAAATTCAATGATAAAATATTTTGATTGTTGTTTTCTGGCTTCACTTTGGAYAAATAGCATTTCGGTTAGGTATTCAGCGAACGGATATTGTTAAATTCAATCAAGTCGTTGCCCGCAAATTCTGGGTTTTCATCTCGCTGAATTTATTTCCTTCTGTGAATTCAAACTTTACCATAAAGAGAATATATAACGCAAGCAGCAAACTTGAACTTGACTGATGTGCTTTTATTTATATACATATACATATATACACATACAAATATACATGCACATATGTATATATATATACACACACAAGTTCATTTAAATTTTATACYCCACAAAAGTGCGAAAATCTGTCGAAAAGTTCATTTCATGTTGTGGCGCTGGCTGTGAACGCTAACGTTTGTATGTATATGAGTATGTGTATAAATAAAAAAAATAGGACACATACTTGTGTACATACGCCAGTAGCTAGTGTGCGGCCGAAATGCCTTTCGCCACTTTCTTTCTGTCTGGCCCCTTTTCGACCATAAACCCCGAATATATTTTTTTTCACAATATTGTATTTCAACATTTCGCCTTTTTATTAATTCACTTTGTTTGTATTTTCTTTTTCTTTTCGCCTATATTTACAGCTTTGATGTGCGCGATAAAGTGAATAACGACCAACCGCGGCATTGGTCAGCGCCGGAGGTGTTCGGTTCTCGTGCCAAATTTCACTTCGATTCGCAGCCGGCAACATTGGAAATTAAGGTAGGTTGGTTGGCCAGTAGGCTGACGCACGGAAGTGGCTTGTCACTTTTTTAAATAAATGAGTGATAATAAATATATATTCTGCCAAGCCGAGTGCCGAATGTGCGAAAACACATTGCCGAAATGAGTGCACGAAGTCGTCGTTGACAGAGCGGCGAATGGAGGTTGGCAGGCGGCGATTGCACAGTTAGGTATTTGCGAACGAGTTATGGCACTACACATATAGCGGCTTATGTGGGGCGCTTTCATACGGCCACAGTAAACTCGCACTACATCTGGTCGAGACCATTGGATTGGCGGTGGTGTAGTGAAAGTGAAATATGTTCGGTAATTTTGTTGTTTTCGCGGTTAATTTTGAAAATCGAAATAAAACGCCCCCAAGCAGGGATTAAGCTGTGCGCTTTTAATGTGTCTGCATGCACATACACACAGAGAGGACTGTTAATATTTGTATTTCCCTATAGGGGTCTTTTGGGTGATTAAAACACGCGCACTCGCGAAAGTGCTTACAAATTGCCGCTGCTAAGGGGGGAGACAAGTGATTTCAAGTGTCACGGCGTCCAATGAAATATGCGCGACATGCAGAAATAATTGCCTTTAATCTTGATTATTTATTAAGCGTACAACTTTGGCGGCGCGCGGATATGGCAACGCTTAAAAAATCTTTACTATGACTAAGGCGCTATGTGGAGGTGGTTTTAAATTCCATTCGGATTTAAAGGACATCCGCATTTGCACCCAGCCGTGGCAAGTACTAGTTAAAACTGCTTTAAAGTGAAATTCGACGAATGTTTGCCCAATAAAGTGTTACCTTAGTGAAAGGGCACCGCTCTAATTGAGACATACTTCAGTCAAATATTTAGAAGACTTTTGAAAATTGCGTTGCGGCGTTGATTAAGATTCGTATTTTTGACAGTGTAATTAGTGTGCATCACTGTAGACAATAAACTGTAACTTTGAAGTATTCAAGCATTTAGGCAACCCAGCTGTCCATTCCACGAGGTCAATTGCCTCTAATGCTCACGAAGTCACTGCAATTGTTCATCCCAAATGAAGACAGGTTACTATGCACTTAGTTCTTCTGTTGGATGTGCGGGTCCCTTGATTCCGTTGTTCAGCGGTGGGCGTCAAATAGAAGTAGCTTTTCGCTGGAGCATCATATTCCATGCAAATGACACGGTCTAAGCTGCAGTTGGATTTTCATACACTTAACTAAATCTATGTTGCACGAAACATATCAAAGAGTTCGTAGTTAATTTTTCTTAGATATTCTTTGCTCACGCGGGCGGATCCAAAGGACTTACGAATAACAGCCCCTCTTAGAGGCTTTTATTATTTTAATTTTAATATAAAACATTCCAAATTGCATATCATAATAAGGGAAGTAGATTTGGATTAGGTCGCAGTTTTACATAGCTTCATACTTCTTGACCTACTACTATATTCCTACTAGGCTTAATACAATACAAATAATTTTGACTCTTCTTACGACTGCGCCAAAATGGGGGAAATCCGATGAAAATCCCGGTCCTACCCATAAATCAAGATATGATGAAGTTAGATAACTCAATAACTAAACACGTCATAGATATCCAAGATGGTATAAGAGGGCTTTTTAGAAGCCGGGGACTACTAAGTCAATTTCAATTAAATTCGGCACATAACCATTTTGTAACATTTTTGTATAACAGGGTGAAAATAAATGATGCCTTTAGGATATGCCCTCTCAAGTCAAGAAATTGTCAAAATAGAATCAGAACTGAGCAAGCCCTCAGATACCGAAAACGAAGAACACAGTGTCTATTGCTGACTTTTTACTAAAAATATGAGCCAAACGAGTTAGATTTATGATTAAAATTCAGAGGAAACCCTTTACTGTTAAGAATATATGCATGGATTTCTCTTAGCTATGGGGATTATGAACTTTCGGCTAACTTTATATCGCATATACATATGGGATAACGGGTGAGTTACCTTAAAACAATTAAGTTAGTGATAAAATAGATAAAATTGGGTGAAAACTTGCCCTAGTCTCAATTTAACTAATATCRGGAYTTTCAAATATCAGTTTGACTTTACTTCATATTATATACTGGTGATGGTATACGTGGTACCTTACTTGAATTCAATGGGCACTTTGTTCCGTTAATCTTATGAGATCGAAATTACCACTATCTTCTAATACACATATTCGATTTTCGAACTTCTCATTGTCCTTATACCATATCTTTCAGGAAAAAAAGATATCTTAGCAAAAATAACTGAACGTATAATATTGGATATACTAGAGTTTAATGTGAATTTAGCCACGAATTACCCCAACTCATAAATACTAAATCTTTATATTGACTTTCTTTATTCTAACAAATTTTATGCCGATCATATCGTTCGCTGTGTAAGTTATATATTTAGAAAATATGTCCTCAAGTGGGTCTCAGCTATATTCCATCCCTATCCCTGTCCCCAAATAAATAGTCTATAATATTTTTCGACCTTCCATCTAACAGTATATGGACTTCTTCACTAAAATTAATTTCTAAAAAAATTATATGGGAACTTAATCATTCCTTACTTATTATTTGTAAGAATTCAWAGTTAATAAACCTTTCTGCACTATTCAATATAATTGAACAGAAAAAATAAAACATTTATTTTTAGGCGTTTATATTTATTATTATGTTCAGCTTGCTACTCATCTTGGAATAATTCAATAATTTAAAATAAAGTAAAAATTTGTAACGGGTGAAAACCTTTGTCTCAGTTTCCATCCAAGCATATCTTGGGCTCATATATGTTTTATTAAATATTAATATCTTAAACAGTGTCATGTAGTTTGTATGGAATGAAACGTCGGAGTTCCAGTAAAGTATATAGAATATATGTAGGATGATCACCGTAAAGATCTGAGTGCTTTTAACCTTGCCCGTCTGCCTATTCCTCTGTCTGTATATATGCGAATAAGTCCCTCAGTGTTTGAGCTTTAGTTCAAAATTTTCGGCTGATATCGGTTCCTATAGTGTATATGTAGTTGTCCTTGATTGTTGAAGTAAAGAAAGGGCGACCCTTTGTACCAATAACGACACCTCTGTAATATTATATGCTGAATTAAGGAATAAATATGTCCTCCCTCTTCCGGTTTGTATTTCATGCAAAGCAGGTTGTTTTATTCCACTTTGTAAAATATATATGACAACTCTAACACTGACCGCTAAAAACCAAGATAAAGATCTTTTTATACCCTTTTGTGTAAAAAATTAACCTTTTAAGGCCATTGTATCTTTGGAGCAGCCCAATTTTTTATTTATTGTGGAGGAGGATCAAAACATATGTTAAAACCAGCCCAGTTATAATTGAGCCACACTAAATAGCAGAAAATTTATTGCTTAATTGCAGACATTTGTTAGGTTCTTCTTCTTCTAAATCTTTCGCAGAACTTTTCTCTCAAAAACTCGCAACGTAGACTCACTTGCTTCCTTGTCTAGTCTGGAGAAAGCAGAACTAACGGCGCGAGTGTTGAGGCCAATGATATCAATATCATCGGCATACGCCAGCAGCTGTACACTCTTGTAGAAGATTGTACCTTCTCTATTTAGTTCTGCAGTTATAATTATTTTCTCCAGAAGCTCGTTTGGTATCGAACGGCTCGGAGGGGTCCTTCCCTATTCTGACGGAGCTTTTGCGGGGATACCAAATTCAGATATCGCGGGATAAAGGCAGCTCCTTTTCGTGCTGTCGAAAGCAGCTCTGAAATCGACGAAGAGGTGGTGAGTGTCGAGTTCCCTTTCACGGGTTTTTTCCAAGATTTGGCGCATGATGAATATCTGGTCGGTTGTTGATTTTCCAGGCCTGAAGCCACACTGATAAGGTCCAATCAGTTTGTTGACGGTGGGCTTTAATCTTTCACACAATACGCTCGATAAAACCTTATATGCAATGTTGAGGAGGCTTATCCCACGGTAGTTGGCGCAGATTGTAGGGGTCTCCTTTTCTGAGTATTGGGCATAGCACACATAAATTCCAATCGTTGGGCATGCTTTCGTCCGACCATATTTTACAAATAAGCTGATGCGTACTCCCTATCAGTTCTCACAGTCGTGTTTGAATAGCTCGCCCGGCAATCCATCGGTCCCCGCCGCTTTGTTGTCCTTCAGGCGGGTAATTGCTATTCGAACTTCTTCCTAGTCGGATTGGAGAATCGGGTTTGCTTTCTCCAGGCGTTGTGCGTTGACTGTCATTCAGCAGGCTGGAGAAGTGTACCCTCCATAATTTAAGTATGCTCTGGGCATCGGTGACTACATCAGCTTTGGGGGTTCTACAAGAATATGCTCCGGTCTTGGAACCTTCTGAAAGCCGCCGCAGTTTTTCGTAGAATTTTCGATAATTACCCCTGTCAGCCAGCTTATCAAGCTCTTCGTACTCACGCATTTCGGCCTCTTTCTTTTTCTGTCTGTAAATGCGTCTCGCTTCCCTCTTCAATTCTCGGTATCTATCCCATTCCGCACGTGTTGTTATCGATCGTAACGTTGTGAGGCAGGCAGCCTGTCTTCTCTCCGCTGCGCCACGGCACTCCTCGTCGTACCAGCTGTTCTTTTGCACTTTCCGAAAACCAATGGTTTCTGTTGCAGCTGTACGTGTTGGGTTAGATGAGAATAAAAGGTTCTTATTATGAAAAAAGTTAATGCAGATTTCACTTTGACAATGATTGTGGTACATAAAGATCATGCATATATCAATTTAACTATATTGCCAGGTCCGCCAATATTATGACTGCCGAGATGTTTCAACTTCATACAAAAGCTGGACAATAGAAAAGAAATGCATGGATGTTTCAATTCCATCATACTCCATATAACATCGTAAGTTTGCGTAAGGCAAGATTTTAAACCCTTCCTTATATACGCCTATTGCACAATGCCCAATTAGAACTTCTAAAATTATTTAGAGCAGGTAGCTCAGTCGATCTACTGCGTTCTATTCTAGGCCAGAAGTACCTCATAGTCGCACAAACGCTTTCTAACCTATGCTTGCTAAGAATACGAAAATTCTAAAAGTTCAGCGATAGAATGCATGAGGACAACGGATAACCAGGCTGCAAGTATGCACGATTTTGACAGAAAATTTCCTCCCTTTCCTTCTAAGCTTTAATCTTCTGCTCTCTTAAATTCGCTGAACTATGTCAATGTCGTCGTATATCCCGTACAGCTAATTATTCCATCGCTTTAGTTTACCCTTAAAAACCGACTGGGGCTCTACTCCGGCGATTTCCTTTCGCTCGCATAGAGCAGAGAAAAAACCAGCAGAGGTGATTCTGTGACGCTTTCAATGATGCATTCTATTCGTAATGAACTAAACATATTCTATTTCAACGCGCTTTCAACCAAATGAATGAATAATAATATATTATTGGTTGAGTGGTCCAACAGCGGCAGGAACAAGGACAAATAAACGTTGTTGGCCACACCGATATGTCATATAGTGATAGGCAGACAAAGAAGCTTCATACGCATCTAAAACCAGCATTCCGTACTAGTACAGGAAGCCTTATGATGTTTCCTGTCGAACACCTACAAAGTGAGGCTTGACTGCTTCTGGAAAAGAAACACAGTATACTCCTTTCTAAGTACCCTGCATGAAGCGAAATCGCTTTCTATTAGCATGAAGGCCTTTGGTTGATTATGTCGATAATATTGAACAATGTGCCGACCAAACTACGGACCAACACACTTTCGACACGCACTGGTGACCATTAACGATGGATCCATTAACACCATCACYTACTCTCTCCCAGTGAATGGCGTACTTGGAGTCAAACCACCACCCATTGCAGACGAAGAGTGACTCATATATGTATATCAAATATTTGTCGAGCGTGCAATGAGTCCACGCATAACTCTAACCGTCTCTTTGTATATCTAGCGAACTCCACTCTCCTTATGTTCCGACCTCTTTCAAACAGCACATATCCTGGATCTACCGTTGTTTTCGATTGGATGTTTCGATGACAACTAACTTGAACCTTGTTACCAAGCGGGGTCTTGCTACCAGTACAACAATAACAATAACAATCACAATAACAAAAACCTTATAACTCTGCAACAGTATGTGGCAACCTATACCTTCCTTACTCTCTTCCATCAGGGATAAGCATCAGATAGTTTACTCTATCAACAAGTGGAAGGAGAGCTTCCCAAGGAATATAAAGACACCGCTGAGGTTTTTACCTCCAGGTTGATGGCTAAGCAGCTTCTATTCACCCAGTTAGATAACTCATTGCGACCATTTGTAGTTATTCGACTTTTTGACCGTGCTTAGTACACTACTCACTACTATGACTTTACACTGTTGGTTCTGTCTTCTTTATGTTATATATGGTAGTGAATCGTACACTTCAACTCAGTCGTATCCTTCAACTGCCACTGAACTCGTATACGCTAAATTTCATTGTAATCCATCGAGCTTGTAACTTAGTCTAAAGAAGTTTTACGTTAATAATAATAATATCAAATTACCAAGGCTTTGTTAAATTCTATGCTTTGCTTATATTTACAGGAAAATGTTTACCTTTTGATGCATAATATAATAAAAGCAGTTGTTTGCTATTTTCAATGAAAATTTAATGTATTTACTGCAACTTATTTGCCGACATTGCGAAAACTTCTCAATTTATCATACTTCATTCTCAGCACAAATTACTTAAATAACTTACATTTGCACAAAAAAGGTGTACCATTAAATAAACTAGTTTTATTCGTACTTCATAGGCGCCATTAGAATACTGCCGCGCGATTTAAATATTTGCCAAAATATTCCGCAATACCCAAACCAGCGAAACCAATGCTGAAAATGTTAATTTTTCATGCCGCACTGACTGCCAATGCCTCTGTATGTGAACATGCACGCGCATATGTCTGTATGTGTGTTTGCGGCAAGGAAGTGGCTATGAGATTTTCCATAGACACGCTTGCCACAGATACCGACGCAAATTCGTTGATTTGTACAAGTGTGTGTGTGTGTGATTGTGTTTATATACGAATATATTCGCAACAGCATAAACAAATAGAAATAACAATAACACATTTTTGGAAATAAACTTGTTAAATTGTTTAACGCACGCGAAAACTATATTAGTGGCATTCATGGCGTAGGGCGCACGGAGCGAAACGTTTGGCAGCAATACATGCAAACAAATAGCAATTTGGCGCAGTGCCTTCAAAGCGGCAAATTTGTGTGCCTCTGTGTGTCTATGTGTATGCGTGGCGCGAATGCCTTAAAAGGTAGTCAGTTTCGGCAAACACTTTGTATTGCCTACGCCAAGGCGCACACGCCACACGCCTGCCTTGAGCGCCTTGCCACTTCGCGCTGTCGCACTTGTGCGCTTCCATTGAGGAATTTCGTGCCGCTTGTTTTGGTCTTGGCTTGCATGCGCCCCAATCACTTGTACAACATGCCACGCAATCCCGGGCACTTGCTGCCAATAACAATAGCAACAACAACAACAAAAGCACCAACAACCACGCGCATATACAGTTTTGCTGGCTTCTGACCAGCTAGCGTCGGATTTAGCTGGCTTGTGACAGCTGCTCGACCAGATTTATCGAGTGGAACGTCGCCCGTTGCGGTGGGGTAGATGGTTAAGAATTCGATGAGCGAATCGATAAGCTGTAGAAAGTTAACACAGTTGAACTCGTTCAGCGGAAAAACAAACAAAATGCCAAAACGCCAAAAATGTGAAACAAGCTAAAGAATTAGCTTCGTGTCTGAGGCGCGTGCTTGTGGCGGACATTTTTGGAATGACTACTTTCGGTTGGTGCGCCTGGTAGCCAGGCATGTACAAAACCAAATCAAAAGCAAAAAAAAAAAAAAAAAAACAAATGCACAATAAAAAACCTTCAACAACACAAAGCGTGTGCCTGCAGGCCGCGCTGGCCACCGCCTACCGCGTCACCTACGGGCTGTAGGTTTCTTTTGTTGTTTAGCACGCTGACCGTACCGTCCGGCTGCGTGCTATTGTCCTACGAGTTGCTATCGTCTATAGTCATGAATTTATCTAAAAATGATTGTTGTAAATGTGTATTTCGCTTTTGTTGTTTGCTCATATTCGCATGCAATCCAGACATCTCTTACGATCTTACGAGATAGTAATAACAATTGCGACGGTCATTAGTTAACTTAATTGCGGAATACGTTGCACGTGCTGGCCGCCCACAAGCTCGGCCTCCACCGGCGCGTGTGTCATCAATAGGTGGCAGTGGTAAGTAAATATTCCGCAGCCATAAAAAGCTGTTCGTACCCGCCTCCGCTCGTCACTCACATATTTGTGGTATTTAATTGCTTGGCCACAATAAAAGATTAATTACGTGCATAAATAATGTTTAGTATGTTTAAGTGAATAAATTAAACAAGTTGAGGCTGTAATCTATTACTTACCAACTTACGTGCTTACTTACGTGTATTAACTGGCCTTCRTGCCACACATTCATGACATTCGTAAAATTTCACTTTACTTTGCATTCACTTGCCTAGTTTTGCCAAATTGGAAATGTTCTTCAAGTCTGGCCACGTCCGTGTCACGCGGTTTCACTAACAAGTAGCAGCGTTCGAAGTATGCTGGAGGTCATGCGGTTAAACTTTTACGCGCTGGTGTAAGTGAGCTGCATAGTTTTGCGAGCTGCTTCGAAATTATTTAATTAGTCCTTACGAATTTATGCTGAGAAGCTTAAAATTTGAGTATCGCCATTTAAATTTTAGACAACTTTGTTAAAAAGTAATTGATCTCTGGCTAACTGTCTGTGCTTATGCACTAAATTATATTTGATTCCCCCTCATAGATATAAGAACTATAACAGGAGTGGTAACAGGCCACTGTCTTGTTGCAAGACATGCCAACAGACTGTGTGGTATATACACTATTGCTGTAGAAGCTAACAAAGGAAAGAAGTAGAAGAGAGTGTAGAACTTCTTCTTTGCGGCTTGGCATAGGAAAAATTACTAACGATCTCGATTTTCTTAACCATGTCACATTTAAAACTTTGATGAGCTTTATTTCGAGAAGAATATTAGTGTAAGGGGATAGAAGAGCCTCTGGTTTCATAATATACATCCTGAAGGTCTGTTTACGGGTCAGAAATTCACAGGTACTTACCTACCTGCCTTCCTATAGAAACTTCCTTGAGGCCTCACTATGTATCAGACGCCCTGTTAGGTTTTTGGCAAAAGTTGAAACACCCGCAATCTATGGATAATCAGCGCGGAGATGCTGATGGGACAAGCAAAGGAACAAACTAGTATTGTGTAGATGAGAGAAAAATTCAAGGTAGGAAAAGAAATCCAAAAAGAAAATCTGATAGAGCTAGCTTTGGGTTTGGATCGGTAAGATCTAAAGTTAAAATATATTTTAGTCACGAAAACATTTCCAATTAATGCAAAAAAGAACCAAAAATGTGCTAGCACGTACGTGTTTCAATACAAATCTTTATTATAATAATAAACTGATGAGTTTAATGGATTTAGGGCACTTAGCTACGTTACGAAGCACTTCAACTATGGCGTCTATTCGACGTTCTATTAATAGTTGCAGAGAATTAAGTTCAATGTATTATTTTTACCCAAAAGAGGACCTGTGACCTCCATATCGAGATTCTCTGTCATTTTGCGATAGTTTCACCACTTAAAAGGATATGATATCTTTCGGGCTTAAGGTATTATGTATATTTGGATGAATAAAAGGAAGTGTTATGATGCACAATAGGTTTAATTACCACCGTTCCCGTACCGCTCTGCCATTTTCAAGCCATTTTCACTATGATGTAGCATTAAAAAGACGAAATTGGTATACTAACTCGTTTTTATGGCAGTATAACCATTTTTAGTGGAAAAAAAGCTTACGAGCATACTTTTGGTTGAAAACGAATGTAAATTCTTATAAAAAGGCAGCAATGGCGACTAAAGTCAAATTTTATGAGATAAGCAAACCTTAACGTCAGATGAGAATTTTGTGTAGAGCTATGGGTATTAACTTTTCCACGTATTAATTCAATACATGCTTCTTTATTTGCAGGATATCAAGCGACACGACCAAGGTGTTTACCGCTGCCGCATCGACTTCCGTACAAGTCAAACGCAAAGCTTCCGCTTCAACCTCACCGTCATAAGTAAGTTTTAAAATTCCACACACTGCGCACCAAATAATTGAAAGTTACAAAACAATTTGTTTAAAGCAGCAATGGAGAAGAGCTAGAGAGCAAAAAGCAGTCTAAAATATCCAAAAATAGAAACTTGATTAGTAGTCTAAAATATTAGTTCATTACTTCGAAATTCTTTAAACGCACACGCACGACCAGTTATGGATCTGCTTAACTAACTTCCTCTTTGCAGTACTTCCCGAACAGCCAATTATATTGGATCGCTGGGGGCGACAGCTGAATGGCACGCTGCTCGGACCGAAGCAGGAAGGTGATGATATTGTTATCACGTGCCGTGTGGTGGGAGGTGAGTGACTTTATACTTTTGTTTCTATTATACCCTAAGCAGAATATATTGCTTGTCCAAAAAGTCTTGCGGTATTTTCGCTAGTTGGCGATGAGAGCGCGTAGTTCTAGTTTTGTTCGTCGCATCGGGTCATGCTATACCTTTTTGGAAAGCCATTTCACGCGCTAACACGTCTTTGATTGATTG
>NW_017536563.1:278925-281238 GCF_001853355.1 Bactrocera latifrons
TGTTTATATCGGACTACTATAGCATATAGATTCCATACAAACTGAACGATCAAAATCAATTGTGAAGGGTATTATAGCTTCGGTCCAGCCGAACGTTARCTTCGTTTTTTCTTGTTGTTTTTTATTTACTTTGGATTTCGTACTCTTAGCATAAAATAACGGCATTATTTTTGTTACTTACAAACCATATATTTTCGAAGTTCCGCACACTTTAAATTCAAAATTCAATTTCCTGTCAATAGCTGAGCAGGCAAATGGATTAACTTTCTTTACAAAAACAAACAAACACAGAAACTACATAACAAAATAGATATTCCTTTACCACACACATACACACACGCACAGGCCGACATAGATACACACCAGCTAATTTATTTGCAACCACTTTGTAATAAACTTATTGGACCACTTACTGAAGTACTTTCTGTCTATTTCTTCTTTTATCCTATGCCTGCTGCCACAACGACTGCTGCAACCACAACGTAACAATCGTTTGMAAAACAACAACAACACATACGACATACCACTGCTGCCGCTGCTGCTGCTATTACAACAACAACATGCTTGTTCTCATCACAATCACCAACCCGCCAGGTCGCCCTCAACCTCAAGTACGCTGGCTCGTAAATGGACTACTTGTCGACAATCAATACGAACACAATTCCGGCGATGTTATCGAGAATAGGCTACTTTGGCCGTCGGTTCAACGGACTGATTTAAATTCCGTTTTTACTTGTCAAGCATTGAATACACAATTAGATAAGCCTAAGGAGAAAAGCTTTTTGCTTGATATGCATTGTAAGTTGCTCGTCGAGTTGTTATTCTTCTTCTTCTATTTTTTGTTATTTTTTTGTTGCTTTTTCTCGATTGCAAACCTGAGTGCTTGGCATCAGGGCAGGCGGTACGGGAGGCGATACAAAACTATAGCGGCTCGTGACTAAACGAACTGGCGTCGGAAGTTGGTGGCCGTTGGCGCAGCGGCGCTCTCAGCAGAGGCCACCAAATGTGTGCGTTAAGAGGGAGAGCGAAGTTTGGCCCGAGCGTGGCCTAGCGGCACATGTGTGCCAAACGAAGTCTGACAAAATGAAAATAAACAAAAGTTCACAAGCATAAAGTGACAYACGCACACATACACACACATATGCAGGCGACGTAGACGCCTACTACACCAGCACTGGCGTTTGCACCTAAAAGTATGCTAACGTATTTTGATGTTCTAATTAGGCAAAGGTACTCACATGCTTGTTTGCGTAGCAAGCTCTATGTGTGTGTGTGTGGATATATGTGTGTATGTGTGCGGTGGCACAACATTGCGGCATTTAAAGGTTTTAAGGCCACAGGGGTACATACATAAATGCATACATACGCGCTGCCACGTTTCGCCGCTTTGTACTCATTTGCCAAGCGCTTGTCCGCTTGTTTGTTTAGCGCGTCGCCACTCGTTCTTTCGCCTCCGCGAGCTGCGCCACGTAGTGCCGGCACTCGCTCTAACTTTTGTGCCATTTTCCAATTACACTATTTGTTTTTGTTGCGCTGATGTCTTTGTTTGTTGATTTTTTATCGCTCGTATTTGTTTTTCTAGTGAAACCGCTGACGGTGAAAATAATTGAGCCACCCAATTCGATGGTGGCGGATCGTCGCTACGAAGTCATATGTGAATCAACCGGTTCACGTCCGAACGCCATCATCACCTGGTACAARGGGAAGCGGCAATTGCGGCGCACAAAGGTGGGTGTATGCGTATAAATTCTATTTGGAATGGAAAATTTTAAATTCAGTGTTGTATGCGAGTGAATTAGGTGAACAGTGGTTGCAAAAAATATTGCGGCTAATTTGCTGCAAATCTTTTGTTTTGCTGGGAAATAATTATGGCGAGTAATTTTCAATTTGCTACTTTATGCTCGCGGTAAATTTGATTTCCGAAATGGTTCAGTAATAAATATTGGCTCTATAACTATATTGGTGCGCTTTGCCAAGAGAAAAACATCAGAACAGTAGCGTTTAATTTAACAGCAACTTTGCTTCAAATTTTGTGTTGTCAATCACTGCTGTGCGAATCATTGAAAATGTTTCGGAAATAATATTTTAGGGATTCTATTTTACTCCAAGTACAAGCATTTGAGTCGCATAAAGCAAGGTCGTGAAGTCATTGAAATTTGCCTCATGCGAGTCGTCCTTGAAGCTTGAAAATGGTCGAGTTTGCATCAGAGAGATAGATGATCTCAACATTTCACATGGATCGTTTTCTTTGATGCTTGAAAATGTTCGAGTTTGCATCAGAGATATAGATGATCTCAACATCTCGCATGGATC
>NW_017536563.1:281533-287266 GCF_001853355.1 Bactrocera latifrons
AAAAAAAAATCGAAATTCTCTGAATACACTGAGGGCCCAACCGAAACTTGCCATGCTGAGTAGCYTATTGCCATTCGTTATAAAAGCTTATTAAATAAGCGAAAATGTACATAAAGCATTATTGTATTTCGGGGAGTCCCTTACGTTTTTCGATAGATATACATAGTTTAATGAGAAAAAAGTGAATTTCTTGTTTTCACAAATCTTTCTTTACTAATTGAAAATAATCACTGTTGTAGAGCACCGGCTTCGTATTTGTTATGGAATACTTTCTCTAGCATATTCAATGTACAGTTACTGGTATGTTGAATTCTGTCGTATCTTTTTAAGAAACTTTACGAAGATTTCTGAAAATAGTTAATCTTAAAGGAACACGTAAATCACAGAATTCTTGAATTTTTTTTTTTTTTTTACAGAAAAATTTAGTTGAGACTTATTATACTCATACTTTTTAGACTAGTTAATACTTATCTGCTAAAAAATTTGAAAACTACAAACTTCAATTTACCTCGCGATGTATATTCTCTACACAGTGTGCCGTCATTCGATCAACTAAGCTCATCACGATCTATTGACACAAGTGCGAGTGTGTGCGGCACCAACTGCCWTGCTGCGGCGTGGCCTTCTTTAACTACTTTGCATTCATTGTGCCATTAATAGCATGCAATGTGTACCTTTCATTGTTTTAGCTGCCACGTTGCCGGTGTAGAACTCTGGCAATTGAATGAGGGCCAATACGGACGCGCCCCTTTAACACACACACACACACGCATATCCATATTTATACAACCATCTATATACATATGTACATAGGCAAGTGTGTGGCTAGTATATGCTGGGTGGGGCCGMTGAAATGAATGGTTTCGCGTAAATGTATTGCTTGTTACTTGTGTGATAATATTAGCGCACTTGCTATGTAATTTGCAATAAGCAATTTAAAAGCGGAAATGAAAATTTCACTACAAAATGTATTGTAGCCRATGGTAGGCCAAGTGCTGCAACATATGTACTGCATTATAACGGTATACTATATTACTATATACCTACTACCAGTAGGTGGCGCACAAATTTCCTTACATTGCTAAACAACTAAATATTCGTGTGCTAAACTGTACAGCGGGTGATAAATATATTTCTGTCGGCTGTTGCATTGCAAATGCAGTGGGTGTGCCACTTACTTTCACCACTGTTGGACATAAATTGGCTGCCACCGTGTTGAAATGCATAAATCAAATGGCGTTAAATAACATGTCTAACTGAGTTGTTGAGAAAAATACTAACATTGCAAACAAAAACAAAAAACAAAAAAAAAAAAAAAAATAAGGGAATCAATGCGCCAAGGTTTTGCCGATATTCCAAGTAAAATAATGTTTTTGTTTCTGTTTTTTCAGGATGACATCTCGAAGAATGTTACACGCTCTGAGCTGAGTTTTGTGCCCACCACAGATGATGATGGCAAATCCATAACTTGTCGCGCTGAAAATCCAAATGTGAACGGCCTTTATTTGGAGACAATGTGGAAGTTGAATGTCGTATGTAAGTATATAGAAATTTTTGCATCAAAAAGTGTTTTTTATGTCATGTCAGTTCCATACTGTTAAACCAATGGTCGCTTGTAATCAAAAAGTTAACTAACAAGCATAATAGCACTCTTCGATTCAACATTTCTCTACTCGCTTCTTATCACTCATAAAAATTAAAAATATACATTTAAAGTATGACCCATATGGAGGTTCCTTAATTTTTTAAAGAAAAAGCAAAGAAACTTCAATTTTAGTGGATAATATATATTAGCATCCTAAAGATCATTATTTGGAATTTTTTTTTTTTGAAGATTACCTCGTTCGGGCATTTCGACGGGTAACTGCCGAACGACATGCGTGTTGTTTTGCTCCAAGGCCTGAATCGAGGCGGAAATTACTGCATAGACTTTATACTTTACAAATCCTCACAGGAAAAAGGCCAACGGTGTGATATCACACTATTTTAGTGGCCAATAGACCGGCTCAAATAGTGAAATTTTCTGCTCATCGAAGTGTTCTTTCAATAAATCCATTGCTGGATGCGATGTATGAGAAGTGGCGCCGTCTTATTGAAACCAAATGTCGCCGAGGTCACGAGCTTCATTTTCAGGCATCAAGTAGTGGATTATCATGGGACGATAACGATTGCAATCGACGGTTACCACACACCAAACAGTTATTTTTCTGCAYGTAATGACAGCTCTTGAATCTTTTCAAGTTGCTCTTTGTCCAAAATGCGGCAATTTTGCTTGCTTACATGTTCATTGATTCAGAACTGAGCCTCAGCGCTAAACAATATTTGGCTCGAAAACGTCGGATCTTTTTGGAATTTTTCAAGAGCCCTGAGAGCGAAGCGATGTCATTTGGAAAGGTAGCGCGTCTTAAGTTCTTGCACAAACKGTATTTTGTACGCTTCTAATTTAGGAACTTGACGTGAGCAGTGCCAAGTGTTAATCATCTTTTCATAATTATACACTGTTTGCTTATCCTTCACCATCATTTTAATAGTTTAAATATTTCTTATTCTAACTTAAAATCCTTTGCMTTTCATCTATACAGATCCACCATTGGTAACGCTGCGACTTGGTTCCACCCTCACACCTGATGATATTAAAGAAGGAGACGACGTATATTTTGAGTGTCACGTACAATCGAATCCTCAATGGCGGAAGCTCTTGTGGTTGCATAATGTAAGTAATTTGTATGAGTGCGGTAACTRTATACATATACGTAAATTTATCTACAGCTGTTGAAATAGTAATTTGAAATAGTATCTATATGTGTACATATGTAAGYTTACCTGTATACTTATGTACATATTTCCGGATGTGGGACAGYAGCTAAGAGCCGGTACATTTAGTATATTTAATGCACTGAGCAGAGCTCAGTCAAACCGGATTTTAGCACTGAATTGATGGAATGGTGTTAAGGCAAAACTGAAAGCACCGCAGGGTGTGTGTGATCACTAGCTTTGCACTGCTTTCATAGACTGCGTACGCTATGGGTTTTCTGTAACTCACCAAGTATACCAGAGGCACTAATACACACATACACAGATATAGGTATTTACTTATGTGTGGCTGTGTCGCCGGATTTAAGTTTGCAGCAATCGGGAATAGCCTCAAACCATCGGGAATTTCCGCAAATATTTCGCCACGAAAAGCACTTTTAGTAAATGAAAATTTCCCGTAGACACAGACAAATAGCTAACGCAACCATGTGGTTAAACTAMTGTGGAGCATACGAATGTGTGTTTGTATGTGTTACAAGGGAGTTTTTTCATTGCTGTTTTCAATCTATTTACATATGTGGTTTATGTGTGTAGAAGTTAATTGACTTWCTTTCAGTAGAAATATATGAAGTTGAGCTTTAAAAATTAAGCCAAATTTTTACCAGCCGCATTGTGCCAAAMGCAGGCCAGAACTTTAAGACAAAGGAAATTAAAAAGGTATTACGTTGTTTTCTTAGAGTTAGAGTCTTAATGAAGCCCTTTTGACAATAAAGTGTCAATATTTMAAAATTTGAGAGCCTTAAACTTTGCTTTTTTATAGTTAGTAGGCTCATATACCTTGGTTCTGCCTAACTTGACTGCGCTGTACTTAAGATGGGGGACATATTTTATTTCTGCAGTGTGTTTTGCTAATTGTTCATCATCATTAATCATCAATACGAATGGTATTCATATTTAATATATCTATATCAATATAGAATTGGTTGTTAATATCTAAAGAAATATATATTTATTATTTATTTTTACGAAATTAGTGGTGTGATCTACTGTCACTAATGTAGCTTTTAATCCGCGGGAGAACTGCAGTATTTSAAGCAATTGGAAAAGTTGCAGAGTAAAGTTCATAAAGGCAGCAATGTCGATAGCGAACAAGATTGTCAAAAGTGAAGTACGGCTGTCAGCCAAAAACGTAATCAAYATTGGTAAACTCTTACATTGTCTTTACGATGATCAAAGTGCGATTAGACGATTTCCCTGGGTGTAACACTGTAAAATTCACAGCAAAACGGTAGATCAAACAACATAAAGTTCTGATCGAGATAATAGCAAGGTACCAAAAAACAATGAATCACTCTTAAGCATTAAGTTGTCCCGCAAGACAATGCTGCAAACATTTGGGGAACTGACGGTATGAGATACTAGAAGAAGTATCGTTAGTGGGGCCATAAGGCTGTTGAAATTCGGATGCCTACTTCCYAAGACTAACAGTACTCTGGTACGCAGAGAACTAAGACTAGTCTATGACTCACCGCAGTTCTAAGACTGGGTCCGAATACCCTTTCATGTAAATCCGCAGTGTTCAAATACCTAAAACATTCCAATCATTAAGTATCTCGACGTTAGAGATAATGAGTCGAGACATCCCATTATAATACAGCGATATCAATTTTAAATAGCTATACCAGTGCGACGCATGAAAAATTTGGCGATTTTCGTGAATTTTTTCGAGAGATGGTACGCGATTGAATATTTCGAACTTCTTTGAACGTAATAAAGTATATTTTCAGCTATATTTTCAGATATTATATTACAGAAATGTTGAAATATAACGGCGTTAGGGGCTGTCTTCGGAAGTGCCGGTGCTGGCATGATTCCGGCCGAATGAGTAGCTGAAACAAAAAAATTTGAAAAGATTTTTTTTTATTAAAGATATTTCCTATACAAAAACCAACGATAAAATATTAAAAATTAACAAAAGGAGCGTTTAAAGTTTCACTTATATATGTTTGCACCTCCGAGCGGTCACTCTTTAGAACACTGCCATTTAAAAACTATTTAAGATATGATCTTACCGATTTCATAGGATATGTACGGAAATATAAGCTATAGAGAAAGCCAATAAAAAAAAAAAACTTTGTTTGAAAGCGTCACACTGGTATAGCCACTTAATATTGAAACGGAACCGTATCTTAAGATCATCACACAACTTCGACATCCGACACCTATCAATATCAATCAGCATTTTCTTAGCTCTCTCGCTACAAATGGCATTTCAAAAGTCAAACCACCCATTAGCTGTCGAAATGGGCTCAAGTTGCCTCATGAAATTGGAGTATCACTACACGAAATTAGATCMAAAATTTATCCCCAACATAGCAAACATATATTCTGTAGCAAAGAATTCCCGAGTAACACAAATCTTTTCTTTGCATTTGCCTTCCCTATTTGACTGCAAGATTTTTGAATTTTTCGTTAGAGGATGTTATCATAAAACGAAGTGCTACACCCTAATAGCGGCAAGATCAACCGATTTCACCCAATAATGATCCAAAATAAACCTGATGGAGGAGCTAAGATTGTTTAACTAAATCAACCTCTTTAATGTTTTTTAATAAGAGGGTGGAAATGAAAATTTCAGGAGTATAAAGTTGTCATTTATATTTAAATACCTTTATATAACATAACTCAAACATATTTATAAATTACATATTATATATTGGTGACATTCTACATATACAAAGGCATACATTTAACTTATATTTCAATTTATTTTTTCTTTCAACTTTTTGCAGAACATTCACCTCGAGCAYAACACTTCCGCTCGCGTCATACGCTCCAATCAGAGTTTGGTACTGCAGAAAATCACCAAACACTATGCAGGAAATTATGCTTGCAGCGCCATCAACGACGAGGGTGAAACTGTCAGCAACCAACTACCGCTGCGTGTAAAATGTAAGTAAAAATCTAGAAAAAAAAAAA
>NW_017536563.1:287406-303860 GCF_001853355.1 Bactrocera latifrons
AACAAAAAACCAAATAACAAAAGTGTTTCCAAATATTCAACTTCTTCATACCTCACCCAAGAAAGACCATCAAATAAGACAGCTTTGCAAACATCCCACTGCGTTGTAACTTTTGTAAGCTCGAAATTCGTATTTCTTCTCCACTCCCGCCTCATTATACTGGGAAATTCTATTAATGTTAGCTGTTGGCCGCCTGCTGTGCAGCAGGTATTCTTAATCAGGTTCTGTCCGAAACTTTGCTACCTAGATTGAAGACATCGTAAACAGCGTCAGTCAGAACTCTTAACACCAGCCACATCAGCCGTCACTTTCAAAGTACTTTCAGCTCCGCCACGCTTGCTTCAAGTTCAAAATCAATTATTTACATATTGGCTTGAGATACTAAAGTGTAAGAATACACACACGGGAATTAATATGTGGTCGCATGCTCGCATTGAACATGTTGTAAAAGCTTGAAAGGCCCAAACTCTTCCTTACATTGAGTTTCAAAAGATCCCACTCTACCGCTAGTTTACGTTAATAATTCAGTAAATACATGTGTTGCATGACAATGCGGTTAAATATAATGAACTGCGTAGTTTTGGAATGTTCTACATAGTTTAGAAGTTTAGGTAGGCCTCCTGTACATTTAAAGCGGAAGTTTGCGGTGGAAGGTTRAATTGAAGTTGCTTCATTTCCTATCGTGCTAGAGCTCGTCCTAAAGTAGTTKGTTAATTTTGGTGATGTAGTCTTTAGAAGCTCTAAAAAAATTATACAAGTATATAATGCGTGAATATTAAAGGAATTATAKAAAGATTAACAATAAAACACGCAGGATTTGATAAATATTGTCAGCCAATTCTGCATCACTCCAGACCGTTAAAACTTCTTTCTATTGATTCTGCTTGAAGGCTTGAGTTAAATACTTGAAAACTTGTGGAGAATCGTAAACCAAAACCAGTCACAATCTTGGTCTATGGTAATCACAGCAACGTACAGTCCTATGTTGTGTAAAAGTTTTTCACTGCGGACTGTCCATAATCAAATCCGATAATTCCGAAATGCAAGCCCATAGAACCCAGATTTTAAGCAAGAAATTACCTGAACTTTACACATTAATTTATTTCTCAACTCTAAAGGCTGTTAATCGAGCTTAGGAAATGCTGATTAAACTGATAAAGAACTGGAAAAGTATCAGTTGGAATATGGTTTGCTCTGTCTATGAATATTTTTAAAGTGTGAAACGGTTCTTAGCTGTTAGAACTCAGAACCAAAAAAAAAAAACAAAAAAAAAAAATTAACGCAACACCAGAGTTTCTTCTTAAAATTTTTTAAACATAGCACAATCAATACTAACTTTCCAGAAAACACAAGATATCAAAGTGAAGCCCATAAGTCTTTTAAGTTCTTTAACCACCTCGCGAGCAGCAAAGATCTGAGTTAGTATATCGTAAACCATAGGTCGAATCGAAACTAAACTTGGTTGGTTGGAAGAAAAGCGATGCGCATAAGCGCCAGACGACAAGCCGCTGCGGTTGTGACAAAACTAMGCCATATCCAACAGCTCTGTGGCTTTGATAAAACATTGGATTATTCACTTGAGCTGTCTAATATCTTTCAAATCGGCTATGGAATATATTCCGTCTCATCCGGGTAAATGCTGGGCTTTCCCATCATCTTCCGCTCATGTTCTGCTTTAAGGTGAATCCTTTTTTCCAATTTCCTCAGGGTGGGATCTTAAGGGTAAGTGCACCGTGATGACCCCTACAATATTAGTACCTGTAAGTTAAGCAGAAGCAGCTCCAAGATGCTCACAAGAATTGTGTTTCCAACTACCCACGATCATTAGATTTTTTATYTCCTTGTAATCCAATATAATTCGGTATCTAGATCATATTATCTGAGTCACCTACTAGGAATTTAAGTAGTTATTGCCTGCTTGCATAATATAACATAGTTAGACCTAGTATTGTCGCTACGGGTAGTCTTTATTGGTTCTTGGCAATCCACAAGAAGATTKATGGRCTTGCTGGTTAGAGCAGAAGAACATGTGACACCTWCTGTWATGCCCACAATTTCCGCTTGAGAGACTGAATTATAGTAATTTAGTTTAAATCTACCTTCTGTGTATGGACTTTTGCAGAAGAAACCTTTTGATTCAATGGTGAATATGTAGATTTAACTGAAATATTGATCACAGAACTATTGGTCAATTTTTCTCTACCTGAATATGAAAACGTTATATTTAATTCCTTCTGGATCTCATTTTCTCGGTCCCATCACCAATTTAGCCCACGKTCATCAACAWGGTTGTGTATGATRCCATGTCCGTAGTGAYGCTGARTCTGGCTCCAGTTCACTAAAACATGAGCTGGCTAGCCGCAAKCATTGCCTCCTACTTTTCTTGTGTACGAGTATGCATTGGCCGGATATCCAGGACAACAATAGTTGAAAGATATTAACAATTTCAAATTCATAAGGACAGCTTTAATGCTGCTTTTGTGTATAAAGTTACCAAAATAAAAAAATTCCGAGTACAAAATGGGCCGAATAAACTATGACAGATATAAATATCTGTAAAGAGACCGCAATCTTTTATATTAGAATACAAATATTAGACATTTAGTTTCAAAAGAGGAGAGATTCTCTAGACCCATATTTCAACTGACTACTTTTTGAAATTGCAATTAAAAAATGAAAGTATACACCAGTAATTCTTGGACCATTGACGATCAAATCAGATGTGGGCGACGGAATCATTGCAATAGCGCTCAAGTAGATCGAAAAAGGGGATTTTTTTGTGATCTATAAAAGTGATAACTATTCGCAAAATATTTAAAAAATTGCAGAGCATCAAATGAAATAAGAATGTCTCAAATATAAAAGTCTGTTCAGTTTCTTTCGAAGTATTTTAAATGTTTGCGCTGCAGAGGAAAAGATGACAAACGAAGTGTACGATAATGGATAARTATTTGGAGGAAGCAAATGTTGTGTTATTGTTGCACTGAATACTAGAGTAAATTCATTTTTTTCTTTTTTTTTTTAGTAGGCGATCTTAGCAAAGATTTAGTGTTACAKTCGAATCAACGCAAGTATGACTTCCCCCTTTCAATTTTGCAGTTGACTCAAGACGAGCATCATTTAAGCTTTCGTCAAAGAAAACTTAATCAAATAAGCGCTTTGCTTCTTAAAGCACTTTCCGCAACTCATACAAAACTTGCCAAATTACAACTCCGTTATCTAACAGGCAATTGTAGCTGGAAATCTCACATCTTGCCATTACGTCAACAAACATGCTTTGAATCTTAAGCAATAAGACACACACGCTCTTTCATTAATTGAGTTAAACTTTTTCTTGTTTCCTTTCTAATTTCCTTATTCCTATAGACACACCTGTTTGCAAGCATTTGGATCGTGTCATACTAATTGGCGCCTCAAAGGATGAAACTGTCGAAGTCACGTGTGAAATACAAGCGGATCCGCCCCCCAGGTAAGTGTACGTCACATCGACTATGCCTATAATCAAGCATAGTGTAACCCGTTCATCAATGTCAGCTTTTTGAGTAAAACAAGTAGAACGAGTTACGGAGAATTTCTGAACCGGGTTCAGCATTGAGAGTTGAGGGAGTTGCCAAGCCAAAGAGGCAKACATGTAGGCACAACAATCATATAAATTAGCAAAAATTGTTTGTGTTTACCCATGCTGGTGCTTTGAATCCATCATTGTGGAGTCGCACACAGCGTGGAGTAGAGGAATTGTTTTGTGTGCCGGGGAGGGCGGCAGAAACGGTTGTTGAAGCGACAATCGCACCTATGTGCGGGTGTTGAGTGTGAAACTTTTACTTCCTGCTCGTCGCGTTGCCAACTAAACTTTGTCTCATTAAAGCTTACACGTGTACATATTGCCACATACACACACACAAACACTTGTACGATTTGGTATGTGAGTGTATTTATGTGTGCCTGAGYTTGTCGGCGTTTAGTGGGGTTGTCGTACAGTGCGCCTACGAAGAGCTATAGCCGGAAACAAATAGTAATTAATTTTCGCTGTCCAATTGCTTTGCCGCACACAAATACCTATGWGCTCTAATTGAATGAATGAATGAATGAATGGATGTAGGAACGCGTCAACCAAATACAATCACACTATGTATAAGGACGTATATCTCCTTACCATTTCACTAAGTTCGATTGTTATTTAAGATCTGTATAAGGAAGCGGAGTGTGCTTGAATAAGGCAGTTCTAGAGCTCATTCATCATTTGTAATTGGGTGTAGACATTTTGGGCCCAGTGTCAAAATGAATGTGTTCACCTATGTGTGTAAGTATTTATGGACCGTGCGACACCTAACTAAGCAATTCGTCAAAATACTCACTGCGTACAATTGGGGAGTGTAGTGAACCAGGGAAATTATATAGTTGGCGACGGCAAATGCTAACCCTATTCCAGTTATTGTGGCAACTACCACTGCAGGGCATTATAACACATACATATATTCTTAAATATGAGAGTTTTGTTCTACCTGCAAACGGGGGCTGTCCGACAAGTCCTTAGYCTCAGCGGCAGATGATGAAGGAAGCAAGAAATAATTAATAGTACTTTCTCGCCGTTTAATGACAAATTTTCCGACGAATGATTGTAGTAGTTTGGTTTTGACAGCTTGTGAAAGTGAGGGTGCCCATGGTGACCTTAGACATCGTCGGTAGTTCGATGCTAATGAATTGGGAATTCTTTGGATTTAGAAGTCAGCACCAGTAATCGGCTTTGCTTACGCGGCTCAAGCCTGAAGCCGATTATGTTTAACGAAATCTAAAGGGRCTTGCAGTTAGTTTCTTCAGAGTAGATGAAATATTGATAGAGTTGTGTACGTAAGAGGACAACACATTGTCCCTTCAGCGGGAAAGGGGATTACTTCCGTTTTTGGGAATTTAAAGGTTGTGATTCAAATCAACTAACTAAAGCAGTATTTACTATTAATGGACTATTTTTTCACAAGTCACCGCCAGCGCAATAAAAAATTTGGTCGCATGAGGCTAGAGATTGCTGATCCAAACACAGTWACTTCCAGACTGAGCTCGCTGTGACTTCGTTTTTTTACAGACTTGAAAAAGTCACTSGTTGGCCAACCATTTGAGTCGAATSAAGAAATTATCGGAAGCCGACTTTGCAGACCTTCAGAAAAGTGGGTTAATGTGTGTGTTAGGTACTTCAGAAGCGTAAAACAATCATCATCAATTACTTGTCGCACCGACCTCGTCCTAACATATAATGTAAACATTTATAGTCATAGAGACTGTCATAATTAATGGCGCACAATCCGTTGCCTTTAGGTGATTTATAAATTAAAGTTTGTTATAATTAGCTAATGTCATAAATTAATTAGCTGAAGTGTTACTTTGACATTAAACACGGACCATAAAATATTTTTGAGATATTGCTGTACAAATTTCGGCAATTAATTTCAGTTATTTAACACGATTTTATCGCACAAGGCGATTCGTGTGGGAATTTGTGTTAACTTTTTTCATAAATTATTAAATACTTACGCATTTCTTGCAGAACTTTTCGYTGGAAGTTCAATAATTCGGGTGAAACATTGGATGTTGGCAGTGAACGCTTTAGCGTAAATGACAGCAGAAGTGTGCTCAAGTACACACCGATATCTGATCAGGTGAGTAAAGGGTGGTTGGTAATAAATTTATTTAAATTTTACCTTTTTTTGTAGAAGCGAATAATTTTTATAATRTGACGGCCTATTCATAAAGTATTTTTTCATGAAGAGATGGCATTATAATTAGTGATAATGAGAACTTAGGTTTTAGCTTGTATAACTCTTTGAAGAATATTCGAAGCCCGTATCAAAATTTTATTGAAATCCACACAACACCAAAGATCTAATCCTCTTTGTTTGTGTTTGATTGGAATTATGGTTTAAGAGCATAAGGTATTTTGAAGAATTAGTTGACGTTTCGTAAGCGCTCCAMCCTTCAAGGGGTTAAACTAGTCCAAGGCTCTTAAAAGACTCATCTTTGAAAATTTTTTATTGAAAGTAAGAAAAATGGAATCGAATTTATTTATTTCAAGCTTTATTWACATATAAAAAAATGCTTGATATTTTGATACAAAGTGGTGGCTACTGGTCCAGCACTTCGGACTCAAATTGCTTAAAAAGTTCTCGATGGACGGCTGAGATTCGAGGAGCTCGGATTATTTGTAAGAATATAAAAAACAATATCATATCCAACACATGGCCTGCTAATAAAAATAATAATTTTTCAATAAATGGCAAATTWTTAAAATTATTATATTTTTGACGGAAAATTTTAAATACATWACATTTTTTATAGAAACATTATAAATGACTGGGGATCATGTCAAAAACTCTTAAATTTGGTTTTTATTTTTTCTTCATAAAATAATCATTATATTTAAATTTTTTTCTATTACATAATAATAGTTATTTGATAACTGTTGCTTGTTACCAATCATGCAACTGTTATACATATGTTTAAGAAAATGTATAACTTAGCGTAAGAGTATTATTTGTCAAGGAAAAACAGAGCATCGTTCACATTTTGCTATATAATGTTACTGAGAAGCCGATTCAAAATATCAAGTTTCGAAATCTGTTTTAAAGTTTTACGGCTGAATCTAACCGATCACTGGTTTCAATACTACAATAGATGAGAAAGGGGTTTATTTTAGCGTACGATTCCATCGAATATGTAAGGGTTTTTTGTCCCTATAGTGGGATCTTAGACAAAAAAAATGTTTGTTGTCTAAAAGCATCAAAATAAATAGAATTTGTTTAAAAATGGAATRGCTTCTGTAGGATATACCGTACTTCTTGATAAATATTAAGGTACAGAAAGTTTGAAATGAAAGAGGGAAATTTCAGAAATTATGGTCTTTAGGCAGAATTTATGAGTGTACAAGTCAGTTAGATAGTACCTAAATATGCCTCTAGGCGCTCATTGTAACTTCAAGTTTGAAGAAATTTGTTTWGTCAGGCGTCCAAGGCAATTGAAGAGAAAGCAAATTAAATGTCCGAATTGATTTTGAACACTTTTCATTTAGAAATAGCTAAAAACTTAGTTCTTATAAATTGCTTATGCATCAATATTTTATTTATATAATCAATTTTCTACATTTATAAAATTCGCATCTCTTTTTTTTAGGATTACGGCACTCTGTCCTGTTGGGCTTCCAATGAAGTTGGTACACAAAATCAGCCGTGTCTGTTCCAAGTAGTGCTAGCTGGTAAGTAAAAAATTCCGTTGTAGAAACATTATCAAAGAAATCCAGAAAGTAGCGCGAATTAGTTTTGGATCTGTCATAAAATCAAAAGTCAAATTTCCCTCCTCAACAAAACTTTTTTTCGCCACATTTAACACATTTAAAACAAGTTTAATGTTTTAGAAACAGAAACAATGAATATTTGTATACGTTTATGTACTTTCAACGCAATCTATTATATTGTTTGTAAATTAACTTTAATTCGTGCTTTTTTAACATCCAACTAATATTTTTGGAATGAGCTTTTACTTAGAAATAGTTCCAGGGACATGACAACTGTATAAGCTGGAAATACAATATGTGATTTGGAGTCTGGCAATGCTGTGAGAAATTTAAAAGTTTTAGTTGGACAGACGAAGATGATGTTAGTGTAGCCAACGCTATTAATATTTTGRGAGCCAAAAGAAATCCAGAATGTTTAAGAATTTTCGAGGCTGGTTATATTAACAGACCAAAGCATTACAACATTTTCTCTTGTCAATTATTTTCTTTTAAATTGTAATGATTTTGTTTAATCCAAAAAGACACATATATTAGACAATAAAGTAGCCATCATATAGCTTTTAGAACCATTCAAATGTGAGCTTCTGTCTAAAGAAAGCACGAATGATAGAAATAGAAATAGATACAGATGTTACGACAGTTTCTAAGCGGTAATTTTTGGGAGTKCGCTTAACAGAAGCGAACATTCGAACATGACATTTTCGTGATGTCATGAGTGAAGAAGAGCAGCATTTATAACTACTAGGAAAGTTTGACAGACCCATCAAGTCACGACTACCGAAACTATAATTTATTGAAGTAATTAGCGTGAAAACTAATATCTACACAGCGTACAATTCTTAAGGCCTTTGGAAAGAAGGGGTATATCGCTCACACGTGCACAGGGATTTCATTTAKAAATGTCAAATAGGTCTCATATAAACTCACAGAGAATTTATAAAATATCTCTGGTAGCGCTATTGGGTAACTAACTGGTGACTTAAATGTTAARTGGCCTGCTGGGTCGTTTCTTTACCGATTATGTATTAAAATCTTGTAACGTACTATTCTCGATTCATAGTCATAATTCTTTTGTATATTTGAGGATAACATACACATATGATAAGATGTTGATAAATTTGTATATATTTTTTACCTTCGCGATAAATTTGTAGTATGAGAGAAATATTTATTGTAACTAAAATAATTCATCTTTAAACGGCTTGTACTTATACTATTAAATATAGATTCTCAAATATATAATATATCTTTGTTTTAAAGTTATTATATATTTATATCATTACTAACGACCAGTAGATCTATTTATGGCGTGAAGGCCGACTAGAATAACCTATATATCATTATATATTTTATTCATTCTTTCAGCTCTGCCCAATGGCGTTTCAAATTGCTCCATCGTTAATCGTACGGATGTCAGTGTMGACATTCAATGCATTCCCGGCTATGATGGTGGATTGCCACAAATTTTCGTGCTCGAGATGTTCTCAGCCCGCACAGGACTAACAAGGTAAATGATAGTGGCTGTATAAATTACGTTCTGACAAACGTTAAAAATATTTCTAAGTACAGAAACTAATTGCATCATTTATACTATAAATAGATTGAAGCAGCTGTCAAACTATTTTTGTCATGTTATAGTATAAATATTATCGTAACTAATGCAATATGTGACTATTGTAACATATTATACTTCTATTAGATAGACGGCAAAGAATRCTAGCATTTGCTTTTAAATTTTAATTTGTCTGCCCTTAATAGCCAGTTTGTCAGCATTTTACCATAATAATATATGGKTTTTTACCTAATATTTGCGAAACTTGTTTCTCGAAAAGTTCAACTCAATTAAAAAACTGTCAAATACTTAAGATATGACAGGCCATTAAATAAGTAAATAACGCAGTTAAAAGTAAWTGCCATTCAGCGGTTCATTGCTTTCAGCCTTACCTAAAGTAGCTAAGCGAAAATTAGAATATATTTGTCATTATAGTTTTTTCCAGAATTTCAGAGTTATTATTGGAGTATTTTTGACATTTATCACCATTGCCCCTATTATATATAAAAATAAAATTAAAGTAAACGTTATTACTTTGAACCAAAATATTACATAAGTATACATTTTTATAAAAAAATAAACATGTGTAATTATTAACTTAATCCTAAAGGATTCAGAAAAATCTAAAATATTTGAAATTTTGATTTCTTTAAACTCTGGATTTTCCAACAATCACCTTATCAGCAGATTATTTTCATATAGTCATAAAAATGCCGAAAACCCTGTGGAAATGAAGAAAATAATGCTACAAAAATTTACGACTTTTATATGTTCTTGTTTACATACGCGTGCACATACAATCACATGTGTATGTGTATAGACCCATGTGAATACTTATGCATAAATGAAAACATTGTTGAGACAGATCTCAATACTAGAAATATGAACTTGGTGTGGGTAAAGGGTGAAGTTATACCCGCGTGTGCGTCTAGCGAACATGTTTTGTGAATAAATATGTGAATATTTCTGTGTATGTGTATATGTATATGGCAGTGTATGTAGATTTTTTGAGCCTACTGTGTTTGCATAAACAATTTTATGTATGTTATTTTGAAAATTTTAAAAGCTGCGGCATAAAACAGTTKTGATATGAACATACTGGTGTGTATGCATGAACGAATTTATAACAGGCTACACAAGTTAGAAGCCCACATGCGACACTTTCCAGCTTTGCTGCGTACTCATTTTATACTTYTTTACAATGTTGAGCATTGTCGTTGCAGTCGTATATCTCTAGTGCTACCAATCACATTTTGYCATATTACATAGGCGAGGAAACGTGAGATTTTAAGCCTAACAAAAATTAAATAAAATTCGGCGAAGTTGAAAAAACGAAAAAAGTTACAGCTGCTCAAAGGTGAAGAAATTCGCTATGTTTTGAAATATTTGTGTAAAATGGAAGAATTCCACCAATGAAATTTGTGAAATTTACGGAGACGATGCGGTATCAGTTCGTGAAGCACAACAATGGTTAGTTTCGTTCGAGAAGTTTCGAAATTACGAAATTTCGATTTACGTTGATGTAATAACGTCTCGGAAAAATGGCAAAAAGTGGTCGACCAAATAGGGTCATATTTGTTTATTTATTTATGAGTATAAAAATAAAATAAAAAAATAAAAATAAGTTGAAGTTTGATTAGAAATACGAAACGAYTTTTTTGACTACTCTATATWACTGAAGAAAGCTTYGAACTTCGAATCATACAACAAGACAGAATCGGGAGAATTGCGTAGTGTGAAATGATTTGGGTCTTTGGGTCATTACTTTGCATTTGCCTWTATGTAAGGAAGATTAGTTCCTTTAATAATTATTATCGAATAATTATTTACACACAGATGATCTTATGTTCTGAGACTTTTTCATTGCCTTTAGTGAGAAAATTATGCCTATTCTATCATATTCGCATTTCAATCGTCAATCGAGATTTCCATTATCATTTTGGACTTCAACAAACCGCTCTAGTCTTCAGCCAAACTTAATATGATTTTATTATTTTATGCGAGGCGAGAGAGTCAAATTTATTTAGTCAACTTGAGACTTTAACTTTTACTTAATTTACTACCATTCTTAATTTTTTTTGATATTTCAAATACACTATAAAACAGCAATGGATAGTAAGCGTCCAGTTTTGATGAAAACTGAAGACATCATGAGGAATATTTAAGCTTTGTTCATTCTTGGARTGAAGATATATTACACATATTTTTATATTATATTTGCACCGCTTTTTTACACAAGAAGTATTAATTTTCTTAAGAGGATATTATGTCACCTCCTGCTTAAGAGATTTGCCATTTTGATCCCATTGCTCCCAAAATGACGATTTTCAAGCACTGTTTCTTTAAATTTTTCGATGCTATCATTGCTAACTTCAAACAAAATTAAAAAAAAAGAAAAGTTGAACCAATCAAATTAAAAATTATTTGTCCATTTGGTTTGCAAGCGTCTTGGCCAGCTAAAATTTGATTATTTTGATTATTCGGTATATACAATATGTYCCTCATAGGATGCGGTGCCGTATGAAACTAAACAGATCAATTATATTCATCTATTCCTGGTTGGTCTTTGCTTGACAAAATCACTAAAGATGATTTAATAGTATATACTCCTAANGTATGAAACTAAACAGATCAATTATATTCATCTATTCCTGGTTGGTCTTTGCTTGACAAAATCACTAAAGATGATTTAATAGTATATACTCCTAAAATACTACTATGAAAAAAAAAAACAAAAAAATAGTAAGACTTTATTCATAACTTGAAAGTTCTTAATTTATTCTTCAAAATCTATATATGTCGTCCCCTTCAAAGTAATCTGCCTTGACTCCAATACACTTGTACCGACGTTTTTTCCAATCCTTGAAACAGTTGCTGAAGCCAATTCTYGGAATAGCCTTCAATGTGCGTAGCGATTCACATTTAATGTCTTTAATGTCGGTTTGTGCATATTATAAGTGAAGTATTGACTACAAGAATATGGAACAAGAATTGGGTTACAATAAAAAAAAAAAATTATTTATTAGCAAAAATATAAAAAAGTCAAAAATTGGCACTTCGAAAAACGTGCGGGTAATTTGGCATATATGGTTCGTTTAATATGGTATACTATACCATATTACCCTATCAATATTACGGCTATATATAAACCAAAAAGATAGTTATCTAGTAAAACAAATGATTAGTTATAGTGAATTTTTTTTAAAAAATTTAAATAAAATTAACAATATAGCCTCCTTGGCACCGAATTTTTGTCAAAAAAGCCTTTTAGGCTAACGAAAAACCAAATTCATTCTAAAAAAATGTATAAACAATTTTGTGTTAAATTACACTTGTTAATGAGCGAAAAAGCATTTCTTAGCTTAGATGCAAGAGTGGCAAAGAAATATGGCACTTCTTTTCGGAATGCAGTTATCGTGAGGCTAGATTATTTCACATGTTTTCTTCTTTTCGACTGGCTTCAATGTCTTAGACTTACGTTTGTCTATTTTAATCAAGCTCAAGCAGTTGTAGCTCTGTTTTATTCGGAGATGTGGTCAAAACTGTCGGCTTAGATTTCCTACCTCTATTGCTTACGGTTCCTCGTATTTTTGGCGGAGGAGAAATCTCCCAAAGTTTTATATGTTTTTTAGCTGAATTCAAAGCAACATCACCTGTGGAAAAATGAAATGCTGAATGAATGCTCATAGAAAAAAATATAGATATAAAACTGTCACCAGCATTTGCAACATTGGCAGAACCTGATGGTGGAAAGATACGTGGTGATAATCCAGTGCTTGTACTGGCCTGCTATGAAATCACCTTCAGAAAAAATCTGTTTGTCCAACGGAAAAACTCCAGTACTTCTGAATCCACTGATAGCTATTTGGCCAGTTTGAAKGCGCAAATAAGCTTTTGTGAACAGTCCAACCAATTATATATAGGCTGTTCACGATAAGGTGGTTATCGGGTTATGTGGTTATGTGATTAAGTAAACAACAACAAAATGYRGTATGACAAAATAACCAACTTTGACCAACCCAGACCCTTGYTTRCAGAYTATGTGGTTGTTTGCTTATTTCCAGTGTTAGAAAGTCGTTGGAGTTTTACTAAATGGCAGCACAAAAAAACTAAGCGAATGGCATTTCCATTCATATTTTCTAATTGGAAATTCTGCTATTAACAGCTGGTTTTTGTTTATAATTGCATTGTGACACAGTTCAGATGTCTTCAAATTTTACACAAAGAATCTTTTGAACTCTTAAAATTAGGATTATTTAATAAGGTCCATTTTCTGAATAGCAGAACTTATTTTAAATTCAATTTACATTCTACAATATTGATGCTTTTTAAACTTTGTTTAGGCATTTTATAAGTAGAAATTTCATTGAACTTAAAATGTAAACAATGAATAGCTGTTTGTGTAAAAATAAGCATATAACCATCAATACGGGATGTTCACGGATCATACAGATTATTTTTAATCTAAAAACCACATAACCGGATAACCACCTTACCATGAACAGCCTAATAGAGTTACCTTCCGTCCTTGATCGCGTGTAAAACGCCTGTAAAACGCCTTACTATAGTATACCTTAAGTGGACCCATGAAAGTTTTGTCCAATGGCTGCAATTTGTGTGTAGAGTGTGGAGGCAAGGAGAGAATAACAACTCTATTTTTACGGGCTAAGTCCAATAATTCAATATTTCTCATGTGATTATAATGCCAATCTAAAATAAGTAAAATGGGTTGATGTTTGCTTGGCTTTGTGAACTTTAAAAAATGTTTAAACCATTCTGTAAAAATTGGTATTTGCACCCATCCAGAAAGATGACACGACGATTTTGCTCCAGGTGGTGCGTCCTTCATAAGTAGTGGATGATTGTTTTTCCTTGGGAAAATAAAATATGGCGACACGAAGGATCCACCAGCGCTCATGCAYGTYATAACAGTAATGAGGGATCCGCGCTCTGCGGAAGTCATAACGCCTATTTGCCTTTTTCCTTTTTGTGCGACTACTTTTGGTTGTCGAGACTGCGCCACTGACAATCCCGTTTCGTCTACATTCCAAATACTTGTCGCTGAAAAATTCAGAAAAGTCTCCACAGTGGATCCTATGTTTCTCTAGAACAGGCTAACCTCCATTTTGTAATTTTTTGCTTATMTCTTCAAGCTTCTGTTTCCTCCATTTACCATAAAACAACTAAACATTGTTATTTTATTTATATGTACATAAGTACTTACCAAAATTTTCGAGGACTTTAGTAAGATATAGTTGTTAAACTGAATAATTATTCACAAAACTGTATAGTATGATGTACATAGGATAACCTTAGTTGCAATGTACATATGTACATATATAGATATTTTCTGAGACATAAGTTTTTGTATCCAAGAACACAAATGTATTTGAAGAGCTGAAAAAAGTGAAAGCGAATGAAAAACGCACCAGTTGCTTTTTCAATTCGCTCGCTCCCAATATCCTAGGAAAAACACTGACGCTTGGCGAGTAATACAGAGAAATTGATGTGCTCTTTTGCATGAATGCGCAGATGAATGGTATGTGTGCAGATTCTTTTTCCAATTTGGCTTGAGGTACAATTTTCCTTGTTGGCAGCCAGTGCGTGCACGTGTGTGTGTGCGCATCCTATATTCAAGCCTAGTCAAGTCGATACGGTTGGGCTACGTTAGAATTACCGTTGATTCGGTTTTAGCGCAGTTCTGCATTGAACGCCTGTTGGSTTTTCCAACTGCTTTGATGGTGGCATTGCAGGTGCTTGTGTGTGGGTGTCTTGGTTGTACGACGCCAAATACAATAATCAAATTCAAATTGAGGTCATGATTGAAAAGACATTAAGGGAAGATGGGTTGACTGGTTGCTTTGCCGTATGGTCGATTGGCTAACGCACCATTTGTTTGATTGGTTGTTCACTTCAGCTGCTGGTTGCCTTGCTCGCTTTCCGGCTGATTGTATGGGTCCTGGCGGTTATGRACATTCAATGCAAATATCAAGGTATACTGCCCTTGCGCATATGCGTGTGTGTAATCGGGAATTAAGAGTCCTTTTTCGCACGTATGTGTGAGTTGGTTGCTTTTATGGGTTTGGGCATTGTACGTTTCTACTCAAATGGATAGAGAATATCTAATATGGGTTTCCGAGTTTCAGCAGAACGATTTCAGTGGCCTCGTTTATACGATGATGCAAAAATACTAGCTTTAGTAATAGTTGTTTAAACTTTTTGTTATAAAAGACACTTTTTCTTCGATTAAGACTTTCTTCATACGTTTATCAACTTATGTATTGCAAAAGAAAATCTCCATTCTGAACTACATTCTCTAAGATATCTGCAAATTCTCTAGAAAAAGTTAAGTTGTTGCAAAGGGAGCTTTTCTTGACGCGTGGCTATCAATAAGACAATCTCTTTTCTGAGTAGGTTCTCTCATCAGATGTTACTTGATGTATACCCAGTTTAGWGTGCTTATTTCATAACGAATAGACTTACTGGTACTCCAGAACATCGTTTGCAAATTGTGCAAATTTATTACTAAAATCATAGTTCGGTTCACATGACGCATCGCGCTGCGTCCAATATTCGATGGAAAATTTTGTTCATTGATAAATCTTACCTTTGGTTGAATGTTACATTAGTAAAAAAAAATTCACACCTGTGGAGTAATGGAGATCCACAAGGTTCCTTGAGACGTCGTTACATTCTCAAAATGTCATTGCTAAAATGCTCTARAGGCAGTGGGAATCACTGGTCCACATCTGTTCAGAAATGAAGTCGTCTGTAATAAAAGAGTCAATGCAGAACACTATAGAGTCATGACTAGTGACTTATTGCTGCGGCTCTTTTCGTATCTGAATTGCATGATTTRATTTTGATGTGAAGTACCTTTGGTTCCAACCAATTTTGGTACATGCCATACAGCCTACGACACAATCAATTTTTTGAGGGAAACTTTTGTTGGTACATCATCTGACTCCGCTGAACTTCGGTTTGGGAGTCGCTTGCTCCCACAGAATAGCCAAAAAAGATTGGCGCCTTACAAGATAAATAATTTTCAAGACGTAATGRCCAACCCTTATCTTTATAATAAAGCTAAATTCTAATCCACAACAGTTGACCAAAGGCATTTGAAGAAAATCTTGAAAAATATGGACATATTTTGTAAAAAGTCTCTTTGTATTTCTTATCAAACTTCGAATTATTATTTTTTCATATTCATAATGAACTTTAATGAACCAAACATGTTCCATTATGGTCAAAATTTTTTTTTGCCATTTTTCCGTTATTTAATAATTTTCACAAATTTCTCCTGAAGCAAAATTTAAGGGAGTTCTGCATTAAACAAAGCAAATAGAAGTCCGATGGTGAAAGGTCAAGGCTATATGGTGGATGCATCAAAATAGCAAAGTTCTCAAAGTCTTCAAAATGTGTGTGTGGTCTATCGTTGGCCTGGTAGAAGCCGAATATTCTTCTGTTGATGAGTTCCGGTCGTTTGTTGACAGTAAAATGTAGAATCAATCGTTCAACCAGGCTGGAGCAGCTCATAGTAGTTGATTCCTTTGAAATCCCACCAAACACTCAGCATAACCTTTCGAGGCATCAATCCTGGCTTTGCGACCAATTGTTGAGCTT
>NW_017536563.1:304275-315309 GCF_001853355.1 Bactrocera latifrons
GTGGTCGATAAACAATTCATATTTTTTGTTTTGAAGAAGAAGATATTTTATAGGCTGATTGTATGTATTTAGAAAAGTTTTGATATTCGAAAAAAAAAAAAAACGAAAACTTTTGCTCGAAGATATACTACATATTTTCAAAGCGTAGTGCAGCGCTAGTTCTTTAACTTTCTTAAAACCTTAGCCTAATACGTGGTTTCACATCTAGATATACGAGTCACTATTGACTTAAGTTCAAAAAATATAGTATTTCTGTATTTTCCGTTGGTTTTGCGCAGCGTGGATTATTAAATATTTTTCAATTGTGCTATTTCTGTGTCATACTCAATTTTCCATTTTAAATATTGAAAAATATTCCGTTGGATTTCATAAAGGAAACCTAATCAAATTTCTTTTTTATGTTAAAGGCTAGTAACCAAACCAATTTCAATATTTTTAAAGGATTGAATGGTAGTGTGATTGCTATTTGCAACTCTAGCCACTGCGTRTACGCAATATTTTATATTTTAATGCCGCCTCATGTGTGCGGCTTCGTCTGTGTGTGTGTGCGCGCGCTTTTGAAATTTTATTACGTACCTTTTTGCCGTTACCACGCACACACACACACACACACTTTCCACATTGTGCACACAAACGAATTATTTGCCCGCTTTTCAAAGCGGGAATTCTACTCGTTATTGGAATTATGTGATATTCTATTTATAGTGCCGAACAACTTCTGCGTATATATATGTATATAGTATAACGTGGCATATATGTACATTTGGCAAAGAAATAAGGTCAAGTAAATATACCGACATACWTAAGTACGTACATATATTCGTGTATATAGAGCGCAAAGCTAGAGACACACAAAACTGCTAAAGCGAAAATTGTACGAAAAGCATGAAAATTAAATTGCTGGTAATGCAAAAACAACAAAAACTAAGTAAAATGAAAAAGCAACAAAATAGAGTGAGAGAAACTAAAATGAAAATTGTGCTGCGAAATGTCGTTGCGAAAACAAGCACATAATGCGCAATGAATGTGGGTCTCTGAATCGGCGCACGAAAAAAGGATTATGCATAAGTAAACGCGTAAGCATCTTTGCACAAATGTGTGAAGCGAATTTTTAGTTGGCATTTGCTGCGATCACGCATACCCATACACCCACGCACACCACGCCTACACTCGCAACCGTCAATGGTTACGCACGCCATCTACATACACACCCATGTATATATGTACCGTTTCATGTTCAATTTAAATGACATTTAATCGAATGACTTTCTAACATTTCAAAAATGTGCCGCAATACACAAAAGTGCGAAATAATCGAAACGCCCATGAAAGGCAATCGAATGGGTGCATAAAAGGGCAGCTAAGTAGGCACACATGCCMATTGTGGTGTAAGCTTGTGTATGTGCATGTATGTATACGCTTAAGAGCTTATGCGTTCAGCTTTGAGAGGCCTACGAGCATTTTAAATTTAGCTTAAGCTTAAGCCAACTGTAAACGGTTTTGTTGCTGCTTTTATCCGCAGTCACTCACATATAAGYCGCATACAATAACACACTACACTCTTTTGTTGTTGTACCATTTAATTTCGTTTTCCCCATTTCGTTTTCACCACAATAATTATGTGCTTTGCCATGCTTATGAATTTATGTATTTTGCTTCTTTCATCTATTTTGCAGATTTAATTTGACCAACATTGAGGAGCCACAGTTTTCTCTGGAAAATCTCGATACATTGACATCAATGATGACACAGGAGAACAACTCTCTGAAAYTGCGTATTTATGCTTACAATCAGAAGGGCCGTAGTCCTTTGTATCTGCTGTCGGATTTCATTATTGGCTCGTCAGCATACAAATCAGGTGAGTGTGCGCCAAACAAATATCAATGTTAGTGCTATTGTTGTATTGGTAGCGTATAATAAGTGAATGCTTTTGTTGTTGCTAAGCCGAAAGTCATGAGCTGTGAGAGCAAAGCTTTTAAGTTAAGTTTCTATTGATTACTTGTATACTTGTTTAAACTTAAGTTGTTGTTGTWTTTATTTTAGTATATACAGATACTAGCGTTTTATCGATTACCTAAAGTATATCGATATATTTGCCTGCTGCTCTTGTGACACTGCAGTGTTTATATTCTGTCTCATCACTTCGATGATTAATATGTACAAGAAGCTATCCTATATACATATCAAATCTGTCAGTGCCTTAAGATCTTACAAGAATAATACATAAATAGTGTAAGTCGCCAGTACAACAGCTTATCTGGGGGGTGAGAAATTCCAAGTCAGAGTGATGGTACTAGGTCAGTATAGTAAAACCCTCAAAGGGTTTGGCGTTCGTATGTGTTATTTTTTTGTATGACCTTTTTAATTTTTTCTTTATCTTGATGGTTTTTCGCTTAGTTGTAACATTTTGACAAAAAAAAAAAAAAAAAAAATCCTCCGTGTAATCCCTTGTGCGGCCTTATTTGTTCTCTGAGCTCGCAATTCATTTCCGAAGTCAGAACAACTTCGAAATGGTAAAATAAGAACAAAAGAGTTCTTATATATTCTCTAGTATAATTAGTATTGCTATAAGTACTTTTATATTCTCTAGTATAATTAGTATTGCTATAAGTACTGTTGCAAGTATAGGCCGTTATAAAAATTAAATCATAATTTTTAACAAAGTTCATTTTACTTAATAATGGATGTATTAAATAAGCGTTGTACCAGAGCTTATTCGAAAAGGTTCACATTTGCTTTTACATAAGCCCGCAAAGGATTTGGCCAATGATCAATAGCAGCTATTAAAATTGATGACGAYCGTTGTCCAATGGACTCAAATCTGGACTATTAGAAAGTCAACCAACTGCAGCTATCTCACCTGGAATATTTCTTGCTGGAGCAGAATCTTGCTTGAAAATACAATCGAAAAAAGTATTGCGTAAATGCTTTCCATACCTTCTAAATAATCTCGCTGGTACATAAGTTAATAGTTGTAACACTTTTACAAAAGAGTCCGCACCAAACCAATATAGCAGTTAAATGGTGCCACAACATTGGCCCATAGAATAAATTTTTTTGCATTTTTATAAGTTTTGTGTAGATTTTGTCATTTTATTTATTAAAAATATTTTAAACACTGAACTTTTTTTCATCTATAAAAAGAATACTTTTGGGGCCGTTGAACGCTAGTCACCCTTTTTCAGTTAATATCTAATATCCGTTTAGCCTTTTACTTCAAGCGCGTTGTCAGTAGATGACCAGTTGACCGAGGGTAGGATATCAAGTCGAAATCGTAACGAATGGGTATATTGTGTAAGAAACCGCTGTTGCGACTTTCTACACTCAAACTCCTGGCCTTCAAGTTTGGAAATAGAAATCGCGCAAAAAATAGTAATTTTTTTTTTTTCTAATTGAGTGTCGAATTTGTTTCAGAGTTCGGTATAGCAGATCCTTATAACCGTTTATCGAAATTATCTGCGACTTTAAAGTTGWGACTGTCTACAATGTCGATATTTCGTCTTGTCCTCGTTCACAACCAGACCCATAGGCTTCGCTTTCTTTTTCAGTTTGGAGAAAGCAGATCTAACGGAGGGGTTGTTGTGGCCAAATATTTTCCTACAACATTAATGGGTTATCATTGTCTCATTCATGTAACCACATACATTATTATCCCATCTAATGTTTGGAGTCTCGTACGGAAATCTCAATTACTCTTTTTGAAAATAAACGAAGGCAAAGGTAATAAAGAGGTTTAATATATTGAGTCTTTCACTACGCTGCAGAGGTKGCAGCTGGCTAGGGATAACTGCTTCTTTCCGAGAAGTATGCATTTATTCCAAACCTAGTAAATTAGATCAAATTATTATTAAGCGCCTTAAGATAATAGCCTCAGAGCRCTTCTTCAATTTAAGAGTATTTTCAATCTATATATATTTGTTTTGGGGAACACAGCTATACAAAGTTCATATCTATCCAAGTTATATCCTTCGTAGTATTTGGCAAAAGAATCTGAACTATTACATAGCCTAACTTAATCTACGCTCATGAAAAGCAAACACCACGCTTGTATTTGTATTATGTTCAAACCAACATCATCTAAAATTTTCATATAATCAGATAATCACATCAATGCAGAACTTAATGCAGACTCGACTTTTACAAACTAGAGCAGTGGATTTTGAAATTAGTAAAATGTGAAAAAAATTCTAAAGAAGCTGAATAATAAATCTGAAAAGAGATATCAGGGGGGCATGTTTGAATTTATAAATGTTAAACCACTGGTGGTTTATTATTCCGGTACAACTGCGCTGTCTAAAAAAAGTTATGTCCTAGCTGTTTAATAGAATTTAACGAACAAATTTTTGGGATTTATGTCAAAAAATAAAGTCTCGAATGGCTGAGACTACGAATTAAGCAAATTAGCTCGTMTTGCTTATTAATTATTCAGTGAATATAACAGTTAACTATACAATAAGTTTTAGCACTAGACCTTTCGATATTTATAACCTGAGAGGGGCAGTTTGCCATGCTGCTTATAGCATTCAAAAGAAAACGACGGATCCACTATACGAGTAAGATACATAACATATGTATATATAAATGAATAATGGGACCAGCTAAGTCGATTTGCCAATGACCGCCTGTTCGTCTGAATAAAAACGAATTAGTCCGTCAGTTTTTGAGGTAATGATCTGAAATTTTCTCCTTTGCTCATTTGTCGAAACAACCAAYATCGGACAACTATAGCATATAGCTSCCATTGCAACTGAACGATSAAAATCAAGTAAAGATCTTTTCATACCCTTTTATGCTATTAAAAAAGCTCCTGTAGAAGGTATAATATCCTCAGTGCAGCCGGTGCTAACATATTTTCTTGGTTTTATAGAAATGCATTTTGGAAAGGCCATAGCACCTTCAAAAATATTGTTATGTACAAAAGTTAAAAAAATATACTGCAATATTAAAAAGTATATTTCAAGTAGTAAGGACGTGTTCGGTCGTGTGTCCGATGAATTTCAGTGTGGTCTAATTCGTTGGAATCTGCATGAATTTAATTGTAACGTTTTTTGGAACGGAAGTATTCATTTCGTCGCTTAGAGAGCAGTGTAAATAATATTTGAGGTTTTCAAACCAAGTGGGAAGACAGAGAACAACAGAGTGTAAGCTAATTGATTTCAAATATGAAAAGTTTCATGGAATTGAAATGAATCGAGTTTGAAATGTATTATATACAGTACACTATATATAGTTTAAATCAAAATCTGTGAAGTAAGAGTTTTATATAGCGATTATTTTGTAAGAGCTGTAAACCTAATTCTCGTATATATACACAGAAAACCCCAGTAATTATTTAAGACTAGAAATATGTATATAAGTTATGTGATATATTATATATCAAGTAATGCTAATTATATAAACACATTCAAACCACAAAAATATATATAGACTAACCATTTAAGACAATAAATCAATTTCAATATCCATGTTGTGCTGATCTCCTTTATTTATTTTTTACGGTCTCCTTTCACCGGTTATTGAAATCAACAACGTACTATAAATGCATGAAAATATGAACTGGATTTGCTTGAATTCCCGTTAAATGTACGTGCTTGGCGCATTAATGACGGCACGACGGGCGCATTTATGAATTATTATTTGTTGACATAAAACGGAAATAAAAAAATTTTTTTTATATATTCCATAAAAATGCAACAAAACAACAACAATGGAACATTTGAAATATTAAAAATAAATATGGCGCAAATAATAAACAAAATTTGAAAACAATCTGSCATAAACAAAATACAAACAAACAAACAAAATGGATGGACTATGGAAAAATAAAAAACGAAATSAAATTAAAAAAACTTTATATTTCTACAAATGCACACAATTTGCGTAAATAACAACAATTTCAATGCACCATCTGCTTGCCATTCAACACTGTGGCCGCGCAATAACAAAAAAAAAAAAAAAACAAAAAAAAAAAAATAAAAAATAAAAATAAAACAAATTAAAAAACAAACAAAATCTAAAATCCCAAATTCATATTTATATGTATAAATCTCTGTCTTGTATGGCTCGTTTTTTTTTCGGAATCTCCAACCGTCAACGCATTGTCGTCTCTCAACGCGTGTGCGGCAGCAGATGATGTATCCATTACGCTGTCGCCGGTGCTGGTTGGCAGTGGTCTTACCGTTGTCATCATTAGTTTGGCCATCATTGTGCGCATATTCATTGTAACATTTTTGCATAATTTGCGACGCAATCAGCAGCACAGCAGCAAACCTATAGCGACCGGTGTGGCAGCGCAGGCTGGCGATGTGCTGAAGGTGAGTGCCGCGAATGGGTGGCGTTGGTCTATTTGCCTTCGGTGCTTATCTCAGTGAAACTTGCCGTAGTAACACAGATATGCCGATAACGATATTCAATTCACTTTCATTTCTTCTTCTCTTTTTTCCGCAACTAACCGCTTTTATGAAAAATACATATAAATAAAAAAATCTTCTCAAACGCGCAGTGCGGTGGCATGGAAAAACCGCGTTGGCAGCATACGGACATTAAAACTAAATCATCCGAAGATCTGGTGGAAGATGAACGAGATCCGGATGTTATACCATCCCAATACGGTGAGTGGAAATTAATGAGAAAATTATATTTGAAATGTTGAGTGTAGATGACCTGACAGTGCGCATATTAAATTAAGATTATTCTAGGTGTAGTGAGTATTTAGAGGCTGCAGAACAAAAAAATAGAGATTATTATGCACAAAATTCAAGTCAGTTCAAAATATTTTGTATTAGTAAAAATTGTTGTATGATTCCGTTTGAGAAAAGCTGTATTTTCTTTCAGAAATGTTGTTGCTTCTTACAGAAAAATCTGATGGACAACAAAGACGGTTATTTCATTGAACCAATTGGGCCTATAATGTTGATATTTCACATTTTTCAGCAGCGATTTGCTAAACTACGAAGTGCTAATAAAACAACAATTTTGACAAAAATCTGTCCATAATTTAACTACAATAGTTTCAGAGTTTCAAAAATAAATTTTCAGTTATCATTCAATAACTCCATTTCTTGGAACGCATTCACTATTCTAGGCGGTTAAATCTAAAACCTCAATGCTTTCTTAGAAGTAGTTTACAACAGCACGCCAGGCGTTCTTACTTTTCACTGCTTGGAGACATTGTAGATTCTAAATGTAGCCAGCTCCTTCTGCACCTGGTCTTTCCCACGGAGCGAAGGTCTCTTCTTGTCGCATGAAAGGGAGTCAACTTGTCTGAAACCTCGTTTGTTATCGCACTTCGCGAAGAGGTCCTATTAGTTTTGCGAGGATACCAAATTTAGACATTGCTGCATGAAGTCGGCTCCCTTTCGTGCTGTCAAGGTGGTGAGTGTCGATTATCTTTTCACGGCTCTTTTCCAAGATTTCGCGCATTGTGAATATCTGGTCAGTTGTTGCTTTAATCTTTCACACAATACTGTCGATAGAACCTTATATYCGATGTTGAGTAGGGTTATCCCCCCGGTGGTTGGCGCAGATTGTATATATATTCTACGAAGAAGCTGATGCATGCTCCTTATCAGTTCTTTGCCATCGTATTTGAATAGCTCAGCCGGCAATCCATTGACCCCCGGCACTTTGTTGTGCTTCAGACGGGTAATTGCTATTCGAATTTCTTGATATATAATATATATATAATATATTGTTTTACGACTGACCTTTATGTGACCTATTGCATTTTTCGCGATTGCATGAGAACTTGGATAATGCTAGTGAATCATTTCTAGCGTTAGTTTTGACATCTAAATAAACAACAATACACGTAAAAAATAATTTGCGATATAAACGTGGCAATATGGCAGTTAGATYTTGAAAAAATTCCATATATAAGTATATATATTCACATATGCTTATGTACATACATATGCATAATTGCTATGACTTTTGTAAATAAATGTCTACAGGTAGGAAAACCTTTGGCCTATCATTATATAATATTATATAAGTATATAACTACTGGAATTTAAGTGTGCTGTAATGCTGTCACTGTCATTCAGCAGGCTGGAGAATTGTTCCCTCCATAATTTCAGTATGCTCTTGGCATCGGTTACTAAATCCCCTCATGGGGTTCTACAAGAGTATGCTCCGGTCTTGAAAACTTCTGTTAGATGAAGCATCATTTCGTAGAATTTTCGAGTATTACCCCTGCCTGCCAGCTTGTCAAGCTCTTCTTACTCACTTATTTCGGCCTCTCTCTTCTATCTGCAAATTCGTCTCGCTTCTCTATCATCAACTCGTGAGTGCTCCAAATTATCACTGTACTTTCCAAACTAACTATAACTAACTCTACCAATCATTTTACTAAACCCATAAATACATTTTGAAAGGTAATTTATTCGTTTGTCTTTTATTTCGATTTCATCAACTTTTTTATAAATGCAATGTCAAACAAATTGCAATATTCAACACCCAATCACATATACATACGTGGTGCGACAAACATTCTGCAAACCAACTGGCGAATTCTGCAAACTATCTACTACCACTTYGTCACATCAACAATCCGAATTGACAAACCGACCGGACGATTGGCCAACTTCGATCGCGGTTCGAATGCCGACCAACAAATAAATGAACAAATGCCAATAAATTGCCATTAAACAGTTACGGCTGGCAATAGTAATGGCGTCGGCGGTGGTGGTGGCAGCAGCGGAGGAAGCGGCAACGGCAGTAGCAACAGCGGTGGTGGCGGCGGCGGAAGTGGCAACGTTGGCAGTTCTGAGCTACACTTCACACCAATAGCAGCCACAAAGTGGTCACCAAATTCCAAAGTGAGTAAGAAATTAAAAAATATTACACACATGTGCATACTCCTTTCTTTCATATACAGTAGATAAAATCTTTTACATCACTACTTGCCAGTATACATATATATATATGTACACATATTAAGGTGGCTGTTATTTCCCAAGTTGATTTGTTTCGCTGATTKTTTGATCTTTTTGCATTAGTGAAATATATCTACTCCAATACACACATATAGTTTTATTGAGTTTTTCCATAAAAGCATTCATCTACAAGTTTAAGGTATGGTTGTACACCAGTTGCCTGATTCGTATGCATATACAAGGGGCAACTGACATAGCTCAAAATTGTGTAATATGTAGAATAATATTTTWTCAAGTGAAATTAAATATCTTGTTTACGTTATATAATTTTCTGGAAGTCAAATCCTGAGAGTTCCGGGGGCGCAGAAAAAAAATTTGTGTAAAAAGCTAATCTCGGTTGCATAGAAGCTATAATCCCCTTCACATAATACATATCCTTTGAAAGAACTTGATTTTGATCGGTCATTGATTTGCAGTAAAAACGAAGGTATTATGATAACTTAAGTAATAATTCAAACAATGATTATGAAATTTTTTGCACCTGTTTCTTGGAACACAGATTGCGTGGTCGATGGCGTAATCCGACCATTACCATCCTCATAAAATGCATTGCAGAGAAATGGGTAACTAATATAATTAAGCCAAAAATTAAGTAATGAAAAACTTGGAATGGAGGATCACAGTGTAGGACGACATTTGTGAGATAAAAATTATTGAAAAGTGGGTTCGGGACCGCCCCTTACTAAGTTGTATTGACATATCTCACAACAGAATAAATCTAAAATAAACAACCTGGACACATTTGCGTTTATAAGTTTACCGCACAGTGTGAAAATAAATGAAGTCGGATAATGACTGCGCCACCCCCATATAACGGTTATGCTCCAAACTCTAATCTMTTAGTAGAGGTGGAACGATAGGATTGCATAGAAACCTATTTTTAAATTGAGCATGAGCTATTATAAGAGAAATATTCGCATCGTGCCCTGGAACCAACAATTATAATAAGGGAATTCATACTTTTGGTTTTCTTAATAATGGTCACTGTGAAAAATAAGTCGACAAAATCAAATAAATTTATCCCGGAAATAGTTTGGTGATGGCTATAATTCACGAATTACCAACGTCTCATAAAATTAATTCCGTTGCTCTAGTGCTTTTATTGCGAAATAGAGCGAGTTGTTGATGGCTTAATAAAATTTAATAGAAACATATTAATAACGCATACATAAACGCGCGATAAATCAGTAACTTAATAAGCCAGAGACATTAAATTTTACCACCGAGAAGGTATGAGAAAGCTTTAAGGGAGCTGGTGTGAAAAATGGACGATGGGSGTGGCACCGAYCACTTTTTGSTAAAATCCCACATCTTGGGACCCGACCAACCAATTTCRAAATTTAGTAATATATCAATATTCTAAAATTCTTATGCTACAATGTGAAAATAGACAAAATCGGACTACAACCACGCCTACTTCCCATATAACAATGATTCGTTCAATTTCCAATACATATAAATCAAGAAACAATTAATATAACGGGATAGACCTTCGCACAAATAATGTTTTAAGAGCGTGCCACTTTATATTCAAAAATATTTTTAATTCATCGAAAACTGGTCAAGCGCTCAGGCACCGAATATTTGGACCCCGGTACCTATAGTTGACTTTTGTTCGAAAATATCGGTCAATATGCGRCATATGTAATTGAAATTAAAGGAAAATTCTTCTCTGATAATGGTTTGTCTTTATGTCGAAAATGGGTTGGTTCGGATCAATACTTCCCTTAGGCCCCATATTGCGAACTTACGACTGACTTGACTTTGTACCGCACATACCKGCCAAACTGTGAGTTATCTCAATGAAGATGAGAGAGCGTGTTTTATTCATAACATTGTGACTAAGATAGATAAGTGAAATTATTCAACTAAGAAGTTGAAATTGAAATTTTTGATGCCGAAACGTACAGACTTTCGGAGAGGGCATCCAGTGATAATTGTTGTCGTGGGCAAATATGATCAGCGCGTCAATATATGAAGGTTTTTGTGTTTGAGATTCGACAATTACCAGTCAGAAATCTTACTTCTATCGGTGGAATATGGGAAAGATCAATGAAAACCATTTTGAGAGATCATTTGGGCCTTGAAAAGTGAAGGC
>NW_017536563.1:316069-321048 GCF_001853355.1 Bactrocera latifrons
AACCAATTTTTGATATATAGAGATGCGATTATCGGGAAAAGATTATCGCTGAATTTCAATTGTGACCTCATTGACCCATATTTTCGGATAAAAGCCAGCTAAAGGTGGACCCCGTATTCATATGTGCACTTGAAGGAATAGTCAGATATAATTTAAATTGTTTAGTATGATATTACATATATTTTTGCACTGTAATATTGGAATATCAAAATAACACTATTTTTCGAGGTTAGTTGAAATCTCATTAAATTTTGACAGTGGTTCCTACAAAGCCTCTTCTTGTGATCTCGCGCATTTAGTAGTTTGAATATGTGGAGTGAGCAGAGTTAGAGAATTTTTCAAACTCTTAGAGYGCTGGACCTTGTCCACTTTTTAATATTTGTAAATAACAAGTGACGCTTGCTACTGTGATGCTGTTGTCATAGCTGCCTTACAAACTGGACGTTTAAAATCAATTTCTTGTTTAGAACTTTTTATATTTTGTGTAGAGTGTTATAGCTTKGGTTCAAACGAAGTTTACTTTTTTGTTATTTTCTATTTATTTTTGGTTTTCTTTATGGAGCGAAGAAACCACATCAGCATCATTTTTGCAATAAACAGCACACATTTGAGATATTTTGAAAAGAATTGAAGTATTTGTTCTAGAAATATTTTGTAGCTTTCACATAATAAAAAAATAGTATGCAATGTTATTGTCATTAGTCAATATACTTCCTCATATATAATCGTATAATACTAAGTAAGAGACCAATAATGTCTTTTATTGCCCAAAAGGATCATTAYTGACGGCTGCCTGCCGCGATTACAGGCAAACAATTAGGTGTACTTCATTGTTGATTTGATTGAATTTAAGTGGCTCTATACCATTTTRCTTATTAAACACATTTTTCTTCTCTTCTGTTCTTCTCTTTTCTGTCTTGATGGCGTTTATTGTCGCTGCTGCTGCTCAACTGAATACTGCTTGGATAACTAAATGACTAACTGCTACTCGTAACTTGTCGTTGCCAATCTACTTGGCGCTACGAATTGCATTGTGGGACAACGACACTACTAATGGTTGCCTATTTCCGCTATCGAATGAATTACCCGTACACTTTGAACTCGCACACAAATGAACAAACACACGCTGACACAATTTCCGCTGCAATGCAACTGACTTATTTGCACATTTGACATACTAACACTTTGACGATTAACAATTCCCACGATGAATGTACGCGCACCGCATCCAACTACCATGTCTGCAACCACTTTATCACCACGTCGGTTTGTTTCCCGTTGGATTTTTGTTCATCTTGTGTTCGTGGTTGTCAGCAGCACCTTCCTGCAACCGCATATGACAATATCACGCAGCTCGTCGCTGCTAATCAAATCACAGCACGTACAACACATCTACACTCGGGCCCAACTGCAGATCCCAATGGCAGTAGCAGTAGTGTCATAGTCAATGCTGTGGACACTGGCTTACTGCATCACCATCAACAGCAGCAATTGCTGAACGCAAAAGCAGCAGGAGCCGCTGCCGGTGCCGCTGCCGGAGCTGCAACGGTGGTCACAGCGACCCATTCAGCGAATGGCCTAAATGAGGTACTAATCGGTTCACCCACCGCCGCGTACAATGCCACCCATCAGCAGCAGCAGCARCAACAACAGCAATTGCAGGGYGCTGGCAGTGGCGGCACGTTGCCACCCGGTTTGGGCGGTGGCAGCGCTTACATACTCAACAGTCTCATCAATAGTAATGAGAGTTGCAATAGCAACGGTAGCATCAGTGGCAGCAACGGTGGATTGCATCATAATGTAGTTGGCGGCACTATAGGTCGTGCAACAATGCTGCATCACCACCAACAGCAGTCACACCATCCGCTACCCGTGCCACATCCACTCGCATACAATACCCTCGCCGGCACAACGGGTGTGAGTGCCAATGGACGTCACCATCATAGCGCATTGCCGTCGATGTTGCTCACCTCACAGACGTCGGCGTCGTTAAGTGGGATCGGGCTGTTACTGAATGCCAGCAATAATAATAGTAGTAGTAGTGGTGGTGCCAGCGGTCTGGGGCTGAGTATGACGGGCGCGGCAACGGCATCTGCGGCCTCTACAGCAACGACGTCCTGCAATTCGTCCAGCGACTTGGATGACAACATAAATATAAATGCCATCAAGGATTGCTTAATGACACAGCGTGTGCCCGAAAGCTGCGTCTGAGCTGGCAATTTATGCAGTGCGCCGAGAAAGGCGCCAAGCAAGTCCTACAAGTGTGTGCTGCGACGTGAAGTCCGTGTTGTAAGAACTCTCGTAAAATGGTATGTATGAATGTGTGCCGCAAGCAAGTGTATGCCGTGTATTGAAAAAAAAAAAGATAATAATAATAATAAAATAAAGTCAAAGTACGAAATGTATAGTGAAATAGCTTACAAAGTAAAAGTWTGAGGCATGAAAATATGTAATGAAATATGTAAGTAAAGATATACCAATAAGTCCACACCAGTATAAATAAATAGATATGTATAAAGGTAAAACAATGAAGTTGCGCTATAACACTACATTGGCTAAGTGGYTCTGAGCTGCTACCTGCTTCAGTACGTCCTTGATAAATTGTATTAGGCATTAAGTGCAGTTAGATTGATGAGCGAGTAAAAAGTTTCCTTGCAATTAGCACTAGCGCTGGAAGAAATAATGACAAATTTTTGCGGACGAATGATTAAGTAGAGTTAGCAATTTCATTTCTCAAAATTCTATATAAACTTAAATAGTCCACGACATCAACTCTGAATAATGCAAMCCAATCACTGCGGTGCGTTCGTTTGATTGCAAATCTCCAAAGGCTTCAGAAAATATTATATTAAAATGTTAATATTGTTTAGCTTTCAGTGTCAAGCCGAAGATTAAACCAAAGAAATCGGACAACTAWATCATGTTGTTGCCATACAAAYTGAATRATCAGAATAAAGGGATAAAGAGAAGACTTTTTMATTTTTMATTTTTTATCTTCACAAAATTTRATATGTGGTATTACATAAGGAAATAGTGACATCACAGCAGAAAATATTTGGATCAGATCACTATAGATTATAGCTGCCATATAAACTGAACGACCGTTTATGTAATCTCCGAAGAAATAGCTCAGTTTGAACAACTGGACATAAAAASTGAACTGTCGGAATCAAGGGCTCTTATGGAAAACGGGTTCATTTCACGAGATATCCTCACGAAATTTGATTTTTTATCTAAAGTAATAATGCATTCTCCGAAAGATTTGTTTGGGTCACTGTAGCTGACATCGACGGTGCTGACAAATGCGATAATGTCTTGGATAGAAAAAGACGTGCGCAAAATTTCAAATCGACATCTCAAAAATAAAGGCACTATTTCGTGTATATGCAAACAGACAGATGATCTCCGACGTTTCCTGCTGRGGGTTTAAGCTTCGTTGCAAACTTGATACACCCTCTTCGGGTTGTAAAAATAAGTTCGTCTCTTCATTTTTCTTTCGAATCATTCACAATAGTAAAGTAGTTTTAATAAATTCTGTCGCTTGATAAGAATAACTCAATTTTATGATTCAAAATCCATTTTTTTATTCAATACAATCTACCTGAACATTAATACACTTGCCCTAATGATCCCCCAATTTGTCGATCTCATCTCTGAAGTGAGAACCCGAAAGGTCTACAAAATATGCTTCAACAGCCGTTAAGACTTTTTGTATTGATGAAAAACGTTTGGAAGTCGGTGGGGGCCAAATGTGGTGTATACGCTGAATTCTCCAAAAATTGGAACTTTAATTCATGGATTTTAGCCTTTGTCAAAATGCTCTTGTGACACGGTGCATTGTCCTAATGAAAAAGGATTCTTCTACAAACCGGGTCTTTTTTCACCAATTTTTCCTTAAACTGATCCAGAAAGTTGCAATAATATTCAGAACTAATTGTTTTACCAGTTTGTAAGTAATCCAWAAACAAATCGCRTTCCAAAAAACTATTGCCATGACAYTCATGKCCGATTTCCGGACAYGAACTCGTTTCAAAGCCGAACAACCTGGTTCACCACACTCACCACTTTAGCCTATTGTTTTGGTTCAGGATCATAGTGATAGATCCAAGTCTTATCCATACTGATAAATYGATGCACAAAATCCACTTTATCCTTTTTAAAACGCTCCAAATATTTCTGAGAAATTCGCATTCGAAAGTGGTTTTGTTCCATTGTTAGCTTTCTTAAAYCCAAAATTTTACTTAAAATATGACTCAAACTGCCTAAGGAGATCTGTGGAGCCTTTACTAAATCTCTTTTAGTCAATCGGCGATCTTCCAAAGCCATATCCTGTATTTTATATGATTTTTAGTGTTAATGTGATTTTTGGAAGTCCTTCACGCGTATCGTCTTCAAGGCGTGTACAATTACGATTGAATTCAGCAACCAATCTTTCTATTGTTCTAATTGTATATGAACAATCATTATATACTTATAAYATTCGTTCGTGAATCGAACTTTACGACTTTCATGAGGTATTCAACTTGACAACTTTGTTGTTGCTTTCACTTATAACTTTTTTTACAAGAGAGCAGAGAAGCGAGTAGAGAAATAGTGAATCTAAGGCAGCTTATGTATGCTAYGAAAATAGACAAACCAAGGATTAATGTCAGATTCCACTTCTAAAAGGGCTATCAAATGGTAAGAGTCTGCAGTCATTGTGAGCTTTTCAGTATTCATTGCATAAACTCTCAACTGACTAAAGATAGTTAATTCAGCTTCTTAAAATAAATTGTGAAAAATTATTGAAATACATATGTTCAAACAAGAAATCGAAACATAATGAATTTAAAATAATTTAATTTAATCACTAAATGGACTACGTGAGTAAATAGCATGAAAATATTGTAAATAGGGCAATTAAAAGTTAGTAATATATGTAAAATAAACTAATAGTAAACATTGTGCCACATATTGTCAATATAAATATTTATTTAAAT
>NW_017536563.1:322148-326669 GCF_001853355.1 Bactrocera latifrons
ATGCTAGTGGCCGAGCAAAATGTGTGTCGTGGACAAAAGTACTTCATCCCAGAATGTGGTTGGCATATTTAGATATTGTTTTGCAAACTCTATTTTTTTTTTCTGCTTCCTTTTAATTGGCGTATACACCGATTACGAGATTATGGCCGAGTTAACAACAGCGCGCTAGTCGTTTCTTCTTTTCGCTARGTGGCGCCAATTGGATATTCCAAGTGAAGCCAGGTCCTTCTCCACCTGGTCCTTCCCACGGAGTGGAGGTTTTCCTCTTCCTCTGCTTCCCTCGGCGGGTGCWGTGTCGAATACTTTCAGAGCAAGAGTGTTTTCCTCCATTCGGACAACATGACCTAGCCAGCGTAGCCGCTGTCTTTTAATTCKCTGAACTATGTCAATGTCGTCATATAGTATATCTCATCTTGTTCGTCGAGAGAATACTTTGCTTCTCAATTGCCTAATCAGTCCGAAGTAGCACCTGTTGACAAGAGTTATCCTGCGTTGGATTTCCAGGCTGACGTTGTTGGTGGTGTTTACCCTAGTTATAAGAAAGATGAAATTATTTATGACTTCAAGGTTACGACTGTTTATTTGATGACAGGAGATATTTCGTCTTGCCCTCGTTCACTGTCAGACCCATTTACTTTGCTTCCTTGTCCAGTATGGAGAAAGCAGAACTAACGGCGCGGGTGTTGAGGCCGATGATATCAATATCATCGGCATACGCCAGCAGCTGTACACTCTTGTAGAAGATTGTACCTTCTCTATATAGTTCTGCAGCTCTAATTATTTTCTCCAGAAGCAGGTTGAAGAAATCGCACGATAGGGAGTCGCCTTGTCTTGAAATCTCGTTTGGTATCGAACGGCTCGGAGAGGTCCTTCCCGATTCTGACGGAGCTTTTGGTGCTGCTCAACATCAGTTTACATAGCCGTATTAAGCATAAAGACAGTTCCTTTTCGTGCTGTGGAAAACAGCTTGGAAATCGACAAAGAGGTGGTGTGTGTCGATTCCCCTTTCACGGGTCTTTTCCAAGACTTGACGCATGGTGAATGCGTTTGATTGTTGATTTGCAAGGTCTCAAGCTACAGTTCCAATCAAATTGTTGACGGTGGGCTTTAATCTTTCACGCAATACGTTCGATGGAACCTTATATGCGATGTTCCTCGGTAGTTGGCGTAGATTGTGGGGTTTCCTTTTTTATGGATTGGGCATGGCACACTTAAATCCCAATCGTTCTTATTTCTTTACGCAATGGAAATCATAGCTCTTTTTTTTAAGACACAATTTTTGAAACCAGATGTTCATGTTTCCTTTGCACTTTTATAATGCAAAAATTCAAACCAAAACCCTTGATCAACTCAGTAGATGAAATTTCCGTATTTTCATAACTTTTCTTCCTATCTTCGATGCCTAGTATAGTATATAGTGGCTCAATCCCAAGAATTTCTTCGCAGATTGCACTGTGGCCTTAGATAATAAGTTAGTGACSATATTTCGATGTATGAAAAAGTTCGTTGCACTGTTGCAGACGATATTAAAAATTTTACATAACTGCTATGCAAAAAATCTACTCCTGAAGTATCTTAACCCTTCAARTTSGRCTTGAAAGAAAAGMAAATAGTTTTAAGTACATTTAACGAGCAAAGAGAAGAAGAAAAATTTTGGTCATCCATCTATTAGAAAAGTAAGCACAAATTATAAAGGGTATATGTTTAGAGGAGTGTAGGTTGACACCCAGAACACGTCAAAGTGAGTATAAAATAATGTATGTTTACTAACCATTAAAAGTAGTAATTCGCATTATTGGCTATAATCGCGTAAGCGGTGCCCATCAATAAAGAAGAAGAAGTAATAAAATGAATTGAAGAAGTTGTGAAATTGAAACACAGGTTTGCACATAAAATGCAAGTTTTTGAAATAAATTGTGAAAATGTTGATTCTTAGTCTTTGCAAGCCAATCCGTCAAAATATGCTGACATAAATGCCAAAGAAAAACACTTAATATCAATGCTTGCTTTAGCAACTGATTATACAGCCTCTTTGAAATTCTATACTGCGAAAGCAGCACCCTTTGTAGTCAATTACTTCAATTACTTAAACATTTTTAACTGTCTTCTTGAAAAAAACATAATTATGTCCTGATCAGCGTTACGCGCGGAGTATATTTAGCCGTGTCCGTTCAGAGAGACATGCACGATGTCACTCTGTAACTTTGCTTTCGTACTTTACTCCTCAAGAAACTGCTTATTTGAACTGAATAACCAAAAGTAAAAGAATGAAAAACTCTTTTTATATCAATAATTATCTTAACACAAATTATTACGACACCGCTACAATATCTGAAGAATTTTTCTAGATCGTGCCATTATATCATATAGCTGTCATACGAAGTGAACAATCATAATCAAGTTCTTGTGCGTAAGGTCYTTATTTGTTAAGGAATTCTACATTCGGTGCAATATAAGCTATCATGTTTTTAATATACTTATCTAATAAGCTTAATCGCTTTATTACATTCAACACTAAGTTCGTCTGAATAAATATATTAAGTGATATATACATATTATTCAATAATAAAAAAACTATTGCAAAAAAATTATTTAACTTTTTTTCCAATAAATTACGCCAGGCATATCAATTTCAAAAAACGATATAAAATTAATTGCATAATTAAGTTGCTATCACTGCTGCTGTCAGCGTGACTTAAATATGTTTATACACTTTCTATTCACTACTTCTTGATATGCAACTAAAATATACATTTATATACTGCCGATTACGAGATATTATATTAAACCGCTATATTTAATTTAAAACTAAATAAATAAATGGACTTCTATTTGAAACTAATTTAAATAGGCATAAATATGATAATACCTTTACTTACATACTACATAGCACCTCTTAAAAGACTTGAAACTATTGTAGGCTAGAATTTGTTGACCGCAAACTAAGCCACAATAAATATTAACAAATATATAACATATAAATATGATATTTTAAAATAACAACATAGACTAAATAAGTTTTTATAAATAGCTAAAAATGCATTAAAACAAAATAAAACAAATATATATGAGTTTATTTATCGCAAGCGATAAAAAATGTCAGTAATGCAAAACATGCGAAATTCGGGCCCTGAAATATGTCTGTAAATATTTGCTAGGCATTTTGTTTGCATAAATAAATGCAACAACAAACATCTGCGAGTAAACCAAACAAAAACACATAATAATAATAATTTTAACTATACAATACAAAAAAAAAAATTTTAAACTAAGCCTTTAAGCTGGGAAATTGTGAAAAAAGAGAAACTAAATAAAGTATCTAGCTATGTATATTATAAATCAGTAATGCGTAGAAAAAGTATTTAATTGTAAACAAACATGGCTAATAGGATGTGAAAATATGTACATCAATTACAACAACTAACTACTAATAAATGTAATCAAACTGAATTTTGTAATTATGAGCATACAATTACAKCTGCAGTTGCGGTCACGAATGGTAGTGGGTAAATATGTATATAGATACAGTATCGAATGACAAATAAATTTGAAGCAAAAATTGCGAAACCTACAATTAAATAGAATTATAAACAAGAAAAAAGATTAAAGAAGAAACTAAATTGCATATTACAAACTAAAAAAATGAAAACAAAAACATACAATGCAAAAAAATGCCGGGCATTACAATGCCGGCTTGTAGTAAATAACTACATTCATATATTAGTTTAGTATTCCTAGTTTTAAAAATTCCAACATAGACAACGTTTATTACAATAGCTACACTATAAATATCGACAAATCTGATCTGGCATTAGCTAATGTAAAATAAAATATTTTAAATTTTAAGTCATATTGTAAATTTTTTGTAAATAGCCAGCGATTGTAAATTAAATAGGCGGAAATAAAAGTTTAAAATGGATAACATAAAATAAGACACTATTAAAATAACACAACTGTCGAATGATATTGAAAATGTTAGTGTATTAAAGAGGTTACCATAAACAAATAAATGAAAATAATTGAGAATGCGAGTATAAACATTTTAGAATTTTGGTTTCATTTTCGCAAACATTAGCAGTCTGGTAAGGTAAGTTACAAAATTGTTATTTGAATTCCTTGAAATTTAAGAAAACAACTACGCTCCAAATCCAACAAAATGAGAAAAAACGTTAACTTGGATTGTACCACAGCTATAACAGCCTTCACAAATAGAATCTGCTATAACCTTCGAACATTTTTATTAGAACRGATCCCTATAGTAATWAGCTGTGRTAAAAACTTAAYTGATCCTCATATAACGGTTCTRTTAAAAACTACAAARGCCRCSATAAATCAATAACTAAATATACACAGGGTTAAAATAAGATGTGGAACGTGCACCGCCCTCTTTTAGGTGCAATCAGGTATCTCGGAATCCGACGAATAATTTCGATTAAATTTAGTTAGCGCAATTCTTCTAATATTTCTATGTTACAATGTGAAAATGTGCGAAATCGGACTACAACCACGCTTTCTTCCTAT
>NW_017536563.1:326959-342981 GCF_001853355.1 Bactrocera latifrons
AAAAAGGGTATCCAACGAAATATTAATTTTTACGTAACATTAATTTATTTTGTTCTTTAAATAGTGTACGAATATGAACTTTGCTTTATAGAAAATGTTAAGTTTGCTTAAAAATGTGAAATTCTTTCAGAAATATTAATTTATTTAATAAAATGCAAATGCACTTTTTTTATACTTAATTGCCTATATTTTTTTATGTGCTAAATTGCTGTAAAATACGTGGTGTACGAATATGGATTTTGCATACTGTATATAGACGGTTGAAAAGGTAGACGAATGTGACTAAGTTGATTTAACTTAATATCTCTTACGGAGATATTGCAAAGACCCTGAATTTTTCCCAGGGTTGGCTTTTAATTAATGCAGTCAGGTATTTCAACAAGAATAAAATGACAAACCAAGCTTCAAAAACCAAGAAGAATCTAGTTTTCGCGAGGACGAGTTAATTATCCGGCAGTTAGAAAAGGAACCCCAAACGGCAAATCAAATTCGAGTTGCGGTTTTTGGAAAAAATGCTGGTGCACTAACTATAGGCACCGTAATAAGACGATTCCTGGAGGCAGGACTCTTTTTAACAGTTTCAAGGATGAAGCCATTACTCCAAAAGTTGACAAAGAAATACCGCCATTGGACAGCAAAAGAGTGGAAAAGAGTATTATTTTTCAACGAAAGCAAGATAAATAAGATTTCTTCGGTTGGACAAACTTGTGTCCGCAGGCCTCGATGCAAATAGTTGGACTCCAAATACACTAGGTTAAACTTTAAAACATGATGGCGGCTGTATAATGACCATTTCGTGGTGAGGTGTTGAGCCTATTTGTAAAATAAGTGGGTTCATGGATGAGTTCAAATATGTTTCAATCATGGACAACGTAATGTTACCATATCCTGATGACAATGTGCGCGTAGCACAAAAAAATTGTTACAAAGAGTGGTTTCAGAAAAACATGGTTCCTTTATTAGATTGACATTCATGGATCCCGGACTTAATCCTAATCGAAAATTTGTAGACACATTTGAAAAAACAGTTATTTTCCATAAAGTTAGAAATTTCCAGGAATTATACGGTTAAAACATAATGGAATAATATTCCAAAGGACATCTTGACAAAGTTTAATGGAGTCAAGATGTCAAGCCGTGATTGACAGTAATGGTCTTGCAACCAAATATTAACTTTAAACCCGAAATAAAATAATTAAAAAAAAAGATAGCGTTGTTAATTAGTTACACGACCTAGTTTTGACTTTGAGGTCATAAAATACCTTAATTTTTTTAAAGCTATTCTATAACAATTCTTCTAGCATTGTTACTTAGTTGCACGCATCTGTGTATATACAGCCTGTCACATCATTGRCCATGAGTACGTAGTTGAATACACCCAACTCTTTTTTACACGAATTTGAAGTTACACGGCTGAAAAAATTTTTGTAAAAAAGTCGACGGCGCGCTTTCGGAAAGTAGTCCGATGATTTAAAACTCTATTACCGGACGAGAGTCAACATTGGATAATTTTATGAATATAGTGATATTACCGACTTTAGTCCAGTTCATCGCAAACAATTGCGCTTATTATCAAGTAGCGACGAATAATTATGTTGCAATGTAAATATTTTTTCTTTATTTCTATTAAAATTTTTCYGTTCTTAATTCTGGATTAACAGTAAATACACCTTCTGAGATAGAGAACTCTTTATTTAAATTCATTGTTCACATTGAAATTTCAAAATGCAATGCAGCAACTGGCCTCACTTTGTTGTTTTCCAACATATATGTACAAGTATGTTAGCTTGAACTATTCTTTCTTCGATCATTGCATCACTTCAGTCAAAATGCTCTACCRGGTCATCGAAAACTTGCATAAACGGAGCCGTGATGGCCTTATTCCCGACATTGTATTCAAATCATTAATGTTATAAAATTATCAACATAACAATAAATTAGAGTTTTTGTTTTATTTTCATTTCATTTTAGACCCTGGCCACATAATCAAGAGAATGTTCTTCATCTTGCCCTAAAAAATCTGGAACTCCAATATTTCGCTTGTTGAATATTTTTAATTGGAATATCTCACAAACCACAAAAGTTATATTAACCAAACCAATCAGATAACAACCACGCTTTCATTCCTCACATCGCAGTTTTAAATTCCACATAGTCCATTTGCTTTACCAAATATAGTCACATATGCAGAACTAAAGAAGTTATCGGATCTAAGCTTTGTACAAATACTAGCTATAAGGCGTGCTTTATTATGTTAAAAACGCGACGAAGTTGGAATCCTACTTTCCAAGCCTTCCTTACCTAACTTGTGGACCATAGTGCCTAACGCTGTGTTTTTATAAAAAATATCGGTCGAGGTGTAACGTATATTACTGACATATAGAAAGAATCGTTTCATGTTACTATAATGGCTTTGTGTCAAAAATACGTTAAATTTTATCAATACTTCTCCTGGCTCCCATATACTTAATGTAAGGATTCTCCAACATTACACTCACTTTATACCTTATACGTTGGTCAGTTTGTGAGGTATCCTCGTGAAACACAGAGACCATTTATTTCTTTTAATGGAAGTAAACAAAATCATATAAATATATCTCCCAAATATCCAATAAAAGGTTTTCAATATCCGGTTCCTATATTACAAGGTATGTTCCGAAGTAAAACGGACTCAAAAATAAAAGAACAGATGGTTTTTTCGGCAAAATTAATTTATTTTATTCAAAATAGTCTCCTTCTGCTTCAATACAGCTTTTTGCATGGTCCAAAAGCATGACGAACGAGTATTTTAGCTCGTTGGCCGGTATGTCCGCCAGTATACTGGTGCAAGCATTTTTAAATGGCCTCTAAGTCGCTTTTCTTTCATGGGCAAATACATTTTTCCAAAAAGGAAGAAGTCACACGGTGCCATATCAGGTGAATACGGGGAGTGGTTAATGGTAAAAATGTGATTTTTGGTCAAATAATCGGTCATAAGATGTCATTCGAATGTTGGATTCTGAGCAAGTTTTGGTCGTCAGTCAATTTGTGTGGAACGAACCGTGYACACACCTTTCGTAAGCTCATTCTCGCACCACTAACACAAACATACTGACGGTTAAAATGCAATAACTTCACTTCATCAATGAAATGTCATGAAATTTTCACTGGGCAATCGATAAAGATAGCAGGGGTGGCTAGATTCAAAAAGTCCTGTTTACTTTGGAACGCTCTTTGTATATACAATATACCCGATACAATGTGTGTGAGCTATGAGTATACCAYGAATGAATCAGCTCTCAGGAACTTATTAACTAATTTCCACAAAATTTGGTGCACAATATTAATACGCTTACTTCCTTATATATACTCRTGAATGAGTCAGTTTTGAAGAATGATGAGGCGGTAGAACACGAAGTACGCAAGTGCGAAAAATGAATTTGGGATTAAACATTTATTTTTAAATTTTCAGACGGATGGTTGGGATTGACTTTATTTAATAACTAAGATTTTTGGTATAAAAAATTAATTCAAGTGTTAGTGCAGTTATATTTTTAATATATTATTTGTAACCTTATTCAAATACCAAAAAAATAAACGCGGGTATTCGAGTTGCTACTGAATAATACACTAGTGACGTGTCATAGCTTCACTTAACCAATAAGGCCAGTTTTAAATAAAGAAAATTCACTACGTTCATAGACGAAAAGCTGACGAGTATGTAGAAAACGCATCTATTTAAACGGTAGCGTGTGAAATTTAAATATCATTAATCACTTTCAATTACTCATACGCCCCCGGTACTTTACGAAGCGTCCCAAACGTATATATTATTGTTTATATGGTATACCCTTGTATGTGTATGTATGCATGTATAAACATATGCATTTAGGTGCATAATAACGACAACGTCAGTACATTAAGTCAGTTACGAAACAATTTTGAGCATGTGTGCTAACAAATAGGCAAGTAAACTAGCGTAAACAAGCATATGTACTAAACATACGTGAATATACTGATTGGTATGTGCATGTAGATGTCAGCGTTTTTATGAGTGTGAATACATGTGAGAGATTTAGCGTGTTTGTCTGCCAACTGTCCAACTGTCTAAAGCGTCGCAATCGCTACGACATAGCACATGAATGCGCTTATGAATTTATTATATGGTGAACTGTAAGCGGCAAATGCTAAATGTTTGAGGTAAACACACATGCATACATATACGTATATATGCATAGGTATGTGCATACTTGCATAGGCAAATGCATACATAAATAATACTTCTAGATGATAGCTGTGTTGTCCTAATTGCGCCACAGTTGGGAATGTGAACCYACAAACACACACACACACAAGTACATGGCCAGTTCCACACCTACAAATGTACATATATATATATGTGTGTGCGTGTGTATTTTTGTGCTTATACAGCCAGACTAATGCCTTTGTTGATCTCCAGTGGGCAATAAGGATGTTTAAGCTTGAGTAATTTYGCTGCACGTGTTAGTGCTCATGGTGATTTCAGGTGCGCGCTTGTGTGTGTGTTTGTATGTAACTAACTGTTTAAGTATGTCYATGTGCCGGCCGCAGCTTCAAAGGTAAAGCGTTGAATTGGAAAATGATTGCGTTTGAGTTAGTGAAGGCAATGTCCAGGCGCTCGCTTGCTCAAAGTGGCTATAAACAATATTTGCGTAGGCGCATGCTGAAAATATATCATTTTGAGCGTGTATGTGYATGTGAGTGTATTTTGTGAGTTCCATCTGCCAATAGCCATTTAATTTGGCATCGAATGGAAAATTTATGACACACTTATGCTAAGCGGAAGGCATGAAAGAAGTATGACTGGCCAAGAGCGTAAGCAGTTTTGCACAAAAACAAAAAAACAAAAAAAAAAAAACTTTGCAAAAAGTTCTGCACGAGAGCAATCTGGTACCGTCGCTTTCTTTACTTACCATTCTATATAATATCGTTGTTGTGGAGTTTCATTGTGTTTGTATTAAATTGCAATTAAATTTGTTAGTCGACACATTCTCCGTTTTTTGTTTTCATACTCGCACAACAATTTTCTTTTGCTTTTGCACATTCAACTGCTCCTGCTCTTTTAGTTAAGTCAATGCTTACGAAAATAATTGGATTTACACACCGAAAGGTGACAGCGAAGTGGAAGCGAAATTGTTGTTATCGATGTGTTGGGTCGGGTGGCGGCAGCGGCTCCAGCGCCAGTCACTGTCGCAGTGCACATAAAGYGGTTCCCATTGCAGTCATCACACGGGCGCCAGTTTGCCATCTAAGCTTTGGCTTTGCGMACGCAACAACTCCCAATTGTAATTGTATTTTAATTATATCGCACAAATTACATCATTATTTTTATGTTTTTCATCTTTTGTTTCTGTTTTTGTGCTTTAAGACATCAATAAAAAYATACACACTTAAAAGAAAGCAATGTTGTCCTAACGGTGCCGTATAATGCGGCGAATACCTTGCCGAAATGAATAAATTATAAATTTCGCACGAATTGAATTTGCCAATTAAATGAAAAAAAAAAAATATATATATATACAGTGTTCGGAAATATAAAAAAGAAACAAGCTGCTTGCAATCGCTCTCTTCAAATATTTCGTAAGTAAGTAAGGAATTATTTATTTTATTTTTTTTTTCTCTTAATACATTTTTTTATACTCTCGCAAACAAGTTGCTAAGGAGGGTATTATAATTTTGTTCACATAACGGTTGTTTGTTACTCCTAAAACTAAAAGAGTCAGATATAGGGTTATATATACCAAAGTGATTAGGGTGACGAGTAAAGTTGAAATCCGGATGTCTGTCTATCCGCCCGTGCAAGCTGTACCTTGAGTAAAAATTGAGATATCTTGATGAAACTTGTCATGCGAGAGTATAAAATGTTCGGTGACACCCGAATTTTTTTTTTAATTTTCTCTTGGAAAAAATAATGGAATTAAATCGCTTARTATTAAGCAACACCGGTTATTTTTACTATCTTGTTGAAACACATATTTAATTAAGATTAAGAGGTGCTGGCTTAATTTTATAAAAGTAACCTATGCGGTTATATGTAATCCAGATTGGCACTTATCTTTTCGCTAAAAACCTCCAATTATTTTTTGTAATATGTCTAAATATCAGATTTAGGTTAGAAATTTGGGCGGGGTATTCCACTATATTAATTTTTTGGTTCTGGCAACATTCCTTAAAAACTTTTGTGGTATGCTTGAGATCATTATTCTGCATGAACTCCTATTTTATCATCCTCAGTCAGCCTCTCCAGTAAATTAACGTAATCTGGAGCGGATATATTTTCTTTTATCTAGAATATTGGTCTAGAATACCTGAACCCATAGCTTTTTATGCTTTCACATGTTGGACAGACTTTACTGTGTACTTAGGATCCAATACAGTATTTTTTGGCATCTTACATATATTTTTCTCTCAAATGCAAATAAATTATTTTTATAGTACGTTTTATTCAAATTTTGTCCGGKTATGTGTCGTTTTGTGAAGGCAATCATTTCGCGATATATTTTTTGCTTTGAAGTGGAACTTTTCTAGCTAAAAGTGCCTGCAAATCCTTCTCAATTAGTCTATTCCGTTTTATCTGACTGGACACTAATGCCAGCAAGATATTATTCATGTCCCTTGAAGAAAAAATTATTATGTTTTGATGTACAAATCAAAAAGTTCTTCGAAATTTAGGGGTATAGCTCGCTTTCTGCAGCTATTTCACGCCCCGCCCATTAAGAATATAAAAGTCAAATTCAATAAAAATTTTCACAAAATTGATATCACTGGTAGACAAAAGCCCACTTGTTTTTTACGACATGGACAGAACAAAGCGTTTATTATGTAAAAATCGCTACCAAGAAAATAGCTTCAGATTTCTTCTATCACCCTTAGTTTTTTTGTTATATTATTTTATTAACACCTTAAAATATTACTGTCGGTTTATTTCAGCGATATTTTGTTTTTGGAGTAGGTCTTGATCGAACCGTTCCCCGTGTTCGTCGCTTACTTGGAAGTCCAAACAGTGATTTTGAAGTCACAGTAGTTCAGTTACAAGGTCTTTAATATTGTCAGCTTTCGAATTTCAAAAAAAAAAAAAAAAAAAAATTTCAAAATTTTTAAAGACACTCCATTCTCACATTTCAGTGTCATTGAGCATTTCCTCAAATGTTTTAACTTTCATTAGCTTTCTTATTTGCTTACCCACAAATATACCCTTCTTAATTTTTGCTTCACTGACGCTTGGAAATTTTTGTTTCAGATACAAGAACCCTCTTCCATTTCTGTCCATTGGCTTAACAAAATTCTTTATGAAACCCAACTTAATATGCAAAGGTGATTGATATATCTTTTTGGAATCAACTAGAGGTTCACTGGTAACGTTTTTTTTTATGTGAATTTGCTGAAGTTACACGACGGTAAATCAGGCGAATGCGGCGGTTGCAGCACGACATTAGTTGAAAACACACGAAGTATAAATTAATTAAAATKAATTGTCCTTTCAATTTGATCACAGTAGTATTGTAAAATCTAAAGCCGCAGGTTACAGAATATCTCTGGGTGATGCAAAAATCAGTTTTGAGATTTGATTTCAGGGTAGCAAACTGCATTAGAAACATCTAAGCTCATGTCACAAATTTTGTGTCTACCATTGTAATTTGTAGCTAAACTTACTTGAAAGTATTACATTAAACTCTTATTTATGAAACTAACAGAAAAATAYTTGAAATATTATTGTGGCTTGTTTCAATAATTTTTATTTTATTAGTTAGCAAATTCCGGTTAATATAAAAAGCGAAGTTAACTAAAAAAGGAGAGCRCAATAAAGTATTATTGTCAGTGCTCTATGTGATATCGGTTTTATGTTTGTRTATAATTTAAGTACAGGAGTGAATGTTATTTCCATTATTTTTTCCAACAGTGTATATGTGTTTCAAATATGAACTTAAATGGCTTCAAGGAAGTTCTGTTAGGAAAATATGTGAATTGGAGTAAGAATAACTCTTTAGGTAAAGATCATACTACTGGCAACTCTTAATACCAAGCTTAAGGGTCTTAATTTGGAAAATCAACATTTTTTAATGTATTTTGAATTAAATCAGAATGGAATGAGAACTAGAAACAAGAATAGACGTTGACTACGGCAGCGCCGAACGAAAATATCTTTCASATATAAAAATGAACTTCCTTTACGTTCAAAGGCGCACCTCTAAACAATTTGTTCAGCGATTGTTAAATGGTTTTTGCAATGAAGAGAGTTCTTATGTTTTAAAACCTTAGCTTTCAAACATGAAATAAACTTTTTTATRGGCGGCATCGCAATTTCTGCTGTAAGTTGATAGGGAAAACGAGAAAAAACGTTAACTTTGGTTGCACGGAAGTTAAATACCCTTCATAGGTGCATTTCTCTTAGTAATTATGTGTTCAGTTTGTATGGAAGCTATATGCTACAGTAATCCGATCTGAACAATTTCTTCGGAGATTACATTTTTGCCTCAAAAAATAATCTCTACCAAATTTCGTGAATATATCTTGTCAAATGTGAAAGTTTTCCATACAAGAACTTGATTCCAATCGTTCAGTTTGTATGGCAGCTATATGTCATAGTGGTTCGATCTCGGCAGCTCCGACAAATGAGCAGCTTTGAAGAAAATGACGTCTGCAAAATTTCAAAAGGATATCTTAAAAACTGAGAGACTAGTTCGTATATATACAGACAGACAGACAGACCGATAGGCAGACGGACGTGGCTAAATCGACTCAGCTCGACATACTGATCATTTATATATATACTTATAGGGGCGCCCTTCCTTCTGAGTGTTACAAACTTCGTGACAAACTTAAGATACCTTGTTCAGGGTATAAAAAAACTCGGATTATACCTTTCAACTTTTGGAAGTATTCTTCAGTGTAACACTGAATAAAGCGAAAGATGTTTAGTGTATTATTTCTTAGAACACAATCCCACTAAAAATCTTTTTCGATTCAGTTTTTCTGAATTAYTATGCCTTAATCTGAATTAATAACCTTTGAATTACACATAGGAAATACTTGTATGAAAAAGGAGAGTCCATTGACTACATAGATTTGTGCTTCATACTACGTAGTTATCAATTTGAGGTGCGTTTTCAAAAATGCGATGTTTGAAAGTTTGCACTATCGTCGTGAAGAGTAATCCGCATCTGGCGGTTGGTTTTTCTGATTTCTTGAAAGACAACTCGCAAAGAAATGAATGTGTTGAATTCAGAATTTAATGTTGTGTTTTTTAACAGGTCTCTTATACACATCTAGATGTGTATAAGAGACAGGTATTATGCTTGCACGTGTTTTGGATCGTCTTCGATTTTTACCTATTCAAAAAAATGGGTCAAAGAATCTGTATCAAATTTTGTGTAAAAAACGAAACTAAGTGTGCGGATGCATTCTGAATGTTGACTGTGGCATACGGAGAAGCTACCGTGGACCGAAGCAACGTTTATCGGTGGTACAAAATGTTCTCAGAAGGCCGAGAAGATGTGACAAAAATTGGCTTTTGCACCACGATAACGCCCCGCTCACACATCATTGCTTGTGCGTGACTTTTTGGCCAAAAATAACACACTAATGATGCAGCAGCCGCCGTATTCCCCAGATCTGGCCCCCTGTGACTTTTTCTTGTTCCCTAAACAGAGAGGCTCATGAAAGGACGACGTCACGCTTGTCTTGACGAGATAAAGACTTCGTTGCCGTCTGATGCCGGAGGAGCTGAAGAAGATAAAAAAAAAATGAATTTTTGAAGTGCTTTGAAGATTGGAAAAACCGTTGGCTCAAGTGTATAATATCTCATGGGAATTACTTTGAAGGGGACAAAATAGATATTCATGAATAAATAAATAATTTTTGAAAACAACACAAAAATCGCGATACTTTTTGAAGACACCTCGTATGCTTGGATGTGCTTTGTCTGCGAACAAATTTTATTGAATTCAACTCAAATTAAAACAGCTTTTGATCATCTGTCACGATTGGCATGTTTCGAGTATTGCTGTATTTCTCTAAGACTTCTCACGACTACTCGACACGAGCTGTTTTTGAACGAAATTATGTGCGCAAATATTTTTTAAACTCATATTTCCATACAATAGTGAATGTATGTTGGWCCCACCATTGCCCATAGTTGTGTCCAGAATAAGTCACATGACGAATATTAATTTGCGCACAKCATCAATAGTTTCCGGAACAACAACTSATTCTGGGTGCCCCTCACGAAATCCCTCTCGGAGTGATCTGCAACCTCGATTGAATTCACCATACCACTGATAAAGATTCGCTTCATCAACATCCCCAAATATTGAATTAAGTTCATCGTTGTTGTTGAGAAATCCACGTTGAAAGTTGTATAAAATAATTGGTCGAAAGTGTTGGAGATTTAAATACATTTTATTACCGAATAATAATGAATATTTGCAGTGACTGTAAACAACACAAATGTACGTCAAAACATTTTGAATATGTATAACATCAAAAATATCAAACTTTACGATCAGTAAGCCAACACTAGGGTTGCCAAATTTCTCAATATAAAAGACGACCCATGTGTGTATAAGGATTTTATAACTAGTCAATTTGGCTGCAAGATATGTGACCMATTATATGCGAATCCAGGTAACCAGTAGGAACCCAAACTTTTATCCATTTAAAGACTCGACAAAATCATTTAAAATTGTTATAATAAAATTAGACGGCCCTTCAAAAATAAGATATAAATATTTGAGTGGAGCAAAAAGCTTTTACATTAAAATGTTATTGCTTTAATCAATCGTGCCAAACACATATTTTGCCAAATTTCTGGCTTCAAGTTGGGCTTTCATCTCGAATAAATTTTAAACTAGTCAACTRAGCAAAATATCACATCATACCCGTTTTTGAGATCGTTAAATTCTCTACAAGAATAAATTTAAATTTTCACTTTACAATAATTTGTGTAAATACATTAAAAGTCMAAAAAAAACAAAAAAAAAAAATATTCAGTAAATATTTCTGTAATATTGTATATGGGAAATAAAAAATCAGCATGTTAATATTTATATTAAGAGCCCTGACGTAATGTTTTTCGTAATTTCAAACGAAATATATACGTTATAGAAGGAGATAAATAATAATTGTTTTTAGRTCCACTCTAATATATATAAAGCGCTATACTTTCATTGCCAATTTTTGTATTGTGTACAATTTTTTCAGCTATACTCACMCTTCGCGTGAACTACTATTTACAAACCAGTGATCACTTACCCATCAATAGAGTTATTTCATCTGACTTTGTATGCGCTATAATGTAATTTTAAGTCGTAATGAAAATTTCCTCATGCATAAAATTGATTCAGGGCAATGCGTTGGCTTTTACATTGGAATGTGCAATACGGCAGCGCTGGAGCGAAATTGATGGACGATGGCTTCGAGTTAGTCAAACACTACTTAGCTAAGTCATAGATTTGAAGTTGTATGTGTTTTCATATCTTTACAATATTTACTTTCTGTATGTAGCTGAGGAATTTGCATATATTCRCGTGTGCTGGGTAATACCTACACATAAAGCACCCGCTGATGAAGCATTGAGGCAAAAATCACATTTTCTGTCAGCACTTTTGGTTTTTTGCGGCACTTGTGTCATATCGCGCAATGGAATGCCAATTTATGTACGAAACCTTCCATATCCCCTCCCTATATTAGTGCGAAAAATTATAAATAAATCATTTCTGCTGGAAACCACAAAAAACCGATTCAAATCAGCTGCYGCAACACTTAATGTTCATTTATGCAAAATGCACTCAATTCCAATGCGATGCGACAGCATGCAGAGATAAATAACGGGTGTTCGGCGATGAAGTTCACTTTTGGCTAAATGGTTAAGGAAATAAACAGAATTTGTTGAATTTGGAGTGATAATAATCTACTAGACATTACTGAGACGGCGTTACATCCCTAAAAAGTCAATGTCTGGTGTTTTATATGGACAGAKAGAATCATTGGTYCATATTTTTTGCAGTGTAATGAAGCCAGCTATAATGTCACAATCAATGGAGAACACTATTTTAAATAACCGTGATTACTGATTTTTTACTTGAATTGAAAGATGTTGACGATGTGAACGACATTTGGTTCTATAAAGGCAACGAAACAATCTATTTATTGAAGGAACTTTTGGTGAGTCCATTATTTCGCGTCGTGGGCCAAGAAAAYCGTTTCCTTTATGTCAAGTAGCTTGAGTATGTAGACAACCACGAGACGATTTTTGTCTTGGAAGAGGTGCGTTATTGCTGTCATCCGACCACAAATGCTGTAAAAAGTTGTTGAGAACTGCGTCTYTCTGCTGGAATTTATTCCCGTTAGCTGCGGGGGTCACCAGAATCAWATCACCAAGGTATCAACGAAGCTATCAAGAACATCACATATACAAAATATTCCTTACAARGGCTTGTTTCCGATCTCTAATGTAGTATGTCAGCTAAATGTCATAGTGTTTCGATTCGAGCAAATTGTTGCTTTAGSAAATAATCCACRCCGAATTTCTTKAAKATATCTCGTCAAATGCAAAATTTTCMATAGAAGTAAGTGCATCCGAATACTCAGTTTGTATGGCAGCTATCCGCTATAGTAGTCCAAAATCCTTGGTTCCGACATATGATCAGCTTCTTTGACAGAAATGGATGTGTGCAAAATTTCAGATCAATGTATCAAAAATTGACAGACAGACAGACAGATGTGCTCGGCTAAATCAACTGAGGGCAGTCTCCGACGTTGTTTTTTGAGTGTTACAAACTTTGTGACAAAGTTAGTATACCTTGATCAAGATATAAACRTAATGGCACTCTCCTCCCTTCATAATAGAGCTAAGTACTTGGCCCTAACCTTAAATTATATTTCGTTTTGAAAAGAACACCCTTTATGTACATGCGGGCTCACACACAACCGCTGGAGAAACTAGTAAGGAAGAGCTAAGTTCGGATGCATATTACATATACTCTTGCAATTTGCAGAAATCAAAGTCAGAAAAATAGTTTGAGGCGCAAAAAGTCGGATCGGAATGCAAGCAGTTACATATATAGTATATGTATTAATCATACACTCACCGATTTATTCGGCATATCACKTTCCATTTTTTTCATTGATATAACCCACATATTGGTCGCTATGTTCTGTATAAAGTCACCTGAAAGTTCGAAAATTTGCTATGTATGAGAGAGCTCAGAAAAGTATTGATCCAATTCAACTCAAGCCACGCCCATTTTTTTTTTTTTTAATTTTTCAGCCTTGATATTCTAAACCTCTGTGCCACAGATTTATAGCTTAATTATGTGCTTAGTTATGCCACTTTGTAGGTTTTCCATTAACGGCATTTGCCAAGAAACATGTGTATCAAGTTTCATCAAGATATTTTCATTTTTACAGCCAAAACTAACCGGAACCGAATTTCAACTCCTTTAATCATCTTGATCAATTTTTTATATACATCTGTTGACATCTAATTGGAAACAACACCTTTTTTGTAGTAAATTATGTTATTATAATAATAAATCACGAACATTAATTGTATTTGGACTTATTTTATTGAAGCCTATGTTAGACTTAAACTCTAATTGAAAAAATTGTGTTACAATTCGTGTTTGTTTTGAAGATTTTAACAAAAACATGTGGAATCAACGATTTGAGGTCGACAACTAATTAGAAACGAAAATATTTTATCAACAAAGAATAATGATATTACAAAAACTTGCTTACTTTCAGCTAGTATTTTGTTGGTTATCTCTTTTACTTTAATAATGCCTCATAACGCACACCAATGGTGTAGCTTGCGATGTTGTTCGAATTTCATCATAAAGAACATTCAAATTTGGRATATTTTTGGTGCATATGRCTCTTTTAAYATYARGCAGAGATGTYCTATAGGATTYAAGTCTGGGCTGGACGATTTCCACTCCAAAACATTGATAGAATTTTCATTAAAAAACTTTTGTGTCAACTTAGACGTATGCTATCTTCCTCAGCCCATGGCAACATGACATTTTTTTGGACGTCGACGTATTTCTTCTTGTTTAAAATKTCATCAATCTTATGGAGTGGACCAGTATCACTCCAGGTAAAAAATCTYCAAATCGTGATTGATCCTCCACTCTATTCAACTACGCGTGAAATATAGCGAGGATCAAATTCTTAAATTATCTGACGGCGAACATACCTTCGACCATCAGGTCCTAAGCGATTAATTTTGGTTACATCGTTCCAAACGATATACCTCCGTTGATTTGTTTTCTTAGACCAATAAGAGTTGGCAAAGTCTACGCGTCGTTTCTACGAATTTTAGTCAGCAGTGATCTCCTGCATGTTGCACAGCCTTGAAGTCCAGATTCGACTAAACGGCGGGTAATTATTTTCTTGGATATTTGGGAATTATATTCGTCTTGAATTTGACGTAGAATGCCAATGGAACTGTGTATTTTTGTGTCCTGGGGAGACAGTAGTAGTTCTGCGGTATATTTCTGTTGAAGTTTTTCGGATTTTTGCTCTCCATGTAGCATTGAAAACACTTTTAAAATTCTGTATATGTTTAAGGACATTCAAAACAATCTTTTGAGCATTTAACCTTATTTTTTGCACATCCTTCCAGACCGATGATGGTCAAAAATGTAGCTACAAAGGGTAGGTGTCGCTGCATTAAAAAACTTGAATAATACATTTTAATATAATTTTTAAACCACAACCTTGAAACACATCCTTAACAGAATTCAATGATATTGCTAATAAAAATTAGCACCAGAAGGAATTTTAGTTCTTTAAAAAACTTTTTCTAATTAGCTGTCTATTAGGTTTTAGTGATACGTACAACCATTAGGTGAACAAAACTATTATAATCTGTAGCAACATTTTGCAAGCGTATAAAAATTACGAAAAACAGTTTAATTACCGCAAATTCGAAATGAAAATTCAATGTGTATTTTATGGGTTTCAAATGGCGTTTCGCGCAGCTGCCGTTTGGYGAGGCGGCGGTTGGTCGGTTGGTTGCTTGTAACTAATCATATGGGGAGTTCGGTAGTTAATTGAGTTGTCACTGTTTGTCATAGCGGCGGCAATTGCGTAACTACAAAACTACAGTGTACACCTCCTTGCTTTATGTAACGCCCACGGGCATGTACAGAACTAAAAGCATGTGAATGTGTACATGTGTGCGTTTTGAGAGTTGCAACGAACCTTACACGCAATCGATAATCGAGTTTTCACATACCATATACACATATGCACTATTGAAGTAAAAATAAAAATAAAAGCACAACAACAATGTATCATGTGAAATTAAAATCATTTGGTTTTATGTGGCACATATCCTCGTACAACGTGCCACTGCTGATTACAACAATAAAAAGAAACAATTTGCAATAAATTATATTAAAATGCTGATACAGCAAATGATATTTATGTTTTTGTTCACTTTGTAATGCGCWGATTTAAGGCAAGTGGAGAGCATCACTTGCATAGTGCGTCGTTTTCCATCCACATCTGCTGAAATTTCTTGAAAGACATTCAGCGCTTTACTCAGCTCACATTCTCAGCTGGGGTTCGATAAGTCACAGTTTATAAGAAAAAAAGGCCTAAATTAGACAAAATTTATTCCATTATATAATTCGAAAATCTCTATAAACATCTCTTTCAAGAAGACCTCGACATATAATAGTAATTCTAGGAATTACAAAAAAAATAAAATAAAATTAATTAATAATAAACGTCAACATATGTCAAATATTATCTACTAGTAAAGTAAGAAAACTTCCAGCTTTAATAGATTTTTTGAAATGTCTCGGACTTCAAATAAACGTTGCAAAACTCTGGGACCCTATTCCGTATCTCGATTGGTAAATGTATTCTATTCGAAATTCGGATCTACTTTATAATTTTTCGAAAKTTGTACCACCCTGTGCCAGAATAAATACGTACAATTTTCGTTTTTGCTTTCTACAACTCAAAAGCTAACGAATATTTTATTCGAAAATTGG
>NW_017536563.1:343911-352603 GCF_001853355.1 Bactrocera latifrons
GCCCGTATCAATGCTCGACGATGGATCCGCTGTCGTTCATATGCTCTGTGAGCGTCGGACACTCGTTGAYGTGCCTCTCAAGTTGTCAAGTGCTTTTCTACTGTTTTGTTCAATCGATGGTTACGGACCATTTGCGTATTATGAGAACGTYGACCAATATTTTTTGCTCTTCCACGAAGACGTGACATTTTTTTGTAGAAATAATATATACAATGAATCTATAAATTAAAAAAAAAAATTTTTTTTTGTTGATTACGATATTTAAGTGGATTAGGAAAACTTTATGAAGGATTATGTAAAATCTGTGCTTCGTAACAGTAACAAATTCCAAAATAAATAGTKATGAGCAGAAGGTACAAAAAGTAACAAATGTGTCCAGCCAAACTGTCCTTTATGAATCTTCAGTATGAATGTTTAGAAACTATATACCATACACATGGTCTATAGTCTTCATGGTTTAGACTGTACTCATGAGTAGCGCCATCTACCAGGTGCAACTGAAACTCCAATATCTGACACGACTGCAGCGCAGTCTGCCGAAATTCTGTGTAAAATGTTCTAAAATCAACAACAATTTATAAATAAATAAATTCATTGTTAAAATATTGTTACAACAAATCGAATTGTGAATCTAAACCATGCTCAAACTCCCTTGAATACTCACAAAAAATTTCATCAAAATCGGTCCAGCCGCTTAGGAGCAGTTCAATTACAAACACACGTGCAGAAGATTTATATATATAAATATATTATTATTACGAGGGCTGCTATATATATTTCTGGCATAATAACGAAAATAGGAATATTTACCAACGAAAATGGTTTTATTGTTTTTCAAAATATTCTCTATCAAGATTTATATACTTTTGCATGCGCTCAAACCAATTTTCGAAGCACTTTTTCCACTCCGATTGAGACACCTCCAAAACATGGTTTTTGAATGCTTCAACAGCATCTTCTGGCGACGAAAATCGTTTACCACGCATTATTTTCATGATGTGGTAGAAGTCATTGGGTGCCAAGTCAGGCCTATATGGCGGATGACCCATCAAGTCGACGTTTTGGCCGGTCAAAAAGGCGCTAGAGCCGATATGTGAGAACTCGCATTGTCATGGTGCACAATGATTCGTCTTCTCTTGTTCGTTTTTCGAATTTCTCCGAAGASTTCAGGCAAACAAATGGTGGTGTACCACTCAGAATTGACCGTCCTACGTTGCTCAAGCGGAACAGTCGCCACATGACCAGCTTTGCCGAAGAAACAGGCGACCATTTGCTTCGAAGTGCTTCTTCCACGAACAACTTTCGTTGGATTTGGCACGCCTTGGAAGATCCACACGGTCGATTGCTGTTTTGTTTCGGGCTCATACGCATAGATTCATGATTCGTCACCTGTGGCGATCTTATAAACGTCTTTTGAAGCACCGCGATCATATTTTTTCAGCATTTCTGTACACCAATCCACACAAGTCTTTTTTGAGCGATTGTCAAATTGTGCGGGATCCAACGAAAATAACCCTTTTTTACGCAATATCGCATGTATGCTGGTGGGAGAAATGCATAGGCATGCCTCTATCTGAAGGTATGTTACATGACGGTCTTGCACTATCAGTTCACGTACGGTATCGATGTTTTCTGGCACAACGGCTGTTTTTGGACGACCTTCACGGAATTCGTCTTTGAGCGAGCGTCGGCCACGATTGAATTCATTTTACCAGTTTTTCACAGTGCTATAGGATGGTGCTTCATGGCCATACAAAGATTTTAGTTCATCGTCGTGATAATCCACGTCGAAAGTTGTGAAAAATGATCGCATGAAAATGTTCACGAGTTAATTCCATTTTTTGGCCGAGATGAATATTTTAATTCCCTGTACATAAAACAATTCACGATTAAATGATAAAACGTTCTGAGTAATGTTATGCTAAAAAACGTCAAACGTAACCGTAACCATTTTGCGAGGAACTTTCTCATATCCAAATATTCGTTGATGATAAGATGTATAAGGTCTGTTTATGTCTTTAGTGTGCCTGCTATCTCGAACGACTTAACTTTTCGGTCATACAAAATTAGTTTGTGGATTCTTTTGATTATTTTGTCGGTGAAAACTTTCGGAAGTCCACTGCCTTCGCAGTTTGCTTATTTCACCACGGCCAATCCTTGATCATTGGTTTCATTACGGCAATATACGGAAACTTGTTGTTATGCCAAGTTTTTGCTTTAACTGCATTTTTTTTCCTTAATACGTAAGATGTCGTCCAAAGTGAGAATCACTAGCTAGCTCTAAAAGTTTTATGTGAATCCGGTGGTGATGGTTATAGAGGAAGAGTGCCATTTCCACCGTTGTCTCTTCAAAGCACGTTTCGAAGTCATTTAGACATTTTTGGTTAATTGTTGGAGGTTAAGCAGCCATGGTTAGATTGCTGTTCGGGCATGAGTTTTAGTAAAAAATAAAAACAAATATATAAGAAGCATTACTTTTAAATGTATGTCTAGAGGCAAAAGTTGTTGTGGCCTATATATCTTTGCGTTGAACCGTTAAAGTGTTCGAAAGTAGCGAAAAGAACATACGATATTAACTGTTTAAATAAACTTGCAGCTCTTTCTCATTTGAGAAATGATTATAAAAAAAAAAAAAATACTTCAAATCTGTTGGAAAAACCTTGGAATTGTATACTACTACGGAACAAAGCATTTATTTAAATGAACTCTTAATTTTGTTGAAAGAGACCAAAACCGTTCTTGCAATAAGAGTCCGAGAGTTGTCATAATGGAAAATTATTGCTTCGTGCCTAATTACAAATTCGGCACAATCGCCAATTCGATGGGTTGTTGTCGGTAGCGTTTCCCATTAATGGCTCATAATACAACACACCTTTCTGATCCTACCAAACACAGARTATTTCTTTGGCATCATAGATATACTTTCATGTAGTAAGTTAGCTTGGTCTCACAAATGATTATCAATCATTGAAAAAATAATCAGGTGAAAAAAAATTATTTTTGTAGTATTAAGCGAATCTTAACCTTTTTAAAATGGCTGCTTTAGTGACTCCGAGCAATTGTGTTTAAGAAGAAGTAGTACTTTCAGTTCCTCACGGCTACCACGCTCTAGGAATATACTAAGGGAATCTTAACTGAATCAATTCGATAGATGGAACAAAGCTTATAAAGAAATATTTTCTATTGATTTTACTAAATAAATCGACAAAATGACATACTGCCTTTGGAAGTGCTGAGTCCTATATACAAGCGTTGTGGTAAACCCGCAGCACTTACGACGCACACGTACAAACGCAACAAACGCGTCTGCCTGCACATAAACAATGCGGTGACGTTCACATACAATAGCACACAGTTGCAAGTGTGTGTGTGTGTATTGCCAGAAAATGGGTTTCATTAAAATTTATTGGTCAAATCAGCAACGCTATCGCCACCATCAACGCGCCAACAGCGTTGACGAACACGACACACATCTGCTGGTTGTGGGGAAATAACTGTTTTTTCTGCGCTGTGGCCAAACTCGAATAGCTGCTGACCACGTGCCAAAGTGTTCAATCAAAAATATTGAATTGTTATTTCGTATTTAATAACAAAAACAACAAAACACTGCGCCGCCATAGCGGGGGTATGAGCTACACTGAGTTCGACAAGCCAACACTTTATCAACAACACCAAAGCAACAACAGCGCACAGTGCAGGGGCACACAGCACTCAATACTGATCTGCACCTACATACATTCGAGTATATGTGTCGGTATGAGCTATCATGCATTCTGCGGTTGCCGGCTAATGCAACGCCTCGGCCACATTGACGGACGCTGTGCATACTTAAGCACATGCGTGTGTGCGTGCATTTGTGGTTGAAGTTTTTTCCTTTTATTTTAATTTGCATTCAGTTTTCGGTTAGCGAAATGCAAATTGACAACTCAGCGTGTCGCTGTATGGCGCGCGGGGCGTATGAGTAACCTGCGGGCGTTGACCGCCACCAAAATTGCGCATCATTTACTCGCTTAATTGCTGCCTGCTGCATGGCGGTGTGTCGCTAATTTTTCGGCATTTTAAGCAATTTGGAAATATTTCAACCATGCTGTTACTTTATTAGCAAGTTTGTTGTGGTGCCATGGCAAATTATTTCGTTCACATTTCGCGCTTCATTTGTTGTTATTTCGTTTGTCACATGCAAAAGTGTCATAAATGTTTAAAGTGTGACTGCGGCAGTTGGAAATCACATAACAAAGGTTGCGGAAACCGCACTGGGCACACAGCTACGCCTTAGAATGCTGCACTGCATTTGCGTTAGTGTGTGTGTGTGTGTTTTGTCTCCTACTTGCGTTGTGTGTGGAATTTCATTTCGCTTTATTTTCAAAACACGTATGACTGTCATAAAACACAACTCATATCTGGCGCTCACTGCGTGGCTGACTGCAAATAATCGTAACAAGAATCGCATGTGTGTGTATTCTGCGTGGTAGAAATTTAAGCTCTCAAACACGCTTACGCGCCGTCATATAAGTGTATACGTGCTATAATGGGACATTTCATATAAAAAAAAAGTACAAACTGAAAATATCGTACAACACATTGTCCCCAAATATTTGTCGGAAGAACGATTTTTGAAGTAGTATAATTCTACATAACCTTATAATCTGGCAACATGTTGCTACAGAGTAAAATAGTTTTGTTCACCTAAYGGTATCACCTTAAACTAATCGATATAGGTGTCTGTTTATATTTACATAATGATCAGAATGATGAGACGAGTTGAATTCAAGATGACTCTCCGTCGTCCGTCCAGATATTCAGATGAAACCTGGTACACACGTTGCTTGGCGGAGTTTGTAGATAGGCGTAATCGGACCACTATCATGCCCACAAAACGCTAGAATAACTCTCACAACAAATACTTTTAGCACACCTATCGACTATGTAAAAATGGATGATATTGGAAGATAACAGTAAAGGGGTAAAATGGGACGATGGGCATGGCTTTGCCCTGTTTTAGATTGAACCTCATATCTATGGACCAGCCCGACCGATTTCAAATAATTTAGTCCGTGGCAGTTTTTTCACATATTTATCTATGTCACAGTGCGAAAATGGACGAAATACTGGACATTTTTAAATTCCATTTGACTACTTCACTTTCCAGTACACAAATCAAGAAGCAGTTAATAATGCAAATTTGTACGAAATTTGACTTTAGACTATGCTACCTCATGACCCCTAGCTGTCATATGTGTGGACCCCACCGACTATGAAAATATAAAAGTAATGGCATACGATCTCAAGTAGTGATGCCAGCAGCCCATTGTCTTATAGTTGAAATACTAACAGACTTGGAYTATTATTATACAACGACTAATATARAAATGGTTAAGATATAGGAAAAGAAGAGACTGTAGAACATTTTCCTTGCGAATTACACATAGAGAATATTGCATAGAGAAATAATCTCAACTATCGGCTCATGATTTCTTGTTGATGTCTCAGGGGTTATATAAATAAAACTTTTTGTGCTGATGAACTTCATCAAGGGCACAGGCTAGTTAAGAGAGGAATTAGTTCACAATTCACAAAGAAAAATTTTTAGTTCACAATGCGTTAAAGACCAAGGGGCGTCGCCAGATATTCACACATAACAACCTACCTACCTAAAATCTGTTTTTAATTTAAGCAACCATAACTAAATTTCGGTATAAAAAACAATGACAATGAAATATATGAAAAATATATTATCCATATAAATGTCAGATCAATTGAATCGAAAATATAGAAACTAATAGGTTATATCTATTCAGTCTTCAAAATTTTTAGCTATTGTCTAGCAGTTGGAGCGCAAATACCTTATCATGAATCTTCAAAATTCTGCTATAGATTATACTATTTATGATATTTTTAGGCATCTATGGAGTACGTGGTTTCATTCATAAAAAAAAAAAAAAAATGCTTTCGTTTTTATTTCGAAAAATTTTACTTTGAAAACATTGAATTTGAATAGGCTGAATCGCCTCAGATTTTAAATGTACAGGGCCAGGTCGATTTGAGTATTGCCTCATATATATGAAGGGTTCTTTAACTAGGAGCCAGCACTGTTGTGCAAACTTTGACCTGAGCTATGTTTTCTTGATTTTCACATGAACTCTGCATGTACTCCTCTTCTCAACTGGTGCTTCGGCTTGAACTGCTTTTCCTCCAGCAAAGTCTGCATAAAAATATGCTTTTAAATATTGTCGAAATAATTACCATTTGGCTAATCGCTTTATATGAACTGACCACCTGCCATGTCAGGTATCTCAGTATTTTTTCTATGCAAAGGAAAATAGCAGAGTCTGAGCATAGTATTAAAGTTAATTATGTTTCCTAGTTAATGCATTAATTCTGTCATAATCTGGAGTTTTATTGTGCGCCAACGCTTTGACCTCCTCCCTTACTTCAATAGTAACTATTTCAGCGATTGATAGCTATACCAAGTAGCAAGACAAGTAACGTCTAATAATTTGCAGACTTCTGCACTGGTAGAATTATTTCATAATTTATACAGGAAGAAGAGAGACATCAACGTAGTATATGTGCTTTATTTATTAAAAAGTTTCTTTTGAAACACCATTTACATCACTTGATAAGTTTCTAAAGAAAAATATTTAGAACATTAATATTCAGTTTGTTATTAGACTTAAAAGTTGTTAGAAGCTCTTTTGTAGGTATCAAAAGCCTTCTGAGTCAAATAGTTTCAATTCGCGCTAAATTGAGCTGAAGTGATATTCTACTATGCCTTCTACCACATCACTTCACCGAGAGTCTTTCAGCAAAATTCTTAGCCAATGTACCTGCTTTGGATACTCTTACAACTTGAACAAGTTTTTTGAAGACTGTATAGAACTTGTAAATAGAAGGTTATAGGAAAGGCACTTTTTGTATTGTGAATATCTGCCAAACGTGTTTGGTCCAAAGGAACTGTCGTAAGTTTATGTAGATATAGATCATCATACCTCGCCGTTTTTTTGTTCGAGTGTTTTCCTTTCTCCCAGAAAAAATTATTATGCTATGTATTTTTGGGAGCATTATTTACGAGTTTGAGATGTTCCTTTGAAGAGTTTTTATCATTAAGGGTGGAATAACCTAACTATCATAGCCACAGGATTTTATTTTATGTTTAAGAAGTGTACCATACAGACGGGAATGATTATATTATCTACAAGAGAAATGGGTTCTAGTGAAAATTTATTCCAATTGAGGTTTGTGGAAGTCACGCATTGAGATTACAGAAGTTATTCAGTAGTTAATGAGCTTTAATTTACTTACTTAGTAAGCTTACAAACTTTGTATGGGAAACCTTGGATCTTGAGCTATTGATAATTTTCACGAAAAATATAAAGTTCCAAATAAATATGATGATGTTGCCACTGAATCTCAATATAGCCATTCTACGATTTTTGTCTGGAATATTCCACACTTTCGCATACTTTATTAACTCATAGACCACTGTGACTGTTTGGGAATTTTTGCGGCAATGAAAATTTGGCGTTTTTATGAATCTCATACACAGTTTGTCTATGTATGAATTTGGCTATTGAAATACATATATGTACGTACACATGTTAAAATGTGCCATAAAATACGCCCATAAAATTCAACGCAAAAGATGTGATTGTACTTTGTAAATTTATAAGTGTTAGCATATATTTGCACTTTCATATTAAATTTTGACTCGGTATTTTTAAGCGAGTACAAAAAGTTGTATTTATGAGTGGGTCCAATTGCTTAATATGATGAGTGCGGACAACAAATTACACTGTTTAATTTCTGCTTTCAAAAATATCATAAGCCTTTGACTATGAGATTAGAAGGCAAAAACATTTATGCATCTTTATTCCCTCCGTGGCACTGTCAATAGTTGTTTCTACAGACTCGGGCGGTACAGCTGGTTGAAACTGAGATTTTGAAACTGATGAAATTTTTTTTTTAGTAAACGAGATGTTCGTTGATTACAAACGACCTCGTTGGAACGTGGAAATAAAGTACGTTTTGGGAGTTTATACACATTTGTAAGCACAAATATTTTCTTTCGATTTCACGCCGCGAAAGATAACCGGTCTGAACAGACCTGACCTACTGTGGTGTTGCTCATCCTTTGCATTGTAACGGTTCTCCTTTACTAATTATTGATAGTGACATCTCAAGGAAAGAACTATTTTCAAAACTTCATTTGCGATTTTGTTTCTCCGTCCTTAAATTGTTTGACTGCTGTGTTAAAAATAAATATAGCGATGGGTTTAGTGAGTTAAATATATGGTTGGCCAGGAAATTTGCTACCGCAAGTACGAGGGAAAGGTGCGGCAAATTTAACGTGGGTCCTATCATGTTAACAACACAAATCCACGGTGACCGAAAGCGGATGAAACCAAATGTTTGTTGCAACTACGTCTCAGATGGTTCATCCCTTGAATCCAATTTTCGATGACTCATTCAAGCATTTCGACTGGTAACTGGTAAATACACCCGTAATGTCTCACTCCAAGGCCTGAATTGTAGCGGGATTGAACGCATAGACTTTACAYATCCCCACAGRAAAAAGTCATACGGTCTTGTTGGTCAGTCGACTGACCAAAATCGTTATACTCTCAAAAAATCCATTGTTGAGGGCAAATGTCGAAAAGATCACAAGCTTCAACAGTTGAAATTATTACGCGAT
>NW_017536564.1:0-1208 GCF_001853355.1 Bactrocera latifrons
GGATGTTCTTAGGCTACCCAGAGGATACTTGGTCAAAGACCGGAAGTCGTGAGCTGCTTGAGTCATATGTAAAAGAATCGTTTCTGGCCACTCCCACGTGAATGGCGATCAGAAAACTTTCCTCACTTGCGTGAACTTCTACACATGACTCCATCCTCCATATATTATACATTAAATTTTTTAGGCGCATGTAAAATCCAACTATATTTGAAAATCAGTAAGAAATACTAACGTAAATTAATAGTAGTCTAATATTAAAGGCACGCAATTAGAAAACCTGCTTTTCAGATGGGCCGAATGCGACGTTTTAATGTTAAACTGAGCTAAACTTCAACCTCAGTCAAATTAAATTGTAATTATTATTAATTGTTTTAATTTGGTTTTCGCGAAAAAATCGCGATTTACAATAGATAGCTTGTGGAAGGTTTAGGTATTAAGACACAGATAATAATATAGTTTACAATATTTAGCATATATATTTAATGCGAATTAGTATTTACTCTTTAAAATTGTTTTCAATGTATTTGGCTGCAAATCCCCTTACTCAAATATTATTGAATAATTTTTATAACAAAAATGGCTTACCTACCTATGTCTATTCATAACCACTCAAAATTTCAACCTTGATATATGGTATACTTAAAAATTGTTTTCACAAATTTTCTACCTAGTTGAGCCTTCACGTGCGAACATTTGCGGAAGATGAACTCATTAAAAAATGCAATTTACGTAGGAGTTTTCCGTGTAAATACTTTCAAGGCTATTAAGCAAATTACTAATTTCTTAGATATATACATTTGTATATACTATATACATATGTATAATATATAAGTTAACACCCTAAATTCTAAAATTTAATATAAATTAATTCCGTTCCCAAGCTGACTAAACAAAAACATAACTTTTATTACGAAATCGCCAACTCCACTGAAATTRGTGCACTTGCGGAAATGCACTTCCGCTGACGACCTTTTGCTTATCAGCAAGAAGTGACAACGCAGCTGAGGTGACAAAACTACAACAACATATAATATAGAACTAAGTTATAAAATATTGTATAAATAGAAGTAACAATTAATTATAAGAAGTTTTTGGTATTTTCGTTGCATCGAATAAAGAACGGAGCTCGTCTCCAATAAAAAAAACAACAAAATTTGTTTTTTTTAATCCTCCCAGTGCGTAGGGAGAAAACTGGCGCCCGAGCAGGG
>NW_017536565.1:0-1207 GCF_001853355.1 Bactrocera latifrons
CAACTAATTTTCGACGAAGTCTCAATCAGAAAAGATCTGACGTACAACAAAGTACGAGATGTGATTGATGGCTTCGTTGATAATGGCGAAGGTCACCGGGAAAGCGTGATCGGCAATAAGTGTTGCTTCTTTATGTTGAAAGGCATAGTCGCAAAATGGAAATATGTGATTTCCTATTATGTGGCAAAAGATGGCGTTAGCAGACAAAGATTGCAAAATTTGCTCCATAGCAATTTAAACGCCTCCGAAGAAATCGGACTGAAAATTAAAACTATTATATGCGATCAGGGTACCCACAATGCCAAATTGAGTCAAATATTGGGCGCATCGCCARAAAATCCTTATTTTTACCACAATAAAAATAAAATATACATGATGTTCGACTACTGCCATCTTATAAAATGAATGCGCAACATGATAATGAAATACGACACCGAAACGCAAGATGTACTGACTTCGTTTAAAGTAGTCCGAAAAGTATTTGCAATAGACCAGGTCAATGTTAATTTTAAAATGTGCCCGAAATTAACTTATTCTCATGTATAACCTGGAAACTTGGAAAAAATGTCGGTGTCGAGAGCTACGCAAGTTTTTAGTAATTCGGTCGCCGCGGCAATTGATATGTCAATAAAGCAAAATTTGTTGGGCTCCGATGAGCACTTAAAAAAATGCGCTAAAGCAACCCAACTGCTGGTGAAAAGAATGAACGATTTCTTCGACGAATTGGATTGCAAGACGCTCCATCAGCACACGAAATGCAATATATTGTTGCAAGGCTAGTGTCGATGCATATATTGCGACGCAACTTCTCGCAAACAGTAAACCTTGACTGGAATATTGGCCAGGAAGACGACCTTAAAGAAAATTTAAACCCGTCTGAGCAACTTGCCGTGGAACAAATATATGTTCCAGATGAGCACTTTGATCAGACCGAAAAACCAGCAGAGCAACAGGTTCGTCGCTACTATACTGGATATGCAATATACCAGAAGGTTTTATGCAGATTGAAATGCGAAAAATGTGCTTTTATAATGAGAAAGAATGATACCTCTCTACAAGACTCATCGGAAGCCCTTATAAGGTCCAAAAATTATAAAAGCGCGGATGACCTAAGGCTGGTTAATCCCAATGATAGAGAAATAAGCCGCCTTCAAATGAGCCTCAATAAAAAACTTTTTATGGAAAATTCTTGAAAATACCCAGATTG
>NW_017536566.1:0-1207 GCF_001853355.1 Bactrocera latifrons
ACATACTACATGCAGCTTTTTATTGAAGTTTTTCAAACAAATTGCATGAAATATAAAAATAATAATTTTATGTTTTAAATCACACATAACTAAGTTCCTTTGGAAAAATGTGGTAAAAAAAAGTGATAGTGTAAAAGTGTTGAGATAGTGTATTCTTATGTGCGATGATCCAATTGTCAACAGCACATCTCCGAATTAAGAGTTTCGCTATAGAGATGTAGCGCATAGCAGAAGATCCCCTGCCAATCCCCTCAAACACATACCAAAACCCGTCCAGACCGTCAATATTTGTTTTGACAGCGTTTTCACCGACTCAACGTGATTGCACCACGATCATTTTCGCTGAATGTTATGCATAGTAAGTAATAACTTCTATTTTTCGTCAACAAACAGCAATTGATCGATTTTGTTACAATTCAGCAGCGAATTTAMTTCTTATATCTTTTTGTATCCAGCGCTATTTTCAGTGTTCCAAACTAATTTTTGTGCAATGTTTGGTTCCTTGGTAATTAAAACAGTGCTTACGTCGTTTGATGATTTTTCCATAAAACAATAAATATTTAAATAATGTAATGGAAATAATACTATTATGAGCAAAAAATTGTAAGACTTTTTTCATGATTTTAAAGTTCTTAATTTATTCCTATCTATGTTTATTAAGATCAATGTCGCCTCCCTCAAATTAATGCCCCTTGGGATCAATACACGTGTGACAAAGTTTTTTTCCAATCCTCGAAACAGTTAACGATTCACGTTTAATGTCTTTAATTGACGCAACGGTTTTCCCGGAACGATCGTTTGAGTTAGCTGAATAGCTAGAAGTCACACGGAACTAAATCAGACGAATATGGTGGTTGTGGCAATATATTTTTGGAAAATTTGGCGAAAAGCAATATCGTGGTACAAAAACCAATAGTATTCTGCCCATAATTCGTACCTCTTTTTACGAATACCTTCGGGACACGGGGGAAAACACTCAAATAGTATGCCTTGGACGAAATTCGTAGTGCAGCACATAATCTCGATAATCGAAGAAAACTGTGGAACATAACATTGATGTTTACCACAATATTCAGCCAAGTGATCAACTGTTTCCGGGTCCTAAGTAATGATTCAAAACTCATCGCCAGTAATAATACGTCTCATGACATTCTGGTAGTCGAAAAGCATTGATTCACAGAGGTTAACGCAACGTAGTTGTTCGACA
>NW_017536567.1:0-1206 GCF_001853355.1 Bactrocera latifrons
TGCACATTTTCTTCAGAATTCGTAAATCACATATAAATCGACTATTTTTTAGCTAAAGCTAATTCGTATAAATTGCTAAGGATACTGCCATTTTACGCGCCCAGTGTCGAACATTCTTTAAAACCCATTTCCAATGACTCACTTACATGTTTTAATATCTTTGAATTTGCCACAAAAGTTTAAAGAAAAAAAAAACAAGTAAGGAAGGGCTAAGTTCGGGGTTCACCGAACATTTTATACTCTCGCATCAAATACCGTATTTGTGTAAAGTTTTATTCCGCTATCATCATTGGTTCCTAATGTATATATTATACAGAGAAGGCATCAGATGGAATTCAAAATAGAGTTATATTGGAAGAAGGTATTGTTTCGTACATGTCATCAGGGTGTTAAGAAAATACTATATACCGAATTTCATTGAAATCGGTCGAGTAGTTCCTGAGTTATAGTTTTTGGTTCATAAGTGCGCGACGCCATGCCCATTTTCAATTTAAAAAAAGGCTTGGGTGTAGCTTCCTTCTGCCATTTCTTCCGTAAAATTTAGTGTTTCTGACGTTTTTTGTTAGTCGGTTAACGCACTTTTAGTGATTTTCAACAGATCCTTTGTATGGGAGGTGGGCGTGGTTATTATCCGATTTCTTCCATTTTTGAACTGTATATGGAAATGCCTAAAAGAAACGACTCTGTACAGTTTGGTTGACATAGCTATAGTAGCTTTCGAGATATCTTCAAAAAAGTTAGTAGGGGGCGTGGGCACGCCCACTTTTCCAAAAAAAATAAGGTCCAAATATGCCCCTCCCTAGTGCGATCCTTTGTGCCAAAATTCATTTTAATATCTTTATTTATGGCTTAGTTATGATACTTTATAGGTTTTCGCTTTTCGCCATTTGGTGGGCGTGGCAGTGGGCCGATTTACCCATCTTCGAACTTAACCTTCCTATGGAGCCTAGAAATATGTGTACCAAGTTTCATCATGATATCTCAATTCTTACTCAAGTTACAGCTTGCACGGACGGACGTACAGACAGACATCCGGATTTCAACTCTACTCGTCACCCTGATCACATTGGTATATATAACCCTATATTTGACTCTTTTAGTTTTAGGACTTACCGTTATGTGAACAAAACTATAATACTCTCTTTAGCAACTTTGTTGCGAGAGTATAAAAACAAAACGAAATGATATAAGAATATGCCAGCAGCA
>NW_017536568.1:0-1192 GCF_001853355.1 Bactrocera latifrons
GTAAGCCAAAATTCCAAGCTACTGAAATTACATTCTTTGAACCTCAAATAACCAATGCTTCCGTATCTCCGGAAAGATCTGAGGCTATGTGAGGCTATGTTGGCTTGAAGTGTTGAAATAGACCAAGATCTTCGGAAAATTATTTGAAAGGGGTACGTATATTGGTATAACTTAAGCAATTCGCTGACCATATGAAAAGCTTAAGTAAAACACAAAAGATCTTCATGCAATAAGAAGGGATATCTAAGCCTAGTTGGTATGTTTCGGTAATCTGCCCATAGAATCTGAAGTATTACCCAAAATTGATGGCATCTGTCAAAAATGTCGATTAAAACAAATTTATAATTTCAATCAACTGTATAATGTGAATAGATATTGCATAAAAGGCTTTAATATTCATGAGATATTAACATTTATTGCCTCTTGTTGATCTATTGGTATCAGCTAATATATTTATATGGTTCAACGGTTCAATTCAGTTGTTGCGTGTTCTTTATTAGATGATAGATTGAAAATAATTGAGATTTTGCACAGCGAATTATCGTCTCTTGTGTCCTCTCTCATGTCATATATGGTCACAAAGATTCAGTACTCTAAACAATGTCAGGAACTTGATGTGTGCGATGGAGGTGATGTGATCTCTAACTACGTAGATTCATCTAAGGACCAAATTACTGGAAAATTTAGAATTAGATGTTCTGGAGTTTCTGGTTCCATATCGCAAAAACGGCAGCTTGCGAAGGAGATTATGCCCATGTTAGACAAGCTTTTTTGAGCCTTTGCCTCGGTGGAGGTTAATCAATTTTTAAACCTTGTTTGGTTTTAACCTCCTAATAGTAACTTGTCGTAACGTATTCCTGCTTCCTGCTGCCAGCGCTGTTCTTTCACAACTCTCTCCTCTCTGCGGATCAATTGTTTTATGGTGTGAGAACTAACCGCAATGTATTCTTCTGGCCTCTTCTTCATAAAAGCCGCTGCAGAGCGGGCTGGCTCGTCGGCTAGCTCATTTCTGGCTAACACTCTATACCCTAKCATCAAGATCAGATATACACGGTTGCGAAATGGTGGGCGGTTCAGCCTTTCAATATACTCCTCCACTTGTAGTGATTTGACTTCATGATCATCCGCGATACTGCTGAGAATAACATTAAACTTCATTGTGAAGTTTACCCTCTTCGTATCGCCGTCTCTT
>NW_017536569.1:0-1205 GCF_001853355.1 Bactrocera latifrons
TCTTACTTAATACACTAGTATTTATATGTTTACTTTACATATAGAATATTGTTGAGTGGCATATGGTGTGTTACTGTTTGGACTTTGTACCTAAACATCCTTTGTTGCTGCTTTGCAATGTGTAGCATGATGTCAAGGTTAGTGTTAGGTCAAGACATTAACTCCAACAAGCGTCTTTTCGCGACGATGGCAAAAGCTAAAAATCATAAATTGAACATTTTTCTGGTGTTTGTTCTAAGTGAGAAAAGGGGCAACATGCAGAGAATGTACAAACATAGAGAACGTGTAAATTGAATTCTGTATAATGTTCGATTGGACGGCTAACAGAACTTATAAGATTGTGATTCGGAATTTCACCATTCTCGCTGCTACTTAGCAGAATTGAACACGTTCTCTGTCTCAAACGACTGAATTCATGCGAGAATGAATAAAGAGAAATACTTTGTAGAAAAATATACAAAGTCACAAAAAGAATGTAAGAAGCATTCTCTGAGTCACATATGTCGGCTTATATTGTATTATAAGAACCATTGTCACATATGCGTGATATTTTATATTATATGAACCATTTTTTCCGAAAAATTATAAAAATTTTAATTTTTTTTACAAAATCGGGGAAAATTAGGTAAAAATAGCTTAAATTTTACTTCTCTTAAATTTTATTTCTTTAATTTTTAAATAAATTAATATTTCAAACAAATTATATTTATTTCCATGTATGACATATTGATTTCGTTTTCTTTTTATTTTCCTCTTTGTGGTATCACCTTTAATATTATTTACTGTGTCAGTTAATTCTGATATTATTTTAAAAATCTCTGAATTTGTTGTGAATTGTTTATTGTTATTTATTACCAGTTCGTCTAATCTGTCATTAACTTTTACAAAGTCGTCATGGTCTGGTGTACCAGCTATCCATTTCCAAAGTGTTCCTAATTCATTTATACCCCTTTTTTTGCCTAAAATGGGTTTGTTTTAATTGTTATAATAAAGTTTTAAATCAGTTTTATCAAAATTTCAGATTCTGTTTCCTGTGTAATAATTCCAAGGCTGTCGTGGTTCTGTTCGTTATTACTGTAAAAACTTATATTTTCGTCTGCTATTATATTTTCAAAATATGATAAATTAGTAATGTGAAACAAGTCCCCGTATTCCTCATAAATGGAAGCATCTCCATTTTCAATAAGTACGTAGTCTTGTCGGGT
>NW_017536570.1:0-1147 GCF_001853355.1 Bactrocera latifrons
CTACAGGTACATTTGATACAGTTATKGTAGACACAATAGGCCCACTACCTACAACAATTAATGGCAATACTTATGCAGTCACAATAATATGCGACATGACAAAATATTTAGTCACGATACCCATCCAAGACAAAAACGCCAAGACAGTGGCGAAAGCAATATTTGAAAAGTTTATTCTTACCTACGGTCCAATGAAGACGTTCATTTCGGACATGGGTACAGAATACAAAAATTCAATACTAACAGAGCTATGTGAATTGCTAAAAATAGAGAAAATTAATTCAACTGCTTACCACCACCAAACACTAGGAGTAATAGAAAGATCACATAAAACTTTCAATCAATACGTAAGATCTTACATATCGATTGACAAAAACGACTGGGATGAGTGGCTACAATACTTCACATACTGTTTTAACACCACTCCTTCTACAGTACMTGACTATTGTCCGTATGAATTAGTTTTTGGAAAAACACCAAACATGTTTCAGCAGTTCAAAAATGTAGACCAAATTACTCCATTATATAACATAGATAACTACGCTAGAGAAGTAAAATTTAGGCTAGAAGTAGCACATAAAAGAGCTCGCAATATGATAGACATAGCTAAAATTAAGCAAAAAACATTTTATGATAAAAATAGTTTAGATCACAATTTTAGCATAGGCAATTTAGTTTTACTTAGGAATGAAGTGGCCCATAAACTGGAACCCCAATATTGTGGGCCTTATACCATTAAAGCAATAGATAATAAAAATAATGTTACTATAGTCGATAAGTTATCTTTAAAAGAACAAATAGTTCACAAAAATAGGCTTAAGATTTATCAACAATAAGTAGTTTTAAAGACCGGTCTAAACTTAGAAAATTAATACAATATATACATATAAATAAAATTAAGATTACTCTTATGTACATATTTTATTTTAACAATTCAATGTAAAAGAATGTTCATACAAAAAAAAAGTTGTATGAGCATTCTTCCGAAGAAGGGAGGTGTAGTATGATTATAAGTCGGATATGCCTTAACATTAATATTCATAAACATTTTGTTTTGGTTTTTATTTTATTGTCCACTTATGCATTCACTTTGCTGTGCCGTTTAAATAGAGTATCATATTTCTTAAAAGGTTCATTACACTTGAAA
>NW_017536571.1:0-1143 GCF_001853355.1 Bactrocera latifrons
TTATATACAATTGGTCAACAAGCTTTTATAAATGTTACCGGATATCAGTGCTCTCTGAAAGTGGTTTGCAAAATGTTTGCATTGAGTCTTTCTCATTAATTCTGTTGTTGTTGGACAAGATAATTCCGTAAACTGAACAAGGCTATTTCCAATGCATTGATAACCTGATAAACACATTTCTCAGTGCAATCTGTATCTCTACTTTTAAGCAATAATATATTCAATTGCAGAATATTTGCGCCACTTTAGTCATTGGCAATACTTTGATTTACTTTTGTTCGTTCTTCATCGGCGAGTTTCCTCTCATGCTGTTGATTTGCATTTTGTTCACTTGTAGTGAGAAAACCTACTATATTGCAGAATGAAGAAATATATAGAGAATTACCATTGTATTCTCTTGGTATTTCGGAGAGACTCAGATCTGGGTTGTAACTCAAAAATTATTTTTATGCATCTTCTTGCCTTTTAGTAGTGGTATAACCGAAAATATTCGAAGAATGATGAACATAACTAGCGTTTTAGTGCCATAATTTATATATAATAATCTTTCGTTAAATCATTTTCAATCACATTTAGTGCCAGACAGATACGTGTGGGTTTCAATGAATGGTTTCCGGATTCACTCACTTTTACTCTGGTGTATAATGCGCATTCTCAGAGACGTCGAGCAGTGTGACCAATGGCGCTAATACTGCTATGGAGCAGAGTATTGAAGAAGATCCAAATGAGTTTATCCGCTTTTGCGCACAACAATTAGAACTGCGTGCATCCACTTTACGCCAGATTTTGTGGAAGGATTTTGGTTTGCGGGCTTTCAAAATCCAACTTGGAATGAACGCAAAACGAGATGACCACTCATCCCGATGTTCACAAGAAATTTAGCTTTAGTGGAAGGTTAATAAACTGGATTGCGGATTACCATAAATTTTTTTTTTTTGCAATGATGATAATCCTCAAGCCACTGTYGAGACGCCTTTACATCCTCAAAACGTTACTGTATGGTGTGCCTTAGGGGCAGAGGAAATTTTTACATATGTATAAACATGATTAATGACTTTTTCATGCCTGAACTGAAGGATGTTGACGACCTTTGGTTACGACAAGATATCGCTATCTATATACCATTCAGCAAGTGAAACAGTC
>NW_017536572.1:0-1203 GCF_001853355.1 Bactrocera latifrons
TGTGTGTAATAGTGGACACCCACATGTGTGTATTCTGCAGGTGTTCATTCAACTTGTCTTGTCGAGAGTTGAAGTCTTTTGCTAGACAACTGGGTCTAACTACGCTTCGTTGATCAGAAAATATCAAAAGCAATAACAACAACAACGTCTACGTTATTCTCAACAGTGGCTACCAAAAATAAAACAAAAGCAACATATTGTATCGCAAAATGATAAGCAGCATAACGTGTACTTCTAACAGTTTACAAGCACCCAATTCGTTGCATGCAACAAAATGTGGCAAGCGCAGCACACTTGAGTGTATGCACTTTATATACAGTATTTTTTAGTTGCAATTATCGGTCTCTTGTTGTTGCATGCTCTTATGTCTTCTTCAACTACACGCTCCTCGTGTGTTATGTTGTTGTTATTATTATTGYATTGCTATTATTATTATTGTACCTTTGTGCAATCGAAAAGCTTGCCACTACCATCATGCCACATTCGCTTGCCTCATTGTTGGCTGCGAGCAAATCGAATTGTAAGCACTTTATGGTTGTTTGCTTTGTTGTGATTGTTATTTGTTGCTGGTGTGTGTGTTGTTGCATTTATTTTATGCAATTGTACACATTGTTGTTGATTGTTAAGTTTTGTGTTTGGTTTATTGGCAAAGATATAAGACTTAAAACTGATTGAACGGTACACGCTGGCGGCATGAGTTTTGGCTTAGTGGGTTTTGACACATGTGGTGACAGTAAGAGGGGTGTGTAGTCTAATACTTATATATTCATAGGTAAACTCAAGCTATGAATAGTAATCCAGAGATGGAAGCACGGTCGGGCTGCTTCATAAGCTGGAACAAAGATTTCAAGTTTAACATGAGGATGTAAGTATACTTGGATTTGAATGGGTTCCCAAGTTGTTTGAGGTGCAAAGTAAAGAATTCATTATTTAATTAGCAAATAAAGAGTATCGGCTATTTATAATCGATATTGAGCTCAACATCGGGCCTGTATCAAAAGTAAAACCTGTATAATTTAAAGATATTATGTAGAAAATCATAGGTCTCTCTGTACTGTAAAAAAATCCGGAATCTTCAAGTCTCTTAGAAATGCGAAAGGGAGCCTGTAGAAAACAGATAATAGTTTAACCTTTTTTCTACTAACTCGAGCTTACTTAAGTACCAGAGCAAACATTCTACAACTTTATAAATAGAGAGCAGTG
>NW_017536573.1:0-1151 GCF_001853355.1 Bactrocera latifrons
CACAATATCTCGTAAGCCGGCACCTGGGCTTACTATTGTAAAACATATTTTTTGGTAAATATCGTTTTTGAAACTCTTGGAATAAGTTGCTACAGAGTATAATAGTTTGATTCATCTAATGGTTGTATAGTATGTATCACCTAAAAATAATCATATGATTGGTGATCGTATATGAGATACCTTAAAGAAACTCAGGATATAGTTTATTAATGTGTGGCATGTTAATACGAAAAAATAAAATAGGGTTCATACTATAGCCAGCTCCATATACATACTACAAACMTTTTGTCGAATATGTCGGTCAGTGTATGAGTTTTATATATTGCTTCGATTCCGATCCCTGGCATTGCAAGAATATAATAKTCGCTGTTGATGATCCTTCCTTTTTCAAAGTAGTCAATAAATTCTGTTGATATTTTTAGAGTCTCAGCTATCTCGATTATATTTTCATACGTCAAATTATCATACATAAAAATGTTAGATGAAAATTTTATAAATTCTTCGAAAAACTGTCATTTCAGGTCCCAAACAAAATGCGGCCAGCGCAAAGCATTTCATACGCCAAATGTTTAAGGCATTGGTGGATGAAGACCGTATAATTTATACACATTATACATGCGCCACGGGTAAGAATATATAGTATACGTATGTATAAAATTTCTAGTGCATTTAGACCAGTCTAGAGCTCTAATTTAAGATATATCATATTATTCTGGAAGTAAAAGACAAATAAATCGAATTTCTTTCTTTGAGGACTTATTAAACTGCATTGGTATCTAGAAATGTGTAACACCAAAATCWGATATTTCACGTGTGCCTCTGCGGGCATATGTAATGATTCTAGGGCCGATATCTCAAAAACTTACTTCACGTTTATACAGACTCACGTATAAGGACTGTCTCCTTTTACAAATAATAAAGTAACAATTTATTAATTTTTCGAATATACAACAACAGTAAACATTTTACTATTTTTTCAAACGAACATAACCAATAACAACAAATATTTGAAATCGTCACCGAAGCATTAATGTTATTGTAGTGTTTCGATTATACACCCTTATACAGTTATAATGTAATGATTTATTATTGCCGATTTTTTGTTATTATATTCACCTCCAATTTCAAGATTTCTCTCCTTTTTTATTTTA
>NW_017536574.1:0-2396 GCF_001853355.1 Bactrocera latifrons
AACAGCTTTTTGGGAAGAAGATTGATTTATTCAGATCGATATCTCAAAAAGTGAGGGCCTTGATCATSTAAATAGACGGTCAATGCTACATCGAATCAGCTAGTCAGGCTATTTACTATACTATATAGTATATACTTTTAGGTATATAAATTTACTTTTGTTTCCGASTATTATAAACTACATTTCAAACCGTGTTCAGGGTACAAACTCTARGAGCGTGAAGTCAGCTCTTAAAATAAACAACCCATATTTAGTTCAGTTCCGTCCAAATTTAAACGTGCCTTTGTGATTTTCATTTCGCCTTTTTTTCGTTTGCTCATCGCGCACTTCATAGTGTTGCCAGCAAACACTTGMTTTCCATTTGATTTAGTTGTTGAATGTGCTGTTGTTATTGCTATTGTTGCCACCAACACCAGCGYCAGTGTTCGAACTTTACTGTAAGCCAATTGCTCCTGCTTCAGCGCCACCATAGTCGCTTTTGATTGTCTCCCTTTTGCTGTGTGTTTGTTTTTGTTGCTTTATAATGCTTTTCAGTGATCCGTTGTCTCCAACTCCGCTGGTATGTGGACACTTGGAGATTTGCTAGTTTTCTAGTCTGCTGAGTTTCGTCTGTCACACTGTCGCTTCGACGATACCGTCGCCGCTGCAACTTGCTTGTTGCTCCTTTTCGTGCTGCAGCTTTTAAATAAACGTACACACATACAAGTACCTGTACATATATGCATATTTATATGTATGTGTACATGTATAACGCGCTGTTGAGCGCACTTTTCATTTTTATTATAATTTTTAGGTGTGCCAAACGATTGCGATTTTTTACGGCGACACACATACTAAATGCAATTACATGCATGSCGGCACACATACACAGGTGGTTGCGTGATTATGTGTGAGTGCACTCACTTCGTCAAACGTTGTCCATTTGATGTGTGCCAATTTATAGTTTTTGTCAGCAAATCGTAAAATGACTCCATGTCCAAATCACTTTTAGTGTCTAAAACACTACAAAAACAATGCATAGTGGGCAAGCGCAAGCATATGTATGCATGAGTGTAAGTGGTGAAATCAAAATAACGAAGATATATTGGATGCTAAAGTACTTAAGTGACCGCCCCTTATATTCATGCTTCAACTGGCTTCAACCATATGAACTTAAAAAAAATTCATTTTTAAAGATTTTGATAGTAAATCATTTACTTTTATAAAAATAAGAACATAATATCAAAAAGATTTCGAGGTGACTTTACAGAAATTATAAAATAATAATAATAATTTTGAAAGAAATGTCTGTTTGCTTTGATCCAGTTCCAACCGAAGTTCGYTGCAGTCATCACGACTACAGTTATTTAAGCCGTTATATCGGTTTACGGTTAAAAAAATCGATTTTTTTTTATTATCTTATTGAATTTTACACAGAATACACTAAAATATTTTGCTAAATTTTCAAGTTGATCCACGTMATAGTTTCGGAAATACAGCCTAGAGAAATTGTGCGCTCGTGGCCTTTAAACGCGTTTTTCCCGAAACACAACGCCTGCTTTAGAAGCTTCAAAAAAAAAAACGATTTTTATGTTGCTCAAATCTCTTTAAAAATTATCTAAGAAGGTGTCCCCAAAGTTATAGATGGGAATTCGAATTATTTTCGAAGCTAGAAGGGAAATAATGACCGAGCGGCTAGCAGATATTTTAACCATTGAGCAGAAAGCGAAAACTTTGACGCGCGATTTCTCGATTTTTCATTTTTACSATTTTCCTTAATTGGCAGGCAGGATAGAAAACAAACTATGTAAACGTCTTATGGAATTGGGGCAAAGTTTATTATCTTTGGCATTAAATTATCTTATAATTAAACTGAAAAAGAACTAAGAAAAGTCAAGTTTGAACAAATTTTTAAACAACATAAAGTAAAATTTTTTTGATCAAAAACCACTTTTTTCAATTTTTAAAAAATTTCTAAAATTTTACACTTTTTTTGTAATATTTTAAGTTTAACTAGAAGATAAAGAAATATTAAAAAATATGAATCTCTTTGAACTTTTTGTTTCCGATTGATATTGCGTCCTGCATCCTGTCAGATCCATCGGGCAATTGTTTCCCAAAGGCAGAATATCAAATATTTCGTTTACAAAAAATTTGTGAATTATGTTTAAATATATGACGCTAGAAATTTCGCTTTAATCACCTGTTCCTTTCTCTCCGCAAAAAATCCTCAAAATCGATTTTTTGAAGCCTCTAAAGCAGGCTCGCTCCTTAAGGGATCATCTCAGTGTGAACCTCCGAAAAATTAGTGATTTTCGCAATTTTTTTTTTAATATCGAAAGTAACTAATCGGTCCGGTTTTGTTTTAAATAAATACATTCACGACGAACAACAAATGATTTATTTTATTATATTTT
>NW_017536574.1:3558-37508 GCF_001853355.1 Bactrocera latifrons
GGCATGACAGAGAGACTCAGTAGATTAGCAGTCAGTTCACATGAAACAGCGAAGCTACGAAGTTTGGCAAAAAAAAATTATTCGAAAGCGGGTTTTCATGAAATAATAATTTTTGAAAAACATAACAGAAACATAATCTACTCAATTCGAATTGAGAAACAACTTTTAAGTTGGATCAACAGATTTATAACATTTAAATATTTTGTTTGTCACAAAACCGGTAAGAAACTCAGTGCAGCGTCTTTGTCGGAAACTTTTTGACTTGCAGTGTGACCCAAACTCTGCAGTAGAAATGTGCAACATTTATCCATAAAATAATAAAATACACATACTTCGGAGAAAGAATATATAAAATTTTTACAAATAAATTTAGTTAACTTATCTATTTGTATAGACYAACGACTTCACATCTTSCTCTTCTTTAYYRGCGTRGACACTGCTTACTCGCTTATAGCCGAGTTAACAACAGCGCGCCAGTCTTCTTTTTTACTATTTGGCGCCAATTCGAGATACCAAGTGCAGCCAGGTCCTTCTCTACCTGGTCCTTCCAACGAAGTGGAGGTCTTCCTCTTCTTTTGCTTCCCCCGGTGGGTACTGCGTCGAATATAACGCCAAAAAATGCCACAAAAAATAGCCCGGCGGTGTTTAATCGCACCATATTGGAGGCCACGTTATCCAAGTAACATTTGTAAAAAAATCAACTCCGCAAAAAGTATTGGCCTCATTGAAATTGAGTTCCGCCTTATGGCAACTTTTGGCCTTAACATTTAAGCAGACCCAATTATTACCCAATAATTTCTCTTTAACTATGCTTTATGTGCTTCCTCTACCTTCGAAAGGTAGAGCTTTGTTTATCAAAATCTCAGAGCAGCAAATGATTTCTKTACAAATAATTTGATTACTAAATTTTAGTCCAGCAGTCACTTCATTATTGAGATTATCACAAATTGAGAGCCATTAATAAATATTGGTTGTAAGTAACGGATATTCTTTTCTTTTTAAAACAGATTGATAATATTAAACTACAGTATACTAAAATGGGCAAACAACGCTCGTGGCTGGACTACCGATTGGTTCTGTTACTAACTGGAGTAGCTTGCGCTTTCGAAGTGGATCAGCCGTTTGCAATACATTTGGACGTCAGAAGAACTCTTGACGATTCCATGCGAATCGGAAAATCATGTGAGAGAAAGATGTCTGCTATGGATAGTTTTCTGGAAATGTAAATATAATATAACAAATAAATCCTGATGACATTCGCCATTTAATCTATTAAACGTAGCAGTGGCAAGCAGGCGGAATTGAATTTGGTTTCTGTTGAAAAAGTAGAAAATTTGGAGAAAAGGCTTAACTCTTGTGTTCTTAAACATAATGCTTTGGAGAATACAATGCAAAGGTAACTGTTTCATACTGCCAAAAACCAACAATATTTTTCAAATATTTATATGTGTCTTATTGACATACATTTGTTTAATACAGCATGACTACGACATCCAAGGAAACCATAGACGAATTAAAAGAAAATGTTTTGAAACTGCGGTCATCAGCGGCGGATTTAGCATCCAAAATTGAAAGCGGATGACTTAATATATTGACATAAGTTTAGTTTTGAAAAGTTAGAGAGTCAAAAGTCGAAATAAAATATTATATTGTTACTAAAGGTCCTTTATTTTTTCTCTATAATTTTCTAGTTAACAACATAATTTTAAGGATCAACAATAATATGTTACCATGGAGCAATCCAATCAACCTTTATACATTTTTTCCATCACTCTTAGATGCTATGGAACAGAACTCTATCTTTTTCTCACCACAATTATCGAAATAATCCGAATATATATATTATATTATTAATATTATCTAATTTGAAACTCATATTTGCTCTTAGAATATTAAATTTTATCAGCATATTTTGGATAATCTCTTCATAAATTGGTGCTCCCTAGGAAAACTGCGACCAGCAACACTAAATTTTACCAAGCTGCATTTTCCGGAACAGTCAAGACTACGACGAAATCTCTATCTTTCATGAATTACTGTATTTGAGGACCAATAAGCAGTCCACCTTTTAACTGTTCCATATTACGTTCAAAAAAGGTCTACGAATGTCACTAAACAAAATATCTTTGCACCATCAAATCGTTGACAAATTGTTTTATCATTCCTAACTGGAGCACGTATTAAATCATTGAGTTCTATCACTGAGGTTATATCCTTCTCCACCTGGTCTTTCCAACGGAGTGAAGTTTTCCTCATCCTCAACTTCCACGGGCGACATAACATAGCCAGCTTAGCCACTGTCTCTTAATTAACTGAACTATTTTAATGTCCACGCATAACTCATGCAGCATATAGTACGATGGGAATAATGAGTTTGGCCCTTGTTCGTCGAGAGAGGACTTTACTTCTCAATTACCTCTTCAGTTCGAAGTAGCACCTGTTGGCAATAGTTATTCTACGTTGGATTCCGAGGCTAACATTGATGTTGGTGTTAATACTGATTTAAAGATACATAGAATAAATTATACACGATCGCCTGTTGCGAGTAAAATCCTATTTGATGACAGGAGATATTTCGTCTTTACCTCGTTCACTACCAGCCCCATTTGCTTCCCTTCCTTAACGGAGGGTTGTTAAGGCCAATGATATCAATACAGCTGTACACTCTTATAGAAGATGGTACCTTCTCTGTTAAATTCTGCAGTTTGAACTACTTTCTCCAAAAGTAGTTTGAAGCTGTTCATGCTGTCAAAAGCAGCTTTTAAATTGACGAAGAGGTGGTGTGTGTCGATCCTATTATCAAGGGACTTTCCAAAGATTTGACGCATGGTGAATATCTGGTCAGTTGTTGAGTTGCCAGGTCTAAAGCAACACTGATAAGGTCTAATCAGTTTGTGGACGATTGGCTTTACTCTTTCACATAATACACTCTTATATGCGATGTTGAGAGGCTTATCACACAGTAGTTGGCGCAGACTGTGGGGTTGCCCTTATTTGGTGGGGCATAGCACACTTAAATTCCAATCGTCGGGCATTCTTTCGTCTGACTATATTCTGCAAAGAAGCTGATCCATGCTAGCTTGTCAAGCTCTTCGACTCACGCATTTCGGCCTCTTTCTTTTTCTTTCAGCAAATGCGTCTCGCTTTCTTCTTCAACTCTTGGTATCTAAAATGTTAAAAAAGTCTTGCGGTATTTTCGCTAGTTGGTGCTGAGAGCGCGTAGTTCTAGTTTTATTCGTCGCATCGGGTCATGTTATACTTTTCAGGAAAGCTCATTTCACGCGCTAACACGTGTTTGATTGATTGTCGTTTCTTTTAAGTCGTTCGTGAGTTATAGCGTCGCAAACATGGAGCAAAATAAAGAGAAAATACGGCATATTTTACAATACTACTACGATAAAGGCAAAAATTCATCTCAAGTCACCAATAAAATTTGTGCAGTTTATGGACCGGATACAGTATCCATTTCCACCGCACAACGATGGTTTCAACGTTTTTGTTCTGGTGTAGAGGTGGTCGAAGATGCGCCACGCTCCGTAAGGCCTATCGTCGAAAATTGCTAAATTGCATAGTAGCAGCCGTAGCATCGGTCAAGAGCTGGGCATGAGTCATCAAAAAAAAAATGTATGAACAATTGAAAATTCAATAAAAAAAAATACCGCAAGCCTTTTTTGAAAACCTATTATTTAAAAAGGTAAACCGGTGCTCAACAGGGAACTCATGAAAGAATGAAATGATAGAAAGACCAAAAAGTGTCTGAAAAGCAATTTTGCAATCTTTGCAGCATATTTTTTTCACTGTATGTCGACGAATATTGATAGCGATGAGTTTTGGTTCATTATTTCTGCTCTATTGATGAAAAATTTGTTGAACGACTACTGGTTTTAAAAGAAACATGTTTCATGTTACACTGCGGATGAAAATTTTCAGTTTCTGCTATAAAATGCACTGGATATCCGAGGAAGTGACCTTGATCGGATATCGACCATGAATTCTTTTTTTGGGATTATTTAAATCGCCAAATATGCGCGAGAAATTCTCGAACCATGGACGAGTTCAAGGCAGACAGTGCCGAAAGCATCGGAAGCTACACTAATTGGTCCAAGACGGATTTTAACTATGTCCAAAGTATATTTCACATAAATGGTAAGAAGTTAAATAAATAAAAATACATCCAATATAATATATGCTTATTTTTTTTTTTTTAAAGATGGCACACCCTGTATCTACGCATGATTATTCAAATTTATGCTGCTCATCCAAGTGCCACTTCACCTACAGATACACATAGGTACCTATACAGGGCAACGCCCCCCTTGCATAACAAGCAGACAGCTGAGAATAAATAAATTTTTACGAGTATGTTCATTTTGCAGCCGTCAAAGTCAAATTCAAATCCAAATAGCCAATTAAAAGCAGGAAACTAATCAAATTATAGCAGCGTTAAAATACATGTTAATCCTTTAATTATAGATCAGTGTGCGCAACGTAAGAAAATACACGCAGTGGCAGCTACAATTAACCGCTTCAAATGATTAACGGAGTTAGATGTCCATACATATGTACATACAAACGTACATAACCTCTGAAATAGGTAGTCAATCGAACACCGTCACACTGCAAACCCAACGTTCCACAAATTACGGGTTTCAGCGCATAAATCACATAACAAGTAAAGCAACGCGGAAAGAAGCAGTCGAAGTGGTCTGTTTGACTCAACGTCGAAACGTGAAGCGTCATTAAAATAGATTAATTAATAAACCGTGACAAAAATATTCATAAAATGGAAGAAGAGGAAGATTAAAAGCCGCCGAAGTATTTGTGTTGAAAATGAATCATAAAAAAGCAGCGATTTAGTCTGTGCCTTCTACTTCTTAACATGTACCAACTGACTCAGCAATTTTCGGATGAGGGGTCCATGGACTGGCGTTCCACATGTTAAAGATTCTCATGGACTCCTCGGACTATTAAGTGGGGTTTGCAAATTTGCACACATGAGCTCGATGGATAGATATCATCGTTTTATACCTTTATGTTTAACCCCATTCGAAAAGGATTTATTTTCTTTTTTAATTTAAAAAAATACCTAATCAGTTCCATCTTAATCTCGTCAGTAATATTTGACAATAATACGAGAAATCTAGTTTTCTATTATATAATTCTGACACAACTGGACTCGTATTTAATGAATTCAGTTTTATCTATCTACCTTGAGCTCTACGTCCTCAGACAATTTTGTTAGTCGTTTCGTTTTTGGCTCGAAATTCAACTCAATCAGAGTTCTTTTTGAAAAAACATATAAGCGCTATATCAACCCGGAGGAATTGGTTGCGATAGACATAACCACGCAATCATAAATGCTAGATTTTATTTTCCTAAACAACAAATGACTAATCCCATCGCACATAGAGCTCCCGTAAAGGCAATCTTGCGGTCTAGAGATATTAGAAATGATTGGGTTATGTTAATGTAGAAATTGCTTACCATTCTTATCTACCTCTGACGGATATGTAAATTGGCTCTGCTGAAGTCGAAATTTGCTCTCTCTTCTATATACATATAGTTAAGACCAATACTAAGAAGTGCTTAAAGAATATTATATTATATATTGCGAAAAACGCATATTATTTGGCTAACCATAGGATACTTGGTCTAAGAGCGGAAGTCATGAGCTGCTTGAGCCAATTGTAAAATGATCGTTTCTGGCACTCCCAAGTAAATGACAATCAGAGAACCTTCCTCACTTACGTGAACTTCTACATATGATTCCTCCTCCTTAATTATTATGCCAAATATGAGCGACCAGTCAACCAGTTTTTAAACAGCAGCTGCTTAAGTGTGGTGTACTGAGGTGTGCATCAGTAGTGCATTGGAATCTAACCGCATTTCGTGTACGTAATCATTGCGAAGGTTGGAAAAGGCTTACGGTGATTCTGCTTTATCAAAACCATAAATAGACGGGGGTGTAAAACATTCAAAGATGGTTGAAAGAAGAAAGAATGCTCGTTCTGGACGACCTTCGACTGATGATAATATTATAAAGAAAAGTGAATGATATGGTGCTTGAAAATCATCAGACAAGTGTTAGAGAGACGGCAAGAAAGCTCGACGTTATTTTGGATATAAAACGCATTCTTGCTCGACTCGTCCCGTACCGATAAAGCTGAACTTTTTTAAAAAAAGTCCGTTCCCACATTCATGGAAAGCAGTATAACTGCCGATGAGACATGGATTTATGAGTTTAGATTGCAAACAAGTCGACAATCATCGGAATAGAAGCCGTTTTCAGTCGATCGAAGAGATAAAATAAAATTCGCGTAAGAAGCTGAAGGCGAAAGCGTGTTTATGAAAAGTGTTTGGAAGACTGGAAAAGTCGTTGGCATAATAACAACAATTAAACATTTTGCGTTTTACTTACAATTCGAAAACTTTTTTATCAAAATGTATATCATGATATATAGGACAAGGATTTAGCATTTTCTACACTTTGTATTTTATAACCAGCATTAATCATATTAGTACTATTGGAAAAAATATACTGATATCTCTGCTTTTTGATACAAAATGATAATTTAAATATATATTCTCACTTAATTGTATTGAGATATCTGCGCTTGAGCCATGTATGGCATAAACTCTACCAAAGAAATAATAATATAACATTTATATATTGGGTCTATGAGAGAAAAGTCAACCAGAGTGGCGGAATCATTATATACATATGTATGTATTATTGGGGATAAAAGGGCTTAGAATAATTCTATTTAGAAATTTCCTTCATTTAAGAAAACATTTCAACTTAATTTGAATAAAATATCACACATCTCGAATGTATAATATATACAATACTTGAATGTCAGCTAAGATAATATAATATAAGATTGCTCGTAATTTTTTTTTTTTTTCTTTACTAGCTCGAGCTTCCGTGGGTAGGTAGCCAAAAATAAAATAGATTTTTTTAAATAAGATCTCATTCAAAAACCACCGACTTGCGTTCAGCACGAGTCGTCACGGTGTGCGAGCCGAAATCTCGTGAACTTCACCAAATGAGTCGAAGATCAAATGCCAACATTACTTATACTTTTACAAGCACCAATTAACGCTAAATCGAAATTAGTTAACACTAAAAATTTAATCTAGAAATACAAATATGAACGGCACTATATTTGTGAAAATTTGTCGACCGTCATAAAACTTAAGTAATCTGACAACGCGCTGTGCTCGTCAAAGCGATAAGCACTTAAATAGTCCGAAAAAAAGTTTATAGCAATAAATGGAATTTCCTAGAATAATGCGAAATTTGAAACATACATTTTTGTCTCTTGATAAGGGATCAAAAATATTAAACAGACAAACAGAACCACAAACTATTGACTATGGCTAGGGAAAGGGTCTGCCGACTGCATTCGAAAAGTGCTTGCTTTGAGTCTAGTTTTTGAAAATTTAATATATCAAAAGGAATTGGTGAAAGAATTTAACTTCATATATCAGTCATAGATCACAGAGCGAAAAAATTCTCTGGAAATAATTGTAAAATGTAAAATTTGTTATTAAAAACCAAAAAGGTTAAGAAGTGCTCAGTAGCTTATATTTCCTTATATTTCCTGGATACTTCAGGGTGTTAACTAATTATTTTGCGACAGACACAAACGCTGTAGGAAAAGCTTAACTAAAGTTCGAGCTAAAATTTTCGTCCATGGTAGCGAAAATATAATTTTAAATTTGAATTGAAAATAAAAGGAAACTCGAATTGAATTGAAAGTTTCATGTATTAATCACCCCTAAAGCATCTTTCAGACATATCAACAACTCTCGCACCATACTCATGTACGCTATTGCAAATATGTTCAAACTTTAACTAAAATGTGATCAAATTCATTTGTAGTAAACTTGAGATATAAAAAGGAAACATGGATGAATCATCACATAACCCATACAACTGATTACTGGTATAAATATTATGCGATATCCATATTTGTATGTTATATATGTAATAAAATATTATAAAAATACCAAGCTAAACGACGATCAGTGATCGACTCCCACGATAGAATTTAATATGTAATAAATCATCCGACGTTTATTTATGAACCTGAAAGTTTGACCCCGAAACAAATACATACCAATCATACGTATTACATATGCATGCATAGGCTAAATGCTATGTTCACTCAACATAACTCTCACTTTTCGAGCGAAGACGGATTACGATGGAATTGTACCAAGAACAGAGGCGTGCGGAAGTTTTAAAGCGCGGGCGGACAATCAAAATTTCTAGGCCATTAGCATGAAAACCACTCAAGTCAGCAATAATAAATACACAAACATAAAGAAAAACTCAACAACCCATTAGAAAAGCAGTAAAGGTTAGTGATTGCAATGAAAGGCGAAGAAGCCCGCCACTTGTGCAGTGAAAAGTTGTTTGGTGAAGGTGAAAAATGATGACAACCCACAAATGTGTGTTAGCATGTCAACATGACCGATAACAACAATTTCCGTAACAGCTAAAATGGAAAACAACAAAAAGGAATGATAATAACTTCGTGAACAATAATAAGAAATAACTGTATAGCACGTTTGGTAATAGCACTAACGTCGACAACACGAAGCTCGTTTTGGCGGACGAGAACATATGGTCTGCCTGGAGCCGGCTGGGGCACCAAAGGCTGCTGCGAACACATACTAGTTCGCAACTATATATTTTTTAGATTAAATTCGACTAGTTCAAAGAATGCCAGTTGAAAACAAGTAAGGAAGGACTTTGTTCGTATGCAACCGAGCATTTTATATAATTGCAACTTGCAATTGATTCTTGCACAGGAAAATACCCTAAGGTTTAAAACGTCAACCACCGGATCAGAGTGCAAGTAATTTTATATATTATATATAGTACATATACTTTATATTATATAACAATTTTACTGGTCGACATATTCAGCATAAGGTTTGTTAGAAAAGCGAAAATCAGTATATGGGAGTTGGGGTAGTATCGATTTTATCTATTAACATTATTATGCCACAAACAAAAATGTTCCCTTTGTATCATTAAGGTACCTCACATACGAGTATAATCACCAATCAGATCGAGCAAAATCAGCTGGATGTTCGAAATACATAGGTAAGATGTTACATGGGAGGTAGGTAAGATTCGGCTCAATCTTTTCTATTTTAGGCTCCATGAAATGCTGTTACAAGTAAAACACGTTCCATAATTTTCATTGAGATAACTCAAATATTGACCGATATATGCAGAAGAAAGTCACCCGGAAGTTCGAAAATCTTTATTTTAGGCATATGGGGGCTCAGGGAACTACTGACCCGATTAAACGCATTTTTGATATATAGATACACTATTGCCAGGAAAGGATTCTTTTCGAATTTCAATTGAAAACTCAACAATAGATACTGAAGTCTACATTTCCAGTATTTGTGTTTGAAACAGTGTTTTTGGATTTGAAAAATATTTGATTATGCGGTGGCATATTTTAAAGTAATTATTACTGCACAATTTTATCCCGTTATATTGATTACTTGTTTATTTGAATACTGGAAAGAGAATCAAATGGAATTTGAAAATGTGGTATACGGAAAGTAGGCGTGGTAGTAGTCCGATTTCGATCAAGCGCCTATGCGAAGTTACAGTTCTATATCTTAGTTTAGAATTCTGATCGTTTATGTATGTATAATCCTATATCTATCTCGCTTAGTTTTAGGGGATACGTACAACCGTTAAGTGAACAAAACTTTTTTACTCTGTGGCAACAGGCTGCAAGAATATAAAGAGCGTGATCCATTTCGAGGTTCCCTACATTTTTAAAGAAACTACACCAAAACTACAAAAATTAAAGGAGAATGTTTATTATCACTCGAATGAATATTCTTAGGCATTTATTTTTTGAAGGTTTTAACCCTTTCAAATGTTGGCTACGGCCACGCCTCGGATGGTCCATTCGTTGAGTCCAATTTTCGATTACTCGCTCGAGCATTTCGAGTGGTAACTGGCGAATGACACAATGACAAATATCAGAAAAAATACTATCGAAAACTACAAAGGAAGTGTGTCTCCAGGTATTGCAATACTTATTATTCGAAACAATAAAAAGATCCAGTCTTAAGAAAAACTTAAAATAAGCATAGGTGAGTCTTCGCTACACTTCTAAACACCTTAATCATTATACTAGTTCGACTACCAATTGGAGCGCCTGAAGTATTTACTGGGTAAAAAGTATTTTACGTTTTTGAGTGTGATTTTCAACGAAACGCCAGGGAAATGTGATGATCGGAGATATCAAATTATGTACATCGGATGAAGATGGACGCCAGCAACAATAACTCATTGCTGCCACACATGACCGCTCGTTATGGTCAATGGAATTTGTATGCGCGCAGTTGGTGGTGGTGCTGCACGGATCTGGTGGCGCTGGCATTGTTATTGAGCTTGGGTATAGCCAGCGCTGTGAAAACACGCCGCACAGTAGGTGCTATCGTCCTCAAGTGCACACGCACTAAGTGTCACACCTGTTTATGGTCAAATAAGTGAAATATAATAGGCTCAACATTTCGCTCATTCGCCAAAAAGCGACCGTTTGTGGCGCCTTGTGATGCGCTGGTAATAATTCAATTTGTACATTCCAAAATGAGACAATCTGGAATTTCAGCTCGCCATCAGCAGCACTAAAGATATCAACGGGTAACAACTTCATCAACCAACGACCAACTCGTTGCAGCTATCAACAAGAAAGCATCAACTGTCAGTGGCCAGCAGTCAAGATGCTCAAGCAAATACAAATTCGACACGCGGCTCGGGTGCAGACGCTCTGTGATCTTCGCTTAGCCATATTTGCGCTCCAGCTAATCCATGTGAAGTGACAAAAGCGTCGTGCGCGAGTATGAATGTGTGCCGCTTGCCGGAGCTGATCTATTGCCAGGTCTAGCGGTTCGCTCGGTCGGTGATGGTCTGCCGCATAGCAAATGACTTAGCAACCATTTTTGGTCGATCAGCTGCAATGGCGCTACTGCCTTTCCATCGCTTCAGCGACACTACACACTCATACGTTGGGCTCAGCACACGCTTTGACACTGGGTCAACAGCTGTGGCGACGGCAATCAGCTGGTTGCATGCATCGCATGGCGCATCTTGCCATTTTCGTACCACGGACAGCACTCGTTGGTCCGCTAGTGATTTGTGCAGATTTGATTTATGAAGTTTTGGTGATATGGAAATTTTGCGCTACGATCACCAGCAATAAATGAAGATGTTACCTGGACAGATGGCAAAGAACGAGCTTTATAAATTACGGCGTGAGTGAGGAACACTTTTGGTAAATATAATAAATAGATAGGAATTTTTATATGGCGACCAGCATAGTTATAGTATGATAATAAACGTATTTTTGTTGCTTCCCTTTATTCAAATTTAAACCTTATCTTAATATAAAAAAGAAGATTGGTTAAATTAATTGTTTCATCAAATTTTGGTTGGCCATTGATTTCTCAATATGTTTAGGCCGGGACAGACTAGAGTAAAATATTATATAACAAAAAGGTGCATCGAATTCATATAAAAAAAAACGTAATTTTACGAAGTTCTCATTTCAAGTCGTAATCAAGTTTAATTTTTGAAATAATTGAGATTCATTCTACAATTAGGTGTATTTGAAAAAATGAACTATAGTGATGAATTTAAGATCAGCTCAAAGCCGTTTAAGTTAAACTTTTTTCGAGAGTCTTACAACAGTAACCCAGCGGGATATGGTAGGCATTGGTAAGCGAGCAAGGTTAACGATGCAGCATGATTGTATCCCTTACTCCGACCGATGAAAATTAACACGGCGATGTCCTACAAAAAGTAACACATCACACCTTTCTCACATCTTACCATAAGGACGAAGAATTCTTCTATGCCGAGGTCAATAGTAGAATAGAAACAAATTCATATTAATTTTGCTTTAGTTATGAAAGAGCATGCATATATTTCATTATTAAAATAAGTATTTATATATAATATGAAAGAAAATGTTTCTTTTAATTTTCTGGCTGATTCTCTTTTTTCCAAGCAACGGGACTTGAAGAAACAGCCTTTCACGAGTCTGATACTTTTTTGAATTTGGTGAATATACTCCGATTCGGTGAAGCCTTCAATTTTCACACATTCTACAAAAAAAGATAAAAGAGTATGTTTATAAATTTGAAGCTACAATGTCCTTCAATGATAAAAACGTGAAAAACTTACCAAATAGTAAGGCATTAAAGTGCTTAAATTCCTTTAACAATTTCTTACCTTTCACACCGAAGTAATTGTATTCCAGCAACAATTCAACTGCTATAATTTTCTGCAGTGATTTTTCGATTGCATTGTGAGCTAGAAGATCTTGTATTATAGGCATCTGCAATAAAACAAATTTTGAGTTTTGAGTTAAAATGTAACACTGAAGTGTAGTATTTTTAAATAAACTCACATATTTTTCCTTGTGGCCTTCCAATCTGTGTCAAGATCTTTTAATAAAAGTGGTGTTTTGGTGTCAACTTGTCAATTTCTCTATATGTTGTTGCATTTCGTCAATTTTTTTTTTCAGACTGGCGATTTCGCATGGACAAGTATCTGAAAACATAAATTAAACATATCATATAGTGAAATATCTACTGTTCGCATTAAAATAACTTACTTTCGTTTTTGTAATTTTCCACAACCGATTTCACGCTAAAAGACTTCAGCCTGTGGTAACTCATCTTATAGGTTCGAGAACATTCTTTTATTTTTTATTAAAATTAACACATTTTTTTAATTAAAAAAACAGCTCGCCTGAAAACAACCAGCTTGCTTAACGATTTGACGAAATAATGAAAAAAATTACTTATAATATATATTTTATTCCATCAATTTGTATTTATTGTTTTTCATGTACTTACTTGATTGTAAATATGAGCACAGTAGAATTTGGCCGCATTGCTTCCTTTTATGCATTACCTGGTATCGATGAGTTCTACATAGAAATTTCTTCGAAGCATTCTTTAAAGAAAAATGTAAGCGGTGACCCATTATCCCGCAGGGAAAGTATTTAAGGAGGGAGTCTAAGGTTATGTAATGGCTTATACTGATGATTCTTGCCAATTTATTGGCAAACTCTATACTATTAAACGCAACATATAAAACTACTTGAGTTATATGGCTACAGTCTAGTTAGACCGGGCTCTAGACTTATTCAGGTAAGGGGGAGTGGAGTTACTACCAGCAGAAACATGAATAACTAAGCTTTTTCAAAGCTACTTAATTAAAAGAAGTATGCCTTACATGATCTTAAAATGCATTACAATATAGCATATTTTCCTGTTCTTCGCAATAATGAAATAATCTTTTTTCTTGTCCTGGGAAAGTAAGGCAATTGTTTGAGAACTGAATCCGAATCACGAAATACGACAATCGCTAAAAACGATACATAATGAACTTCCCGAAAGGGCTGACAAACTGATCAGGGTGATATGGAATGCCTTAAATCAAGCAGGATCGTCAAGACACGTCAAACGGTCTGAAAAGGACTGCAGAACGGGTGCTGGCTGAATGTCAACTCAGGGCTTACTGGGATCACATACGAGCCGGATGAGCATTAGTAACAACGAAACAGCAGAAAGTACGAGAAAGTAAGAATGAGCGCTAAAATACCTCATATGCTTCTGCCCAGCCTTATCTAGCACTCGGCTTAGATATATAGGAATATTGAAGAAATAACAAAATTAGGCATCAACGACGAATATTGCCGCTCGAATTAATATAAACCTCTATTTGGCATTACAAAGTATCATTAACATAACCTAACACTAAGAGAACTATCTACGATTATTAAGTGGGTAAACGAAATATCCGACTTTCGATTTTATATTACATACCTACGTTAGGCAAAATTTATACTAAATCCTCTAATATACTTTACTGCTGACATAGTAATATATTATATGAACTAAACTATAAATTACGGCAGAAAATAATGATATAGAAGTTTCAGAACATATCTGTGTTCATTCTCATTTTATGGGCCTAATAGCAGAAACAGTCAAAAACGCAGAATCGTGGGTCGTGTCATCTGATTCGACCTATCTTATGGGCGCGCAATGTAAGTGCCCAGTGAAAAACGCTACTCCCTTCTCTCTTTGACGTCGGATGACGTGAGAATCTACAGCCTTTTGGTTTTTGCCGTCTAAACGTGTCAGCTGATTGCTCTCTCACAACCCAGGGTTGCCAATATCTATGTACTGTAGTAATTATCAACTTTTATGATTCAAATCTGTTCAATATGTTTGAAATTTTCTTAAAATAACTCAAAATTTAAGTCGAATGATATTATTTATAAATATATAAACTATTTTTAATAGTTTGTTTCCAGTTTTGATATTTTATATTATAAAAAATTGTAATTGAAAACATAGACGTGTACAAAACTATATATGCGTATTGAGCAATGGTAACATTGTGCAAATGAAAACAAACAAAGATGGCTGAATTCTGCGTTTTTGCCACATTTTTCACTGGGCACACATTTTGCCGATGAGGAAGGAAAAGGGAGGAAGGCAGTAGCGTTTTTGACTGTTCCTGCTGTAAAGCGACGCCATCTCTCTGTTTTAGTATATACTGAAAAACAAAAAATAGTTGAATGTGCGGTAAAATAACATTGATTTAAAGTAACGGTCTGGCAAGTGTTAAGCAATAGTAGAAATCCATATCTGTACAAACAGAACTGCTCGGTCATTCAACTTCTGACACTACGGATATATTTTAGAAATATCGCGATGAAGCAGTACCCTAGATTTTTCGCACGTCGATTACTTTCTTTTCCCTAAATTCTGATAAATGACTCGATGGAAAAAGTTTTTCTCACATAAAGCGGTTAAAATTATTCGTTTTTTTTTTTTTTTACTTCGTTTAGATACTTCACATATCGAACCGATGCCGGCTGTTACTATAAAGCCATACAAGGTGCGTTCCAAAGTAAACATGACTTAAAAAACATAACAGAACAAATGGTTTTTTTTCAGCAAAATCAATTTATGCAAAATGCATTTTTCCGAAAAGGAAGAAGTCGCACGGTGCCGTTTCAGGTGAATACGGGGAGTGTTTAATGGTTAAAATGTGATTTTTGGTCAAATAATCGTACTTCGAATGTTGGATTCTGAGGTCGTCAGTCAATTTCTACGGAACAAACAGTGCACACATCTTTCGTGAGCTCAAATGTTTGGTCAAATGCGATAAATCGATGTTTAGAAGATGTTCAATTCCATTTCCATAAATTGTCATGATGATTTCGGCTGGTTTTTGATGAATTCATGCACAGTTTCGGTAGAATTCCCGGTGATCACGAATTTTGATTGACCCACATGTTGACTTTGGAATGCTTCGTGTAGCTCTCCTTGGACTATTAATTATGAATTTATCTTTAACTTTTCTATATTTTTAATGAAAGAAATATTCAGGTATAATAATGGCAGCATTTTTCATTAGATTTTCTTTCGAACTTCACTGAAATTGGAGAGGAAATATCATCGAACACCCGAGATATTATAACGCCAGTGTATATGCATGACAACTTCTGCACATGAAAAAATTCGAAACTTATAAAACTTGTTCAAACGATCACTTTTCATATTTAAATAATCACAATCATCATTCTACTAGTTCGCAACAAACGAACGCTTGCGCATGTTGACAAGCGTCACATAAATCCTTAGAAAGCCTAAGCCCACACCACTCACATTCCCACACGCGTGCCGCAAGCGACCGACATCGGTCAGCGCTAATCGAGCAAGTATTCGTGCACACTCGTATGAATGTGGCTAGCATAAGTTAAGCAACGATCGTGTGACGAGTTAAACGCCTGCGCTTGAATGCTACAACACTATGACTATTGTGGTAGTTGATGTTATTGTTCTTGTTGCATGATCCTTTTAATTGACAATCAAACGACAATTACCATATAATGAATTATGAATGCTATTAGCAATTCATTACGTTCGCCTACAAGCAATCCATAAATTGCCGACAAAGAAGAAAGTTAGGCAAGCAAACAGGGAGTGAAATATAATAAAAACCCGAAAAACAAATAGCAACTAGAAAAAATGCGGCAACATAGCAAAGAAGCGAGCCAAAACCAATAAGTAAGGAAAGACTCTGTTCGGGTGGAACCCAGAGATACCACAAAAGTTTGAAATTATTTGTCATCGAGCGTCTACCAAATTTGAAAGAAATTGGATCCATATTAAAGATAGTCGGTTCTATGTAACTGGAACCAAGCCGATTTTTTGCGGACCCCGATCTTATAACTTGACAGTACCATAGTCAACGGCAAAGACAAAGAAATCGAGTAAATCGTATTGCAATTCTTCACTATATACCCACTATGGACCAATAAGAGTTGTAGTCATTTATAGCCGCAGTCATTGTCTTCTCTTTGCTGTCAGTTATTCAAAAGACGTTTCATAATGAAGCAGTTAAATATAAATGTATTTAATTACAAAATTTCAATATCTGTTTATAAACACTACTTTCACGGCAATCTAGCTCTGGTTTATCGAAGGTACTAATGAAAGTTCGAATAGTTCACTGAAAATACATCTGTCTTATTCTCAATTTCGAAGGAAAAAAGGTTCAGTGGATACTAATCGACAGAAGACGCCCACTAAACGGCATGTTTTAGTCCAATCTCTTGTTCGTCTCCGTCCGTTAAGATCAGTATACAAGTAACGAGCTTTTAGCGATTTCTGTAAACCTGCTGCATTAATTTTGACGATTGACATAAGGTAGGCTCCAACATAAGTCGAGTTGGCTTCGTAACCAGACTCCCTCCATATTATATTTGCCAAATCAATATACATATCTGGGTTTCAGTCCTTTTTTAGTTATAATATCTACCACTGAAAATGCAGGCATATGAAGCCCGGATCATATTCAAAACTAGCTGAACTAAATATTTTATGTGCCGTTAAATAGACAAATTCATTGTACCTTTGTGGGTGTTGCATAGGTACAGAAACACCATAACACTATGAGTTAGACAACGTGCCAACGAAGCGGCAAACCATTTTGCCACCAACGCCACAACAACAACGCCTAATAAATTTTATAAGCAAATATTGGTGGCAAGTACGTAGGGTCCGCAGGTTTTCGTTTTTGCATGAGAGTGCCCTCGACGGGCTCCCCTACGGAGATATACTAAATGTAAGCTATGTATTGCTGAGTGTTTTGTTTATGACCGTTTTCCGTCTAACTTTACATTGGCTCCACTTGCTTTACTTTGCATTGCACACTTTGAATACTATGGCCCGCGAGTCCTTTTTCTATACATGTAACCTGTAAAACAACATGAATAATAATAAAAAAAAATTTATCAGAAAAGCGCTGAATTGCTTTCAATCAAGCGTCAGCGGTTATCAATCATTGAACCAAGGTGGCATCAACTTCAGACGCAACCAATGGGTCAGCGGACGGCGAGTTTCGCGAACTGAACCGCAGAAGCTGAAATACTGACAAGACTGGAAATCAACAATACGAGTACATTACAACAACTCCGTTGGCAGCAGCAAGCGACGCATTGTTAATCATATGCAAAAATGTGAGCCAACCGCAATGCGAGCTCGAGCTCGATGTCCGCGACTAAGAGCGATAGTAATAGTCACCGCAACAAAACACCCGCTGCAAACAACAAACGTTGTTTGTAATGCATGTTCGTATATGTTTATAATCAGCCAATGGATGAACGGATGGACAGCCGAGCTGTCGAACGGTTAGCAGTCCGACAACGAGACATACAAAATGTCCACACAGGCCGCGAGATCGACTGCTAAGCTTTGCATGGGCTCTTCAGAAGCTGTTGGCGGCTCGCACGTTCGGCTACAAAGTAAATGCTGTGCAAGCAGGGAAATTGACGCTGTGTGACGAGCGTGTGATGACAATTCGCATGCAAAGTGCAATTATTACACGTTGCAACGAGTGTGCAGCGGCACTAACTCACCGACAAACACACAATTATACTGCTGCTGCCGTGCTTCCAAACGAATCGGTGTTCATCGTGTGGTTCGTCTAAGAGTTACGAGGTAAATCCGCAAGCACAGTTATTACAATTGAGTTTTGTGCCTTTAGAGTGACCAGATGTGAGAGTTTTTGAGACAATTACTTTTGTTTCATTATTAATCAGTTTAGCTTAAGGTAAGAAGTGATCCGCCGTCATTCTGAGGAGGTTGGTATTTAAAATGTCTTTAGTCGAGTTATATACTTACATATATATGGATGAATGTTTTTTCATAAGCAAGCAACTAAACTTGTCTTGCAACGTTAAATCCGATTTAGCCCCTCGTGGAGGTTGAATTTTTCATTAAACTGACCTAAGATTTCCCTGCCGGTGTGAAGATCTGCGATGCTTTTCGTATCCTTACGGAGACATTATTGATGCCCGTGGAAAAACTGTTGGAATATATTCCAAAAATCTGTACTAATTGAGATTATAGGGTTTCATTCTCTTTAAGGAATAAATAACAGTTATAAAAGACACTGTTTCTCTCCCTCAAAAAAACCCAATTTGTACCGTTTTCGAAAGGCAGCTTACTTCCCATCTCGTCCGAACATAGAACGGTTGACAAAGACGGCTTTAGTTTCTGACCTTTTGCTCATAGTGGCTTAGAACTAAAAACTCAACGAGTGAATGCCGACTTCACAGTTTTGGAAGTATGCATAGCCGTATCTAAGCAAAAAGGAATATCCGCTGTGTTAAAAACTATAATTGGATAGGAACTTGACTTAACTCATTCAGGACCAATGTGACGTAAACGTCACGACAGCATAGCACTTCTTTATTTGGTATTGGAACAAATTATTTAACAGAATCTTCATCTTCCTCAATTCAACGACCTCCAGAAATTTTGGAGGAAGAATCAATCATAGACGTACGCATAGTCTAACAAAACTAATGATAAAATTTCAGTACGTAGTAGAAACAGAAAGAGACACAATACTTCGAAACGAAACGGTCCTCGAGCGAAAATACAAAAAGTGCGGGCACGACAGTTAACTTGGGTTGAAAGCATCGCTGGTAAATTAAAACCTTTTTTCCCTGAGCCAAATTACACAGATTGTAGCGCGCTTTTTTCACATCAGCAATTTGAAAAGTTTATTGATGATGAGGCCCTACAGATGTTATGTGATGAATCCAATGCTTACTCAGTTCAAGTAGAATGTCAAAATCCTTACAATACCATAAATGAGATGAACGTGTTCATTGGTATTTTGATTGTCACTGGGTACACATCTCGATCAAAAAAAAAAAAAGACTATCTCATCCTGAACAAGATCTATCTTACAATGAGTCTATGGTAGATTATTACGTTCGACAGGGTTGTAAGCAGTTTATTAAGGGAAAACCGTTGCGTTTTGGATACAAAATGTGGTGTCTCAATAGGCCCCAAGGATACCCTGTAAATTTTGAGGTGTACCAAGGCATTAATCCACGTATAACAGAAGAATATCCACAAATGTACGGAAAGAACCCTGCGCCATTGTTTTCCATGCTTGATGATCTAAATGGCGAAAAAAGGCAATTACCCTTTTGCATATATTTTGACAATTTATTTACTTCAGTTTGTGTCTTGCTCGGTTTGAAAGAGCGGGGCTACGATGGCACTGGAACAATGCGAAAAATTATGATTCCTAGGCCTTGCCCTTTGCCTGATAAAAAGGCTCTAAAAAAGAAACAACGTGGACACATAGAGAGCATAAAACTGGAAGGTGCAGAAATATACATAACCAAATGGACTGACACCTCTGTTGTTACTGTAGCTTCAATGATTTACGGAAAAAATCCTGTGTCCAAGGTCTGTCGATATTCACGAGAACAACGCCGAAACTCGACGTCCCGGCCATATACGGTAACCATGTACAGTGCTTCAATGGGAGGTACAGATCGAATGGATCAGAACGCAAATGCTTACAGAATTGCCGCTAGAGGCAAAAAATGGTGGTGGTCTATATTTACGTGGCTTATAGACGTTTCAATTCAAAATGCTAGGATTCTGCATCGGAAAAGCGGTTCAGGAATGACTTAAATTGATTTTCGTCGAGCAATTTCCAGACACTATTGTGGTAGTCTTGGCGTTGGAAAGCCACCTGGAGGTTTTCGAAGACCGTAAAGTGAAGCTGAATATGCGAACGAAAGATACGATGGCATCGATCACTTTGTGGAGGTAGTTCTTGGTAATAAACGTCGACGTTGCCAAGGTCATAATTGCAATACAGTGTGCATAACGATGTGTGGAAAATGCAATGTGGGCCTGTGTACTAAATGCTTCAAACGCATTTAGATTTCTTCTTTTCGGATTTTAATTTAGCAGCTCAAAATTAGTATGTCCTACAAATTTCAATATTTTACGTAAATTTTAAGCGTTCTGTCCTTAATGGGTTATCATGATGTTCCGAACACTATGGTTAAATCTGGGTTAAAAGAGTCAGTTGCGTGAATTCTGGTCACCCTGTAACATCAGGCCGGTTAAGTGTCACTTAACAAATATTCCCTCGCCATCAAAAAAATATAAACGACACATAAAACATACCACACCATCACAAAGCATAAACAGCAATAACAACAATGCAAGGCTGTGCGCTATGTAGCTGCCTAATTTGCATAAAAACGCTAACACTTTGTTGTTGTCGAACCTGTTGCATGTTGCCTTTTTTACCCATCAGCTGGAATAAGCGCTAACCAAACTATATTTCATGCTTCGATCGCTGTTCTTTGTTGTTGTTGTTGTCGCTGCTGCTCTTGTCAACACTGTCCGCAATGTTGCTGCCACCGCGATAGCCAACACAGCTCGAGCTCTTCTCAAAGTTTGAGACTCAAGCAAGCTTAGTCATTTTGGCAACGCTTGCTTTTGTTGTTGTCAGTTGTTGGTCGCTTGCTGCCAACTTAAGCAGCTACACTATCTTTCATAATGATTGACAGCTGAATTGAAAAGTTTGGCGACATTTTTCCTTATTTGATGCGCTGTTGCTGCCGAAAACAACAACAACAACACTTGCAACAGACGAGGAATCGGCAACCAGAAAAACGCGGAGATCAGCAGCAACCATTAAATAGTTTACAGAAAGAAAGCAGCGCAGCGATGTAGAATGAAATCAATGAGGCAGCGAAAGCCACAACAAGCTGTAGGCGGAAGAGCTTTGCTTAGCTGTGCCACACATTTCGCGTTGATAGTGTTTGTGGCGGTTGCAAAGCAGAAATGGAAGTCTGTGGCTGACCACAAAAGTACTGTTAAATGACAACAAAACTAGAACAACAATAAATAAATAAGTGAAACCGTTGTACGAGCTTCGGCACCCACTTACGATGATATCTTGGACGGTTGAAATGTTGCTTGTCTGACCACCATCCACGCGCTTAACATGCACGATCCGCTTTTCGGTTAATCAATGGCATGCGAAGATTTCTTTTGTATACAAAGCATAGTTTTGAGGTATCAAGTCAAAAAGTTTGGTAAAGAGATATACATATATTTATAAAGAACCAAGCTTCTCTTCCTCCTATTCACGTTGGTGTTGGTATTATTCTTCAATATCTCTAAAAGTTAATCCGAGAATTCTGGAGTGGTTCAATTTTTTGTTGAATATTGCAAAACTTTTCTCAAAAGAATTCACTTATTGTCTACTTAGTACGTGTACCGACTTCTACTCCATCAGTGAAGAAAAATTATGTTATATAGTGGTTACTCTTGGATACCGATAATAAAGTGATTCCTTATGCAAGGGGCTTTCCAAAGTAAACAGGGCTTAAAAGAAACAGAACAAATGGTTTTTTCGTCAAAATAATTTTATTTTATTCTAAATAGTGTCTTTCTGCTTTTATAAATCCAAAAGCATGCCGAATGAGTGTTTTAGCTCATTGGCCGGTATGGCCGCCAGTATGCCGGTGCAAGCCTTTTGAATGTCATCTACGTCTGCATAACGCTTTCCTTTCATGGGCAAATCCATTTTTCCGAAAAGGAAGAAGTCGCACGGTGCCATWTCAGGTGAATACGGGGAGTGTTTAATGGTTAAAATGTGATTTTTGGTCAAATAATCGTCCTTCGAATGTTGGACTCTGAGGTCGTCAGTCAATTTGTACGGAACAAACAGTGCACACACCTTTAGTAAGCCCAAATGTTTGGTCAAAATGCAATAAATCGATGTTTTGGAGATGTTCAATTCCATTTCCATGAGTTTCAATGATGATTACGGCTGATTTTTGATGAACTCACGCACAGTTTCGATGGAATTTCCGGTGATCACGGATTTTGATTGACCCACATATTGCTGGTCATGTATGTCCTCACGCACATCTTTTGTTAATGTTGGACCTCAAACTTTCACTGATAGAAACACGATCCCACCGTAATTGGTGCTTATTAAGGTTTGGTTGGGATTAAGCAAGAGAGCATTATCTACCAGCTCATGACTTTAGTAATTTATATAAATATTACTCCTTAGGATTATACATGGACTTATAGCCCTGACAGACGTGCAAAATTAATGCGCCTTATGCAACGCTAATGCGCATTGGCATTTTATGGTGACAGACGGCAGAATTGTGCATTTAGACAGTTGATAGTGAAATTTGTTTATTTATTAAAAAAAAAAGGAAAATGAAAATGAATAAGATAAATTATGAATAGAAATTTTGGTATTTTTGGAAAATCAATATAAATTTAACGAAAAAACTCGTTTATTATTAACTACGTCAAAAGATAATAGAATGAAATTAAAAGCAATTATTGATTGTAATGCGGAAAAAGTGTGCGAAAAAGTTAAGAATATTGGAAAAATGGATAGCAAACTGTGCGTTGTATATATGTACATATATGTATATATTAACAACAAAGTAATTAACTTCTCTTCCTACCACTCATATCACTAGCCAGCTCTTTGACAGTTCGCTCCCATGTCAACTATTTAGTCTTAATAGACTTGTATTCTTTTGCAGGAGCGATTTCGATGAGCCCACTGTTCGAGTACTTTTCCCACTAAATCAAGGCGTATGTCATGAATTGCACGTTCAAGTTTGACTTCTAAAGCTTGAACAGAGTCTATTGTAGTGCTTAATATTAATGACTTCACAAGAAGTAGTCTAATGGTGTTAAATCACAACTTCTTGGAGGCCATTCAACATCACAATTGCTTGTAATAATCGAACCTCAAAACTTGTCTCGCAATGATTAGATTGTTGCACGTTCTTTGTGGCACGTAGCCCTGACTTGTTGGATCCAGATGTCGTCAAGATCAACTTCTTCCAATCGCGGTTATAAAAAATTGGTTATCATCACTCTATACTACTTTTCATGGACAGTAACGATGCCCCAGCTTTAGACCGATGATTCCACCAGACCAAAAACCACACTAAAATGTCAGTTTATATAAATGGCCGAAACGACACTCAGAACTCATATCATCCCTAATGGTTTCTCAAGGCTGGTCTGTATTATTGACTTGGAACAGAGCAATCAACAAGTTTGGTTAAAAAAAAATACAAAATTAATAATTGATTTTTTGTTGCCTTTGATATCATATTGCTGGTTGACAGAAGAACTAAGGATGAAGGAAATGACAGGAACAAGTATTTTTAGACTGGTTGTTAAGCTCTATTTTGAAATTAGTAGTTAGCTGCTGTTTGGAGAAAGAAAAAGAGAAAGAGAAACCGGATTGCGCGTGATTAAATTCCCGGTTTCACCAGAGACCAGCTACACCTTGTTCTCAATAAGAAAAGCAGTCCTTCTTTAAACTTATTTTGTTTTGTGACTCTTTCTGTAAGTCTGCTATTAAAGACATAAAATTACGCTGTCGAGGGGTTGCATTGGCAAGAATTTAGAGACGTATTTTTTTTGGAAAGCTTTATAAATTATTTATTCAAGTTGATATACTTATTTACTGCAGATAAGTAATATAATCTAATATATGAGTCTATATTTTAATATTTTAATGTTAAACCCTGCTTAATGATCTTATATCCGGTGGGAAATGTTTGTGGCAGAATTTGCCGCAACATTCCAAAAATGTCATGGGTGGAAATGGAAATAAACTGTGCAAAGGAATAAAATAACCACAATAAACACCAACGAAGGTAATAAGAAAAATATTTACTTATGTAAATAAACATGTACATATATAGATATAATAACTTCTAAGATATACAATAGACCACCTCATGATGACAAATGTGGTCACCCTGTGCGAATTTCCAGCAAACACAAGTGCTACCAGCGAAAATGATATTCAATTAAAGAACACGCTACTTTCAGAAAGCATTTGCTTCCTTTCTTATTCGGTGGCTGACCTATTAACTAAGATCCGCGTACTCAAGTTTGTTGAATCGACCAGTATTATATGGCCTCCTTTTCATTTAAAATACGAAAACAAATCGAGCGCTAAGAAAACTAGCACAGCAGCCATGGAAAGCAGTTCAATTTTAATATTTTCAATAATATTTCCAGGTCCTCTTGGATCATATTTTGGCGCTAGAATGTCTGTTAGAAGAACTAAAACCTTGACGTCGATTGACCGTCGCGAAAAATTGAATAAGGCATTTCTTATGTAATGATTACCTTCAAAATATTAGGTTGTCAAATAACTCCCTGCCGCCTACGAAAGAGATACGAAAGAGGTACAGAGCTCCTATCTTTCAATACTGGAAAGTCTTGACATAACCTATAAAACAACGCTACGCGTGATTAGTTTGGATATGAGATATTTAACAATCAATAATTCCGAGTGTTCTCACTTAGATGATATGACATAGTTTCAAATTGCAAAGTTATGAGTTATTGATTTACTGATTCCTAGTCTTCTCCCATACTTAGCGTAGTTGTTATAAGTAATAAGTAGTTAGAGTAGATAGAAATATATGAGAACGAGTCGTCAGATTAGTTTGAAGACCGCATGAAAGCAAGCTAAGGCAACAGAGTAACAATGGAGTACCTCAATTACAGTTGGCAAGGCTACGCTTCAGATATTGGAGGCCTCACATTATAAACCACCGTAGAGCTATAATTAGTAAGGATACGTACTCTGTTGAAATTCGCGTCAGGCGCAGACATCTTAAAGGATTACTACTTCTCATGGACTTCTTAATAGAACTCCAACTGGTATCGCAAAGACGCAGTAAGTGATTTCGATACAATTCTCAACAAATCTTCTTAGGATCCCTCATCTTTTTCTTTTCCACTTTTTTATCAAACAATCGAGTCGATTTATTATTCCCAGGATATACAACGGAAAGTCTAGAAATATTACTACTGTAAAACACAATGTGTGGAATTTGTTCCCCATGCATGGACCAGCTTATTGAAAAACAAAATATATGTACGTCAATTTAGGTTTTTCAAACAGTTATGAAGATCTACTATTATATCTATGAAACAGTAATCGCAATAATCGGAGTAACTTGAATAAAAAGTTTCATGGAGGAGGTTTCCGGCTAATCAATTTATATTTATCGGCTTTAATTAGTTTTGCCATAGTAAGAAAGGAACCATCTAATATTAGAGGGCATCTATGGATATCGGATAAATGCACAAAACTTCTGTTAAAAATTGCTCAGTGAATTTTTCGAATTTGCTGCCGTAATATTCTTATATTATATAAGGAGCATATGATTTATTGGACTATTTTTCCTGCAGGGTTGCATGACGCTGGTCTTATTATGTGTACTAAAATTTAGCGAAAACCAAACGGCGAATTTTCACGAAAGCGAAAAGTAACGCTAGTGAACACAAAGGAAATCGCAGGCAATAAATTTTGACGACATTTTTCAATGCCAAATCAACAGCGGAGGCTAAATCGCATAGCTACATGCATACATATATGGTATACTTAGTATGTACGAGTATGTATGTATGTAAAACCGATAGCCGACAATTAAGCGTTAACTGACGAAGAGCGGCAACCAGCTAAAAGCGGAGAAAATACAGCCATGAGCAATGATCGCCATTAGTTGCATCTAAGTACTAGCCAGACAAAGTGTTCCCCGCTGCTAACTGTGCACAATGGCTATAACAAATCGTAAGAAGTGCTGCATGCAACACTAATGAATATTTTAAGCGTTTCATATGTGAAATACAACAATTTTTCTGCGGTTCTAATAGGAAAGTCGCAGAGCGCGGAAGTATAAGGACAAGCAAAGTTCCGCAGAAATCTTTGGTTATGTCAGATCATGCATCATATGTATATGTATGTAATTTTATGAAGCATTTTTGCAGTGGCACTTGACCATGCGACCACATCAACTTCGGAGTTCAGCAATTGCTGAGTGAATATCGAAATTAAGTTCGAGCATGGCAGTCAAAACTTCCCAGGAAATGCCAATAAAGGCGACAAGCATGATCGGCAGCAAGTTACGATGCAATAGTTGTGTAAAAAAATGCTTAGTCTTTAATAATAACTAAAAACTTTATTTCTCTAAAAGAAATATTTGCATATTAATTAATTATCTGGACGTCTAAAGTACGCTCACGTAAAAACAATTTTTCCAAGTTATGGTTTCCAATACTGAAGCTTTACTTACCACAGTGAGAAACACGTCATTATTATCTGAATACGGAAACGTATTAGAATTTGGAATTTTAACCAAAATATGTTTCCGAAAGCTTGAATCCCTGCTTAATTGACAAGTTATACTAAGTAGTTAGTTAGAAGATGTAGATAAAAGTAAGAATTTCAATGATGGTTAACTGTACATTCCTAAAAGAGCGAACAAATAATTTTGTATGGCCTTTTAGTCCCTTTGTACTTGGTCTCAGTCGAGTCGATAGTCATAATACTAACGTTAAATGCATAATTCGCTGATACTATGAACAGCATATACGGCCTTGTCTTATAAACATTAAGTTATAAGTTATACTGGGGCTATCACGCCCTACATTAATCTAAAGGTTCTTTGTAATCTCACAGGCTAAATCATGCCCCGGAATGCGCTCGTAGTCCAAAAGACAACACCAGCAGGTTGCTCGAAACAGATTTTCAAAAACATTAGCTTCCTCCAAGGCTGAATATGAATTTAACCCGTTTGGTTGGATACGAGTACTACAAAAGAGAAAATTTTATTGTAGATCACAGAAAGTGTCATGGAGACACTTAGTTATGGATCTAGAACGGATTCTTTATTTATTAGTAAGAAGAGGATGAAACACAAGACGTGAAAATTGTAAGATTGCTATTATTATTTTTTTTTTTTCAATGTCCGAAAGGGAAGAGAGGGTGGGATAGAGGAGCTAATCGTTGCGCTTAGGAGCTCTTTTCATCAAATTTATTGTCTACAGCCTAGAAAGGCTATGTTCCGGAACCGACTAACCGATTGTTGAAATACAAATTATGACAATATAATTCAGTTAGCTTCTTTAAAAAACATTTTGATTCAGAGTTTACACACAAAAATGGTCAGTTTGCATGGCAGTAATATGCAATAGTGTCCGATCTGAAAAATTTGTTCGTAGATTGTATCATTGCTTTTGAGAATAATCCTTGTCACATTTCGTACTGATTTGTATGGCAGCTACATATATACATACTCTAGCGATGATATCGGCGGTCGAACAAATGAGCAGCTTCTTGAGGAGAAATAGATTTATGCTAAGTTTCAGATCAACAGAGGAACAGACGGTCGAGCACGGCCAAATCGACTCAGCTCAAAACACTGATCATTAATAATATATAGTATGTATATTAATATACTTTATAGGGTATCCGATGTTTCGTTTTGAGTGCTACACACTTCTTGGCAAACTTAGGGCGTATAAGGATTGCTCGGAATATAAAGAGAAAAGCTGTTTGTTGGTTTACGATCACTAAAAAAAAGTCCGTCAGTTAATTTCGTTTGCGAAATTTTTTATTCTGATTCTGACAAATATTTCTAGTAATGTGAATTGGGGAGAAACTTTCCCCATATGAGAATTGAAAGCGCGCTGTTTTGACCTAACGGCATAAGCCAGTAAAGGAAACAAAAAACCATCTAACAACACAAATTACAAATTACTAACTGTTGTTGTGTATAGTAGTTGCATAAGTAGCAAAGTGAGAAATAGTAAAATCTGAAAGAACGGACCAAAAAGACATATGATTTAAAGTAAAACAGAGAATAGCTTGCCTTGCAACATTTCGAAGCAACTACATTGCGACGAGAAAGTAATACATAGGCACAATAAGAAGAAAAACAATTGTTCATCGAACACACCAAAGAGCAATTCGACAATCGACGCAAAAACACGCAATGCAAATCGTGAAAGGCAAGTTCGTTGCAATAAAAACGCTTGAAACGCAAAGCGACTAAAAACGGGAAAAACAGTTGCGTCGAAAGAGCTAACTAGGCAAGCCGAATAAGGCGCAACCCGCTGCAAAAATTCGTTTTGCAAAATGCGTGAATGCGCGAAATTAATGACAGGCAAACGCAAGGAGGAGCGCCTTATGGCTACAAAAACAAAATCTAATGTTGCATGCAGCATGTGTAATCTTCGGTTTTTGTATTGCCATTTCGTCTTTGACTCGATTTTTTGTTTGTTTGATTACTCAGAGGCAGCACTGGGTAGATGTTAATTTTTGTGACTTCTTGTTGCTGTCATTGTTGCGTTGCACGTTACACAGACGCACTCACTCGGCTCACTGATGTAATGTGCTGATAATTAAAATCAGTGAGTGGCTGTCGGCTCGAGTCGCCCGTCTAAGCTCCAAATGCACGTTGCAAGGTGTACGCGCGGTTCGCTTCTGCCACAAAATTTGCTGTCCACCTGTGCGACAGTGCTGCAGCGGTAATAGCAGCAACAACCAAAATAGCAATTTCAACAACCTGTGATCAAATGCTGCTCAGCGAGTGCGTGTGCAACAGACTGTAATTATCTTGCGCACTTTATTTGCCAATCTCTCTGTCACTAATCTGCTGACTGACGCAGCTTCTTCCACCGTTATTTGGAGAAGGTTTTTTTATACCCTGAACAGGGTATATTAATTTTGTCACGAAGTTTGTAACACCCAGAAGAAAGCGTCGGAGACCCTATAAAGTATATATATAAATGATCAGTATATTGAGCTAAGTCGATTTAGCCATGTCCGTCTGTCTGTATATATACGAACTAGTCCCTCAGTTTTTAAGATATCGTTTTGAAATTTTGCAAACGTCATTTTCTCTTCAAGAAGCTGCTCATTTGTCGGAACTGCTGATATCGGACCACTATAACATATAGCTGTCATATAAACTGAACGATCGGAATCAAGTTCTTGTATGGAAAACTTTCACATTTGACAAGACATATTCACGAAATTTGGTATAGATAATTTTCTAAGGCAACAATGTAATCTCCGAAGAAATTGTTCCAATCGGTTAACTATAGCATATAGCTTCTATACAAACTGAACATATAGTTACTAACATAAATGCCCCTGTGAAGGGTATATAGCTTCCGTGCAACCGAAGTTAACGTTTTTTCTTGTTCGAATTTGTTTTGCAAAACTTAAATTGTTTGCGTGAGCTTGTCCATACTACCAGCATGAGCAAAAAATAGTAAGACTTCTTTCATAATTTTAAAATTTTTATTTACTCATTAAAATCTACGTCATCCCTCTCAAAGTAATACCTCTTGGCCACAATACACCTCTGTCAACGTTTTTTTCCAATCCTCGAAACAATTTTTAAAGTCAATTTCCGGAATAGCATTCAATGTGCGTAGCGATTCCTGTTGAATGCCTTCAATTGACGCAAAACGTTTCCCCAGAGCGGTGGTTTGAGCTTGCTGAATAGCCATAAGAAGAAAAGGTTGAAACGTTGCATTATCGTGGTGCAAAAACAGAGAGTTGCCGGCCCACGATTTCCGCCTCTTTTTATACTCCTGTAACCAGTTGCTACAGAGTATTATAGTTTTGTCCACCTAACGGATGTACCTATCAAAAACAATTACGAAAAATGGAATTTTTTGAATATTATTCAACTAAATAAAAACCGATTTTATTAAAACTGATTTACTTTTGCATGATGGTTTCTTTGACTGGTGACGAAAGGATCTAAGCTCAAAAGCAATCGGTTTAGCAGCAAGACCTGATTTGTAGCGAACCGTTAGTTCCTTCATGTAAGATGGAGTCGATACATCTTAACGTCCATATTGTTTGACTCAGCACATTCTTATGAGAGCTCTACAATTGAAACTGGCGCATAGGGACGAATGCGGTTGGACGAAGATCAGCAGTTTTTAAAAATTCGTTTGTGCTCTTCATCATTTTGCGATTTTATGATAAGTTGTACAGGGACATATGTATAAGTCTGACAAATAAATTATTGTCATCCAAATTATTATTTTTAAATTTCTGCTTATATTCGCTCTGGCCAAACTTGCCATTAAAGCCACATATTTCTATAGATAATAGGTAATTAGAGGACTTATTCAGTTCGATAATTACAGTTATGACGCATTGTGGTCCAATAATTTTTTTATCTCGACTTCAACATCAGATTCGGAGACCTTTATTTGCTCAATATAACTGTATTTTTTTTTGTTAATGTTATCATAGCAGAGTGAATGTCAATTTTTTTGTTAACGAAGCTTTTACTAAGTAGATACTGAAGCTGCATTGACTTTGCTTCGGTGATAAGTGATATTTCTTCACACATTTTCTAAACACCAAAAATTCAAAACTATAATATTATACATACATATATAGGCGGGAAAGTTTACACCGACATCATGTGCCTAAAGAAAAACATACCACTCAGAAGGGCACTTATAAAACAAATATTTTAAAATAATAAGACAAAATAATGTTTCATATAAACCACTTTGTTATTATATATAACATATACCTCTATTATCAATACTCATTTCGATTTAGGGGATTGAACACGATTTTATATTGCAATTTAATATGTTGTAAGAGATAATTTCTAAGCTATTTTCACTGCACAGTCCGCGTGTTTCCATAGTCTCACTTCTCTCGCTTTTCGTAGCCCCTACGAATGTTATAGAGTAAAAATGTATTTCCCGTTAGTTTTACTGGTGTTTTAAGAAATAGCTTTGATACAAACAGTGGTAAATTTCAAATTTTATTTTTTATTTTTGGCCCAAGAAGTCGACCAGTGTGCGACAGTGCGAAAATTGAATTTAAATTAAAAAGTCTGACTATTTTTTTCCCAGAGTATATTAATATATATAATAGTAAATATTAGAGGCTCAAAACTGAGACGCTATGTTTTAAACAAACTCAGCTCCTCTCTTCTTCTTCACTATTTGTGTCAATCTAATCCAGTTCACAAAAGTATATCGAGGGTTGAATAAAAATTTAAAAAAATAATTTCTTTTCTTTCACGACCCCATTTATTAGTGACAGTGGCGTAATAAAAATGATACATAAACGAAAAATAGAGAATTAATCCGATCGCAAAGCGAAATCCACATTTCAGAGATCGCTTATTACGTCCTCTATTGGTATACAGCGCTTTCGTGCTCAATTAGCACTACGTGCTTTATTTCGATACACTTAGGGGCCGTCAATGAAATTATTTATCTCCGTTATAGTTTAAGGTTTGGTACCTGATTAATTCCAAAAGTTCTAAGTATGTCGGGTTTGTGATAGATTTCCTTATTCTCGTCAAGTTTTGCAACAAAAATTATTGTAGGGCATTCCTATTTTTGATACATCTTTTCCAAATGCCCCATTAAGTGTACGTCTGTATATAATTTACCTGGATCCTTAAGTCTTGTCATATTTTCGCCATATATGCTTCGCTATATCGTCTTTTGTTAGAGACTTCCATCTGCTCTGAGCTATTTGTTCAAAGTGAGTAAAAAACTCTCTTTTGATCGTTCCCAGCAGGCACGGTTTTATTTCTGACTCGGATTCATTTAGAGAGGCCTTTTACTTAGCTTTTTCGTTACTGAAAATGTTCGTATGAACGGGAATCCAAATTTTGGATAAGTAGAGTTGACCTGCCAGTGTGCTGAAATTACTTTTTGGCCACGACAAGCCTAGCAATACCGCCTAACTATCAGTGTATATGGATGCTTTCTGTATTCTGCTTTAGTTATTCAGTAGAACTCTACAGGTCTTCTCTATTTCTAGTACTACCATTTGGAAAAAACTAGCTAATTTTGGTAGACGAATATAAAGATATGTACATCAAGATCCCCGGAGTTGTCCCTACTCCGCAGTCCATTTTGGACCCTTCGGTATAAATTGAGACAGTGGTCTCTTCCCCAACAAAACCTGTTCTCCATTCACATCTTAGGTTATATTATGTTCACAACTTTTCCTGCTCCAATATTGTTATTGATGGCCGTATATATGCACACGACTAAATTCGAAGCAGTTTGCTTTCGATTTCAACCCTCTAGATATTTTGCTTTAGGGACATAGAAGTTGTATTACCACCGAGTGAGGGAAGATGAAATTGAGGTATTGTTTTTTATTTGTAAATAGCATCAGTTACGCCTTACTACGGTTACACCTAGTCAGTTGTTTTCGATCCATCGGTGTAGGTATACAGAGATCCTAATTTGTTTTTCTTTGCTATTTAAGAATCAGTGGACTGAAGATGAAGACAGGTATTTTTTATGTTTTGATTCATTTCACGTTGCAGATTCGTGCGCTTAAGACCATAAAGGAACGTCGATTGTCGACCGGAATTGAGCAGATAACATACGTTAGAGAAGATTTGCCGAAACCGTCTATTGGATTATGTAATGAGTTACCTCATTAGAAAGAATATTATATATATTTTTGATAGAGTTGTCGCCTAGGTGGACTTGCTGATATTTTCCTTGTGTCTCTACCCTACTACTTGCAACTACTCAGGTGCGCGTTTTGTCAAGAATGTACGATTCCGCAAACAATTTTTATTTTCAACCATTTTTGCTTGTTGCTGTTTGTGTTGTCTTAGTCTGTCGTGCGATGTACTCTTTTCACCTTTACTTCGTGTTCTTTTCACGGATATTTTCCTGCGTTTTTATCAGCGACTCTTCGCGATTCTTTCTTCACCGCCACAATCATAAAGCTGCACTCTCAAGTATTTTTAGTGTCCATTTTGTTGGAAACGCTGCTTTGCTGTTGCTTATACGGCAAATTTATTGCGCGTGCGCAAAACACTCGTTCGCACACGCATAAAACAAGGCGGCAGAAGCAGCAGCAATGGTTGGCCACCGTTAGCAGTTGCGTTCGGTAATTGCCTGACTTTCGTGTTGTTGTTGTATGTAAGCTTGCCTATCGTTAGGCAATTACCAACTTGCCGCCTGCCTTGTTGTTGCTCCTTGCTGTTTTGTCTGTCTGTTTGTTGGCATGTTTTTGTTGTAGCATTCACAGCTAGTTATGCAAATATGCGTTGACTAATTAAAAATATGCATTTTGTTGTTTTTTTTGTTGAATTTCCATTTTATGCGTAAAGAGGTTTGCTCGACTCGCCCAATATTGTTGTTGCCGCTGTTGCCACTAATGCCGTTTAACGACCAGTTGGTCGCATAGTCACTGCACGGCACGGCGCGGGGTCCGGTGTCCACAGTAACGTACAAAATTCGAACGTGTGAATCGGTGTAAAAATGCAAAAAATTGCTGTTAACACCAAAAGTGGGTATCAAATTTATGATCGGCATTTGGCAACGTGCCTCATAACAGTTTGTAAAAGTTGCAATTTATCAAGATAATAATTTGTGCGATAAGGTGGTGCCGTTAATTAAGTTTAGAGTGGAAATTTGCACAACAACAACACAAAGTAGGCACAACTATTAGCGGTTGTTAGAAGAAGAGCTCATGATTTCAGAAATACTTAACCTTTATGTTGCCACCCAAAAAAAATCACACTGTCTGCCGCCCAGGGTACCCGGGTACCCGTACGCACATTCGTGCTTATAAGTGCGTTATACGTAAAAATAATTGAGTGCATTCTATCAGGACCTATTTATTGACATCTTAGAAAGGTATTTCTACTTGA
>NW_017536574.1:40093-81730 GCF_001853355.1 Bactrocera latifrons
AAGAGGATTTTAGCCTATCTTTTTTAGAAAAATTATTATTCAACAAAATACACTCCGGTGGGTACCCGGGTACCCGGGTGGCAACATAAGGGTTAATATCATCACACAAAGTTTCGACGCGTTACTCCGTTTCCATAGAAAATACCTTCGAATTATCCAAACACTGCTGTCATACCTTAGGCCAAAGAGTCTTGTGTTCTGTCAGCGAATTTCTACGTTAAGCTTTTAGTTTCGGGTATCTCTGATGAAAAAGTTGGTTGAGAGACGACTCCTCTGCGAGCTACGCTCGATATTATTTTAAGAAAAAGAGTGCGAGAGCACAAGCTCAGCCCAAATTAATGTTCTACAGAATGAAAAATATGAATCTCATTCATACGGCAGTTTTGGTTAAGGGGGTCTATAAATAGTTATATTTGAGTTATTTTTTTTTTTAATTGAATGTTTATTTAAGAAAAACATGTAGAACAGTAACAATTTACCATGGGAGATTGCAACCCAGTAGAACTGCGGCTAAGAATTTATGATGAAGTCATGGTGAAAATTATGAGTCCATGTCTAATTCCGAATTGCGAGCATTTTTTGGCCATGGTGCGCTTCAATTCGAGTTGTTGTCGGTGGCATTTCCATCTTCTGATCCGACCAGTATTTCTTTTCGAATTATGGATATTCGGCTTTGCGGTTGACTTAGCTGGTTTGTCGGTTTTCACATGTGATACTTTTGCAACGTATCTTGGTACCCGCTTTCCTTGCTTTTGAATGTATTCGTCTGGTTTTAAGCATTTTGAAATGTCTGAGTAATGCTTCCACTTCTTAGTGTTAGCCTGTTCACCGATCTGCTCGAACAAACATACTAACTATAGTTTCTTGAAAAACATACCAACTTCTTCTTCATCGTCTTTATTGGCGTAGACACCGCTTTAGTCGAGTTTAAAACAGTGCGCCAGTCATGTAGCCAGGTCCTGCTCCACCTGGTATTTCCAACGGATTGGGGGGCTTCCTTTTCCTATGCTTCGCCCGGCGGGTTTAGCGGCGAATACTTTCAGAGCTGGAGCGTTTTTATCCATTCGGGCGACATGAGCTAGTCAGCGTTGCCGCTGTCTTTCAAGTCGCTGAACTATGTCAATGTCGTCGTATATCTCGTGCAGCTCATCGTTTCATCGAATGCGAAAGTCGCCGTTGTCAATGCGCAAAAGACCAAAAACCTTTCTCTCGAAAACTCGTAATGTCGACTCATCAGGTGTTGTCATCGTCCACGCGTCTGCTCCATATAGCAGGAGGAGATAGAAGTTTACTTCTCAAATGCCTACTCAGTCTGAAGTAGCACCTGTTGGCAAGAAATTTTCTGCGTTTGGACTTCGAGGCTTATATTGCTGTTGATTTTAATGCTGGTTCCAAGATGGACGAAATTAACTACGACTTCGAAGTTGGGACAGAAAGGTCCTTCCCTAACGTTTTTCAACACGTTGAGCAATACGTCCTACACCTACAAATATATAACTTTGAAAAGAATGCGCAATCTGTCTTCAGTAGAATACTTTTGTCGAAATAACTACCAAAAATGCAAGCTGTTCAATTTATGCGGTCGTGGAATTTTCATTAAAAACTGAAGGCAAAGTATAGAAGTGTCAGAAGAGTAAACTTTACAACTGTAAAGGCAAAATGCACTCATACATTTAAATTATATAAGCATCCTTCTAGCAATCCTTCCAATCCATCTCTCGAACTTCTTCAAGTCAACTCCTGGAACATTCTTATTTTTTCATCCAAATCACGTATATGAAAATCGATTAACTGTTTAATCGATGACAGGACTTCTACCGTTCAGTAGCAGTACCTCATATTTTCATTCAATTTCTTTCTTTTTCTATCACTGCCAACAACAGTAGCAATATGCATTGCCTTGCGTATTTGAAGTCACTTTATTATGACAAACAAGTGCCTCTATTATTATATTTATCAAAAAGCCGCTAGTATTTCCGCATTGACGTCATTATTTGTCCTAATTAAAACAGTAAGAATGCAGAGCAAATGTCTAAATTTATCACTTTCTATAATTATGAAATGCTGATGCGCCACAAAAATTGTAGACAAAAGAAGCCAGCAGAGCTTTGACGCAGAATAGCCACGGCTATACATTAGACTATAAGGCGTCACACAATCTGCTTTGCGTCATGACGTCATTAGCATTAAGCAAGAAGAAATGATGACATACAAGTATTTGCCAACCAACAAGTCAAAGCTTTTAGAAAGCTATTTTTTCTATCGACTGTCACTGAACTTGAAACACGTGCCTCGGCTGAGTAGAGGGTATAATAGGAGGAGCGAGTGGGCACAAATTAGCGATTAATTCTAAATAACTGACCTTAAGTGTCAAAAGCAGCGTGTAGCAATGATGCGTGATGATGATAGGGATAACAGAAACGCTAGCTGACTGAAGCGACGAGCACTTGCTAAAGTGTACTGATAGATAATAAGTATCATCTCTCGTAATTGGGTGGCATACCAGCGTTTCCATACATACATACATAGCAATGTAAAGAAAAACTTTTCAATAATTAATTAAGGAAGAACTAAGATCGAGCACAGCCCCACATTTTTAGTCTCGCAATTTGCATACTCGTATAGGTTATATAGGTTTAAAGCAGCCCTAGTAAACTATTTCATAATCAAATAAGCGRGCGGAAATCATTTTATCGGGTTTTTGAGAACTAGGTAGTATCGATTTTGTAATATTGAGATTGCGTATTTTCCTGCTAATAATGTCTTTTGATGCAAAAATGCGGCATGCGCTTCCCTAGCCCCTTTATACAAGTATGTAACTAATATCATCATCTTTTGTCGTTAAAGCTTCTTGTAAGTTTGGCTGTTGCAATGCGACCTTCAAAGATCTCGGTGATCGTAAGCTCTCCTTTTCTTTAGTGGTGCCTCTACAAATTTCTTCTACGCTCTATTGTCTTAATCGCTGCGCTTTGATAAAGCATATTCATATTTATGAGTCGGCTTTGTCCTTTTCGAGTAGAGTTCTGGATTGGATTGTGCTCGGTAGCATAATACTGATCGAATGACTATTTTACATTGTCTATTGAATATTTTAACAGTTTAATTGCGGACGCGTACAACACGTTGGCGGTTTGTATTTTCTCTTCGATACTCAGGCTTGTTAAATAATCCCTACTCAATTGGAATTAGTAAGTAAACGCTTTCACGTATATAGGGACTTGCAAAATGGTGGTATTCTTAATCAGATTTAATTTTAAAATTTTTGCATTTAAGGGTTTTTGGTAACCGCATAATATCAAACATTTTAAGAATTCTTTTACTTCTGCTATAGGTTTCCATTGAAGCAATGTCATTTGAATGGGGCAGAACTATCAGTCAAACTCCTTCTACACAAAATCCTAAGCGCACTCATGTCATCGATTTTTAAATATTTATATTTACTCATTATATTAGATTAAGAAGTATGTTTCCACTCATTTGGACATATGATATGATTGACATGCGCTAGTGAAACATTGAATCCACAAACTTGTTTCCAAAGCAGTAAAGCCGAGATATAATTTTCGATTCGTTGTTAGTACTAATTTTTACGCAAGGGTTGCTTGGTGCATATAGTTATATAGTATCTAGATTTATTTCCAAGTAATCAGTGTTAAACTCATTGGAATAAGACATAAAATCAACTCCTAATTACACTCTCAATAAAATCCAAATAGTCGTACACCTTTGTGAGCTTCTGCGCCATATAAACGTCGTTCCGAAGTGAGTTCTCCGAATCCACCGCAATGACGCGCTCTTTACCTGACAAATCCTTTTGGGTGAAAAATAACGCCCCCCGTGAGGAGCTATAAGACGAATCCAAAGCATTGTAATAACGTACACATATTAACGAATTCTCATATGGATCTTGCGCGTGAGACTCGGCGAATGTCGCACAATTTGAGTATGGGACAAGTTGACCGCGCAATTCCTGCAATGTTTGTAACAAAACCGAATCTGGAATTAAATTGAAATCATAAAAAAAAATTTAGCAAAATTCGTTTCAAAGAAACAGCGCCGGAAATGCAGACAAGCGCAAAAAAATTTAGAAATGGGTTGTCAAATATTAAAGAAAAAATAATATTTTCAGAAAATTTGATAAATTAAATAGACACAATTTATAAAAGATAGATAAGATTTTCTCTTGAATTTGACCACAAAAATATATTGTACGGCGCAGTCGAAAAAATCTTTTCGTATTTTGTCAATAGATGTCGTTGCAGTCGTATATCTCCAGTAGCACTGGAGTAGCATCACATTGTGTCGTACGGTATAATGTTGGAAAGTGAGACTTTGAGCTTTGTTCAAAAAATTAAATTCGCGGAAGTTAAAAAAGGTTTTAGCTGTTCAAAAATGTGTAAAAACAAGGAATAAAGTCGCTATATTTTGATATATTTAAATATTGTAAAAATATATAAGAACGCCAAAACCTGAAAAAAACTTGACCTCGCTCTGGTCGACCCATCGTTGAAAAGTCGATGAAATTAAAAGCATTTAAAAGGCTGGCAACAAAACGAAGCTCGATGTTTGGGAACTACATGAACTGTCTGTGAAAAACATACATATCTAAAGTGAATGGTAACAGGAGACAAAAACTGGATCATATATGACAATAATATGCGAAAAAGATCATGGTCCAAGCGTGGTGAAGCTCAAAAAATTGCCGCAAAGCCAAGATTGACGCCTCGAAAGGTTATGCTGAGTGTTTGGTGGGATTGGAAAGGAATCATCCACTCTGAGCTGCTCCAGCCCGATAGAACGATTGATTCTTCATTTTACTGTCAACAACTGATGACTGAAGGACTTCGTCTTCCATCAGGACAACGCTAGACCACACACATCTTTGATGACTCGGAAAAAACCGGGAGAGCTTGGCTGGGAAGTTTTGATGATGCATCCATATAGCCCTGACCTTGCACCATCGCAGTACCATTAGTTTCTGTCAATGCATAACTCCCTTAATTGAAGCTAACTTTACTTCAAGAGAAGCCTGTGAAAATTACTTGTCGAGTTTATCGCCGAGAAACCAGAAAAGTTTTACACTGATGGAACAATGTCTTTAGCGAAAAAATGGCAAAAAGTACTCGACCAACATATTTGGTTCATTAAAGTTAATTTTAAAAATAAACAAAATCTTAAAAATTGTTTAGAAATGCGAAAAGACTTTTTCGACTAACCTATACAGCTATATGCTGTGGTATAATGGTCTAATCTGAACAATTTGTAGGAAGACTGTAGCACTCTCCTCAGCCTCTGATTACTTGTTTTTAATTTTAGTTTGATTTTTGTGTATTTGTAACGGCGTATTTACCTTGATGTTGTGTGTAAAAAATCTCGGCGTTAGTTATTGAAATTGTTGCAGCAGTGTATAAACAGCTGGGATACACGAGTGATGAGTACTCCACATCGCCTTCCAGTTCGATCACGCCTACATTATTCTTTGTGTTAGCGTATTTGGGATGTATATGCGTTTTCTAGAAAGAAACATACATACGTGAGTGCATACATATTAGACAGAATAAATTCTTAATGCAAGTATTACTTTAATATTCTTTCCGATGGCGCTTGTTTTATCACTGCGATTTGCCAAGCGCACAAAATTGGCCCCACCTATGTATAAGCAACGGGCCGAAGTTAGAACAAAGCGTTGACCAATCAAAGCCCCCATACATCTAAAAGAACTAGACCAACGCATCTTCCTTTCAACGATAGCCAGGGAAGGATGAATTCCTGACACGTACCGCTTAATGCCTTTCAATTGCAATGCTCCTTCAATTTCTTCACAAACTAAAAATATAAAAATATACGCATTGGTTACTGATACTGATAGTGGAAATTTTTGCCAAAAATACAGTTATTTGCTTACCTTGTGAAGCCAGGCGCCCTACTGTTGGTACATTTGGTGAGAGTACATGTGTTACTGACGGTACTAATGATGTTGGACTAGAAATTGCACATTTGTCAATAAAAGAAAACATTTACAAATTCGCGGTTTAATTTTATATGAACAAACATTCATATTTACCGACGCTCTCCGCCTGTAGTGCTGGGATTTTTAAAAGGGCGCTCTCTTTCTGGCAATGGACGATCCCTAAAGATATAGAAAAAATATATATAAACGGCAAGGTAACGGACTTGCAATTTAACGGTGGTTCGCAATAGTGTATCTAAATGAAACAAAGAGCGTACGACGAAAGCACAGTACGAAATACACCGAATGACAAAGTCATCAAAAGAAGCTGATGGCGTCAGTCATTTTCACTGTTTTTGTATTCCTGCTTATATATACATTTCAAAGTAAACACAAATTTTTGAGTCTAGCTCCCCCTGGTGGTGCCATCTATATTTCGACTGTTGCGTTAGAATGTGTTGTCTTTATCGATTGTCCACTGAGAATTTCATGACATTTCATTCATTGAAACCGAAGTTATTGCGTTTTAACCGACAGTATGTTTGTGTTATCGGTACAAAAGTGAGCTTGGAACAAAGAGCCAACATTAAATTTTGTTTTAAAGATGGTAAAATGGATGAAACAAGTTCATGGCGATGATTGCCGATCCCAAAGCAGAGTGCACGGCTGGTTTCAACGTTTTCAAAGTGCTCGTGAGGACATAAATGACGATCAACATGTGGGCCAATCAAAACTGTGCGGAAATTCATCAAAAATCTGCCGAAATCATCATCACAATTCATGGGAATGGAATTGAAAATCTCCAAAACATCGATTTATCGCACTTTGACCAAACTTAAGAAAGAAGTGTGGACGGTTTGTTCCGCACAAATTGACTGACTACCAAAAATTGCTCAGAATCCAACATTCGAAGGACATCATTAAAGAGGTCAAAAAGGACAGAAACTTCTTTTACAATAATGTGTCTGGTGACGAAACGTGGTGTTTTCAATAAAATTCCGAAACGAAACGTCAGAGTGCTGAATGGAAGGCACCGGACGAGCCGAACGGAGAAGTCAAAAGTGAAAACAAATCTGATTTCTTTTTATGAATCTAAGCGTATTGTCCACAAAGAATTTGTTTCACCCGGTCGAAACGTTAATGCGGTATTCTAAGTTGGTGTTTTGAAGCGTTATTGCGAAGATGAAAGTTGGCGTTTGTGGCACGATAATGCGCCGTCTCATCCATCGACCAAAAATCACATTTTAACCATTCACCACTCCCCGTATTCACCTGATATGGCACGGTGCAAGTGTCGGCCATACACGGCCCTCAGTTTTTGAGATATCGATCTGAAATTGTAAACACATTCTTTTCTTCTGAAAATCGCAACTATAGCATAAAACTTTCATAGAAATTGGCCGATCAAAATCAAGTCCTTATATGTAAGACATTTTCAACGGCCAACATAAGTAACTTCATGAAATTTGGCATAGATTATTGCATATGTACATATGTATTTGTATGGAAAACTTTTTTATTTGCCAACGTTGTTATAGCTTCGGTGCTACCGCAGTTAACGTTCTTTCTTTTGTTATTTCAAACATGCCTTTCATTGTTATTGTCATTAGAAGGTCCAAAAATTTAATTTTTGATTACTTTTGGCGGGTGATTTGCAATGTGGTAATGCCTATTGCCAGATTTTGTTGTTTGATTTTGATTGAAAAATCGACTATAATTTGGAGCTCTCTACGCAGTTTTACAAAGAAACGATCTGCCAACAAAACATTTTTCAATCTCGGCAAATATTTATTTTATACTTATATACAGAACAAGAGCGTAAAAGTTAAATTTACCTGTGCAAAAGCGAAAACTTAGATGTTAAATCTGATACTGTCGCACTTAACCTATGAATGGTGTTTCTTAGCTCTTCCTCAATTTGCCTGGATCCCGAAATTAAGCTGTGCAGTAAATACATATAAAAATTGTAGTGTTTGCAAAAAAGTATAAATATATATTTTAATAATATTCACCTCTGTATTTTATGTTCCAGAGTGTTCATCTTTAATTCATAGCGGCTCACAGTGTGCTCCAAATAGTCTAATTTCTTCAATGTTTCCAAATATTTTTCTTTCGACTTCTCTCTCGATTGTATGGTTTCCACTACAGTTCTGTTTATGAAAGTACATTCAATTGTGGCTCAAATTATTGCAGTTGTTGTACATATTTACTGTTCTAATGTAGTTAGCTTTGCTTCGCAAGTGTTGCCCCAATTAATTAAATTATCGATATCGTTGTGTACATCCATATAGATAATGAATTGCTCTGTCGTTTCGTTAGGACATATTTCTTTGAAGAACAAAGGTATCAGCATAAAAAAGCGTAGATTCCTCATTTCTATGCTTCCTCAGCAGTAAGCGCTTTAATAACCTGATTAAACAAATAATATGCTAGATCACTATCGACGTGATGGTCCATGGGTGCAATTCCCCACCAGACAAGAGAAGAACGATGAGAGAGCAGAATTGAGAAAAATAAAAAGCAGCTTAACTCGATAGAAAACTCTGATGCAAACAAAAAAACGTGTATAATAGTCAATGATGGTGAGGAAATTTCAGAAAACTTAACGACTACCTGAACTTTACTCGTTCGATAGCTCACGCTAGTTAAGAAAATAATAGTGGAGATGGAGAATTTTTTTTTTTTTTGCTTAAGAAATTCTTTCGTTGATATTTCTCAGAGCCTGTTTTCGGATCTTAATTTCTGCACTATTTTTCTGTATTTTTAGATTTTTTTCTATTATTGCAGACATATCGTTATTGCTATCAATAAGACTAAAACAAAGCCAGGTCCTTCTTAACCTGGTCTTTGCAATGGAGTGAAGTTCTTCCTCTGCTTCCCCGGAAGCGCTGGAGTGCTTTCATCCATACGGACGACATGACTTAGCCAGAGCAACCGTTGTCTCCTTATCCATTCCTGAGAAAGCAGAACTAACGACGCGGTTGTTGAAGAAAATTATACCTACTCCATTAAGTTTTGCAGCTAAAATTATTTTCTCCAGCAACAGATTGAAGAAGTCGTAAACAAGGGAGGCGCTTGACTGAAATCGCATTTTGTATCGCACGGCTCGGAGAAGTCCTTCCCGATTCCGATGGAGTTTAGTTTAGCTGCTGCTTAATTTATACTACTGACTCCAGAACAACGTTGAGTGGTGAATGATTTCGCCCAAAAGCAGATAGATCCAATTTTCACAAGAAAATGTTGTTCAGCGATGAGAGCTCTCATTTGGTTGAATGGGAATGTAAAGTGATGATAATGCAAAAGCCATTGTCGGGATGCCATTTACATCTGCTGGGTTTTCAAAAATGAAGACGGCCATAGGGTTATAATCATTGCGGAACGTTATATATCCATGATTAATGACTTGTTCGTGCATGAACTGGAGATACTGATGTGAACGACCCTTTGTTGTAATATGACGGCGATGCATGCTATACCTCTAATGAAACAATCAATTTATTGAAGGAAACTTTGGGTTGGTCTTCAAGATTGTGCAATTTAACACCGCTAGACTGTATATAGACTGTTTATGTGTATGCGGGTTTTTGAGGTCGCTTATCTAGGCAGATAAGCCCAAGACGGCGGTCACTTGACCGATATCATTTTTAAAACATATTGGCAAACTCTCAAGTTTATAATAAAGCTAAATTCTTGACTAAAAAAAACAGCACATGTCTACAGAACACCCTGTATGACGACTCAGATCCGTTGCTATGGTTTGACTTGCATACACAGTAATTATTTGCGATAAAGCCATAGCGAGTTCGTTTCGCGTCACACACACGTAGTCAGTCGTCACAAATATTCGACATATTTACCCTTTCTGACGCAGCGCAGAAATKATTATTATTTCGATATTTTTATTGCACAACTTTTAAAAATGGTGTAAAATGAACATAATACCTACATACCAATGAAATCACAGGACTCTCCATATAATGGAACTATTAAAAACTACTAAAAGCACGATAAGCACAAATTTACCAGAAACTTTAAATTTTAGCCCCGAAATGGTATGACAGATGTTTACTGTTTCCAATGTCAAAATGGGACTATGAGCGAGGCACCGATTTCGAGTCGGCATGTAACATGCGTCTGACCTATGCCTATCTAACGAGTAAATCGGATCACAACCGCGCGAGCAGCAATTAATATAACGGAATAAAAGTTTGCACGAATAATGCTTTTAGTTTAAGCCAATTTGTAATCAAAAATTGTCTAAACCCAAGCAAAAGTATTGAAGCCCCTAACTACCGAATATGTGTGTATCAATAGTTGACTTTTGACCATTTAGACCCGAACTTATTTATGTCTTCCTTACTTGTTTATATATGTTTATTAATAACTCTCGAATTTCGTTGAAAATATCCCCTTTTCACACATCAAATTAAATTTGATTTAAGTACTTATCAGTCCTAAGCGGAAGACAATTAATTCTTTCCCACTAAACTATACCTTTCACTATTTCGTTACAACTGCATTATAATAAGTAATGCCTCTCGTATATGTAAGTAGATTAATGAACAACTCAGAGAACCAGATTAACTCACGTATGTAGTTTGATGATAAGAAGTTGTCAATTTTGCGAATGTATTTTGGGATTGGATTACACTGTTCTAGACAATTTCTTGACGCAGTTTTCAGGTCTCGATATCTTGATTACCTTGGGATCATTTCAGTTTTATTTTTACAATTTTCGTAAGAGTTGTAAAAGATGCGACGATTGCAAAAAGTATTTGTAATGGGAATTTTGGGCATTTTTTGTCAGCGTAAATATTGCAAACGGCTGGTGTTTGAGTCTACAATAATAACATTGGTGGAAATATTTAATTGGTTCTTGTCGAAAGTCTTTTAGATCAAAATTAACTCTCTATTTGTGGGTTCATTCATTAAAACTTAACTGACGGTTGCCGCTCTTTTTCCTTTGTTTAATTTAAATTAATTCAGCTGATTAAATTGGGATGCTTTACGCTATTATCGTTCTCCATAAAGCTCTGCGACACATTCTATATTCATATATATAATTCTAAACCTTGATAAGGGACCCCACCCGCAGTAAAGCAAAAACACTCTTTGCAAAATTATTTGTTAAAACCGATTATAAAAAGTGTCGGAAATGTTCGAACGTCAGTTGATTTCGAAACGTTGAACGAGGTGGACGAAAGCATTTAATGGTTGAAATTTTAATACGAGGGAAAAATGAAACTATTTCTTAGAAAAGCTATTTCATTATTTTGTGTTTTGTGCGTAATCACGGAAATCAGAGGTGGTAAGTGGCGTATTCTTTCAAAAGAGCACTGGCCACTATAAAAAAGTGTTGCAAATCAATTGGGCCTGTTGTGAGGCAACATGTTAAAAAATGTATATCACGCCTCCTAAGGCGGTGAGAGGTGTAAGGTGTTTCAGAAAACGAACAAAAAATCAAAATGTTTATATAAGTATATGTATATACATATATACACTATATATTAATATATATACATATATAGATTCGTAAAAGTTGTTGAACAAATTATTTATAGGGAGGTGATGCCTGGTGAATAAAATAACACCGTTTGTGATAAATTTTAATGATGTTCGCAAAATTGACGTAAAAATTAGCAAAAAGTTTATAATTCTTTTAATTTTTTAGAATATGTATCGTGTATGACCCCAAGTGGGCATAAAGGCAACTGCATACCACTAAGTGGTTGTCCAAGTCTAAGCAGACTCGCCAATAACGCGCGTCGAACATCGGAACAAACTGATTACCTACAGAACAGTCTATGCGGACCGTTCAGCAACAATCCCTTTGTAAGTTATGATAATTTATACCATATATCTTGAACAGTTATATAAAGTGCAAAAAAAAATAGTGGCTGTATCACATATTCGGTCAAGAGAGTATTTTAAGAGACATTTTAGTAATAATTTTAATATTAATATACGCCAAATTTAGTGGCAATACCATGTCAAATCAAAAACTTTCACATACATGGACTTGAGTTGCATCGGTCAGTTTGTCAGCTATATGCTATAGCTTTTTGATATCGGTTTCGACAAATGAGCAGCTTTTTGGTGAAAACTGACGTGTGCAAAATTTCATATCAATATCTCAGAAACTGCAGTACTCGTTGACTTATAGACGGACAGATGTGTCTAAATCAACTGAGCTCGACATGCTGATCATTTCTATACATACTTTATAAGGTTCCCCGACGTTTCCGTTCGAGAATTATAGACAGCTTAGCAAATTTAATATAACAATTTCATTAAATTGCGACCAGTAAAAAGAAGTAATACTTGAACAACAGGAAATCGATTAATAATGCCTCGATCACCACATCCAGTTGTTCTAACCAATTTAGCAACTTCTCGGATGTTTTTGACCTCAAACTTTAGCTTTCCTGCTAGTTGTCTTATTTCACACAGATGATTTTTTGAGACACCAATTAGCGAATAAATGGTTCCAACAAAACCTCGCGGCAAATCTTCACTTTGCTAGAGCGACCTTCTGTTAACTTAACCACATGATTATTGTCTCTCTAGTGTAAAATTTACTGAGATTTCGCTATTAATCATACTTCTGTAAAAATTAACATACGTACATATGTATGTATATATTTACATTTTTATATGACTTATCAGTCAAGACTGTGTCCAGATGTTTTTTGCACCGGCTCTTACTTTATGAGAGAGAGAAAGAGCGACGAGGAAGTATGAAGGGAAGCGAGTTGAATGTGCTTGGGCCAAATACGTTGGGTTTTTATCTGTACCACCCCCCCTACTACATTCCTTTTCATTTTATAATTATTTCAATCATTAGAATTGGAGTCAATTCCACAAAAAACCTTACAGTGCACTGGGGAATTTCAATCTAATTGTAGTATATAATATGTTATATGAATTGAAATGGCAATAAAATTCATCGAGTTGCTCAATGGTGACGGAATGGGTAAAACCAATTTCAAAACTGCCCTAATGACTGTATTATTAAACAATAATTCCACAAATAGAAATTCTGAGAGTTTGTATCGTTACTGTTATTGGAGCGATTTTGCATTATGTCATGACTTCGTGAACGAAAAAAGGCGGTATGTTTATATCTCATAACTTTAGAAGTTTGAGAATAATATCACGTTTACTTTATATAAACAAACATGACAATGAGATGAGTTGAATCTTTTCACTTGTCGGTCGGTCCATCCACACAAGCAATATTTTGATGCAATTCGATACACGTGCTCCTTGGCACTTGACAGGGTTGGTATTGCAGATGGGAGGAATTGAAATATTACTCTTCTTTACTGGCGTAGATACCGCTTATGTGCTTATAGCCAAGTTTATAACAGCGGATTGGAGGCCTTCCTTTTCTTCAGTTTCCCTCGACGGGTACTGCGATACCAAATCGGAAGAGGTGATATGTGTCGATTCTCTTTTCGCGCCACACTGATGAGGTCCAATTAGTTTGTTGACGGTGGGCCTTAATATTTCACACAATACGGACGAATGAACCTTATATGCGATGTTGAGGAGGCTTATTCCACGGTGCTTGGCGCAGATTGTGGACTAAATGTTTTATGGATTGGACAGAGCACATTTAAATTCTAATCATCAGGCATACTTTCGTCCGACCATATTCTACAAAAACGCTGATGTATACTACTTATCAGTTCTTCACCGCCAATGATGCTGATTTTTTTACAGAACATATCGCTAAATCTGTGAGGTCTAAGTAGTATTAAAATTCGGGGAAAATATTTTTGTGTGACATCTTGTCCTTTTGCCAAAAATGGGTAAAGTTGGATCAATACAATTCTTTGCCTTATATATATAGTATAAATATTTTCGAGCTTTTCATTGACTTTATGCTGCATATATAGGCCAACGTGCAAGGAATCTTCATAACATTCATATAGAAACTGTTTCTAATAACAGTTTATACTCTTGCCTAAAATGGATGAAATCAGGGCAATACTTCCCTTAGTTTAATATAAAGCTTTGCCAACACGTGAATGTATTTCCCGGCTTTGATCCTTGAGCCCAGCCCTTCCGTACCTGCTTTTTAAATTATTTATATGGTTGCTGTTATTTTTTAATAACCGTGTTAATTAAATTAAATCTCACAATACACAGGTATGTTGTCCACTGCAGAAACCACCGCCATTGAGATCAATCGAAACGTTGCCAGAAATCGGTAATTGAAATCTTTAGAGAACATAATATGGTTGTCAAAAAAGTCCTACGGTATTTTCGCAAGTTGGCGCTGAGAGCGCGTAGTTCTAGTTTTATTCGTCGCATCGGGTCATTCTATACCTTTTTGGAAAGCTCATTTCACGCGCTAACACGTGTTTGATTTATTGTCGTTTCTTTTAAGTTGTTCGTGAGTTATAGCGTCGCAAACATGGAGCAAAATAAAAAGAAAATACGGCATATTTTACAGTATGCGTAGTAATCGCTGAATTGGTCGAAAGAGACCTGCATAGTAGCAGCCGTAGCATCGGTCAAGAGCTGGGCATGAGTCATCAACAAAAAATTTTATGAACAATTGAAAATTCAATAAAAATACCGCAAGAAATACCGCAAGACTTTTTTCACAACCTAATATAATATATACATACACTTGTGCTCATATAATTAAGTCATTCAGTACTTTTTTACAACATGTAAAAAAACAAGGTATATTTCTTTATGCAACATCCCTAATATTGCGCGAGCAAAAAGTTCCGTTATTCTCGGAACGCAACCGATTTACAGCGCATTCAAGTATTTTCGTTTGGGAGAGTTTAAATGAATTTTCCATTTATTGTCAATAAAAGTGTGCTCACATAATTAAGTCATTCTGTTTGAAACAGGTAAATTAAAATTTTTTCGCCACAATTTACATCAATATTGTTCTTTTTTACTAAATTAAGTTATTTTTAACAAAATTTGTAGTCATCGTCGTCATGGGCAAGAATAAAAGCACAACTTCATGCGAAAGAAGGGTCCAATGGGAATGTTTTCGAAAAATATCAAAATATTGCCGAAGTTGTATATATTTTACGATTTTCTCGAGGCAAAATTAATAACGACGACTACAAGAAAATTCATTGAATGGCCGTTCAGCAAGACGAAAACTTAACGTTTAAAAAAAAAATATTGAAAAGCAAAAAGCGTTTGCTAAAGACCATCTCTGGAAGGACTCTAAATTTCGGAATTTGGTGGTTTGGAGTGACGAATCCAAATTTAATGTATTTGGTAATGATGGGAAACCATATGTAAGACGACCCCCTCAATCCCAAATACACTAAAAAACCGTGAAACATGGCGGTTCATCGGTGATGGTGTGGGGTTGCTTCACGTCATCAGGCGTTGGCCCGATTGTTAAAATAAACGGGAAAATGACAGGTGAAATGTACAAAGGAATACTGGAGAACAATTTAGACGGTGATTATGTGGACAACTTACCGCTAGCTTGGATTTTCCAGCACGATAACGACCCCAAACACTGCTCGCGGGTCGTTAAAACTTGGATACGTAGTCGAAATATTAAAATTCTGAATTGGCCAGCTCAAAGTCCGGACCTAAACCCCATAGAAAACCTATGGGGGATTATAAAAAGAGCCGTAGCTGCACGAAAACCTCGCAGCAAAGATTCTTTATGGGAAATAATACAGGCGGAGTGGTACAAAATAAGTCCCGCCCAATGTGATACTTTAGTCCAAACAATGCCTAAGCGATGTACTGAGGTGCTACGTAATAAAGGTTATCCAAMYAAGTATTAGTCTYAGGTAAGGTAAAACTGCAAAAAAATGTCGTATACTTCGAATAACATTTTTCTTTAGGTGACTTAATTATATGAGCACAACAACATGGATGGGCTAAGCGAATGAACGCAATATTTTTATTATTTTAGAAGTTAAATAAAAAATAACTGAACTGAATTAAAATTTCTTCCATTTTTTGTAAAATTAATTTTCATTCCTGTACCATAGAAGTTGCTTTGAATAAACTTTTTTCTGTTACTGGCGTGACGTAATTATGTGAGCACAAGTGTATATATATTATATATGGAGCACACACATATATATATACATATATATAATATATATATGTATATGTAAAAGTAAACTAAATTTAACTTAAGTTCCTCAATTACTTTTACGCAAACTTGACAGAAAGTCTCTGCCTGACACCCAACGGCAAAACTGGAAAATGTGTACTCTTAAAGAGCTGCGGAGTCTTACTGGATCTTCTTAGAAAAACAAACCTTACAAAGTCGCAGAAGTCACTCCTGAAGAACAGTAAATGTGGAAATGCTAATGGAAAAGTTTTGGTAACTATTTTAGATCACTTTTAGATTTCCAAAGGCAGACAGATAAGCGTTATGCCCGTGGTATAAGGTCCGCGGCATAAAAAACGCTGAATGAGAATGCCGATGAATGAGATTTAGAGAACCATATGTTGATCTCAAAAATTTTAAACTAAATTAAGTACTTTATCAATAGGTATGTTGTCCCGAAACTGAGTCGACGACACAAACGGTGCACCAAAAAACAGTAACAACAACAGCACCACAGCACGACACAGCTATAACAGCACACCCTAAAACAATATCAAAACCAACAGTACATATAGCCATGAGCCCAATGGGAAACGGTAAGTAATACTCGCTCTAAAGGTTCAATGTCAGTGTATAATATCTGAAATACTTTATCATCGCTAAGCTTTGGACTCTTGATATTCTTCAGTTACAGTCTGAAAATGAGCCGAATCCCTAATTCTCATATGACACCATTTTAAATTTCTTCAAAATAGCTAAATCAAGTAACTCTTGATTGTGCCGAGTTTACGAGATCACGGCTTAAACCCTTGGAAGCTCATGCTTTCAGATATCCTAGCGAAGCAAGCGCAAGACAATTATCGGTAAATTTCTCAGAAATCTGCCGGATATTTAATGAACACCTTTTTCTGGCAAAAGTGCTGTTTGGTATTAAGAGATCGAGTTTAAAAAAAAATTAAAATTAATTTCGCATGTAACCCGACAACAACAATAAACGAAAGGCACTCTTATTGCGCTGAAAAACGATTGGGTTGCTCGATATGCAAAAACCTTGACACAAAGCACCTCTGGGCAAATGTCTTCCCATAGAAGACTGTTATGAGCTATATAATGTAGTCTTCATGAAAAATTTAATCATTTAAATTAATTTGAACATATTCGTTTCAATCATTTAATTTGCAATAACAGTTTAACTCTAAATATGATATATGATATATTTTAAACCTAAACGCAGAGCCTTGTCGTACACCGGATCACAAACTTGGCGTTTGTATAGAGATCGAAAAATGCCCTCCTTTGAAAAAAATCATTCTAAAAGACGCAATTACGAAAACCGAATACAATTTGTTAATGAACAGCAAATGCGGTGAATATGGCAGTCCAAAGGTAGGTATGCGATAGACCGATCAATGGCCGATTCATTGAGTTTTCAATTCTAGATATGTTGTTCGCGGCAAAATGACGCTCCGTCAGCGCCTGCTAAAATGTTAACTCGAAATATTGGTACGTACAATTATTATAATTTAATTAACCTGACACGAAGTTTCTTAGTGAGTGTTTGAGACATTGATTTGAATATTTGTGCTCGTCCTTTTCTCCTCAAGCAGATGCTCTTTTGGCGGGATTTGCTGTTATAGCATATACACAGCTGTCAAACAAGCTGAACGATCAAAATCAAATACGTGATCCTTTTACATTTGACGAGATATCTTCACGAAATTTGGTATATATTATAGGCGAAAAGAACACTACAATCTCGGAGTGGGTAGTTCAGATTGGGCTGCCAAACTTTTTGTTTGTTAAGGACATTTTAGCTTTGGTGCAACCGAAGTTAAAGGTCTTTCTTGCTTTTAATATAAAATAGAAAAGGGTCAGCAACGTCTATGCTTGTTTGCTTCTCTTTATTTAGCTATTAATGAGTACAACGAAGTTGCATATATGTATGTACATATACGAGGTTTGACAATTAAAATATGAGGCTGATTTTATTGCCGCGCTTGTGATAAACCTGTGACCTTGAAATTCCCTTTCTCTTTTTCCACCATCCCTCCCCTCTCCATTGATGTGTAGGAGTTTATGGTGATAGTGCTCTTAGTAGTGTCCAGGTGTTTGGAAAGAGTTTAAGGAGGGGCGTGAAAGCGTGGAAGACGAGGCGCGGAGTGGGAGACCAGTCGAGGTGTGGACTGACGAGTGAAACAGTCAGACAAATTTTAACCGACGATTTTTGGATGAAAAAGTTGTGCGCGAAGATGGTTCCAAAGAACCTTTCTGAGGAGCAAAAGCAGCATCGAATGACCGTCGCAAAATACTGTTTCGAATAAGTGGAAAACGATCCCACGCTGCTTGATCTAAAGGGATCGCCGTATTGCAACAGCCGCCTTATTCGTCCGACATGTCACCCTGTGAAATTTTTCGTTTCCTGAAACAAAATCGGTGGTCAAAGCGAGTCGATTACGGACATCCAGGCGGCCGTGACGAGGGTAATCGCGGACATCCCAGTCAAAGCGTTTCTGAAATGGTACGAATCGCTGTGTAGATGCCCAAGGGGACTACTTTGAAGGGGATGGCAGAGTTGTAGAATAATTTTCAAATATACGGTTTTTATGGAATCAGTCTCATTACTTAATTGTCACACCTCGTAAAGTCATTTTATCTGATTACTTTTATTGCATCTACAGTCTTCCCCGGCAGTGAGTGCAGTGCTGCTAACGGCATGCCTGGTATATGCAAAATGTCTAGAGACTGCCCAAATGCGAATGAGTTCGAACAGAATGATCAATGCGGTTATTTAGGTGCCGGTTCACAAGTACACTTATATATATATATATTAAGAGCTTATTTTATGTTAACTTAAATTTGCAGATATGTTGTCCAATAAATATGCTTGAAAACGATTTAAATTTTCCCACAACAACACAAATAAGCCGTATGACAATAAACAGTAAGTACTACCGCAAATGTGTCATATTTTTCCTCACAATAATATATGACACTTGTCAATTCGCGAATTCTTTTTATATTCTCGCATCAAAGTTGCTAAGGAGAGTATTATAGTTTTGTTCACATAAGTTGTTTGTAAGTCCTAAAACTAAAAGAGTCAGATATAGGGTTATATATACCAAAGTGATCAGGGTGACGAGTAGAGTTGAAATCCGGATGTCTATCCGTCCGTCCGTCCGTGCAAGCTGTAACTTGAGTAAAAATTGAGATATCATGATGAAACACGTATTTCTTGGCTCCATAAGAAGGTTAAGTTCGAAGATGGGCAAAATCGGCCCAATGCCACGCCCACAAAATGGCGAAAACCGAAAACTTATAAAGTGTCATAACTAAGCCATAAATAAAGATATTAAAATGAAGTTTGGCACAAGGGATCTCATTGGGAGGGGTATATTTGGACGTAATTTTTTTGGAAAAGTGGGGGTGCCCCGCCCCCTACTAAGTTTTTTGTACATATCTCCGAAACTACTATAGCTATGTCAACCAAACTCTACAAAGTCGTTTCTTTCAGGTATTTCCACATACAGTTCAAATATGGAAGAAATCGGATAATAACCACGCCCACCTCCCATACAAAGGTTATGTTGAAAATCACTAAAAGTGCGTTAACCGACTAACAAAAACGTCAGAAACACAAAATTTTACGGAAGAAATGTCAGAAGGAAGCTGCATTCAGGCTTTTTTTTTTTAAAGTGAAAATGGGCGTGGTGTCGCCCACTTATGGACCAAAAACCATATCTCAGGAAATACTCGACCGATTTCAATGAAATTCGGTACATAATATTTTCTTAACACTCTGATGACATGTACGAAATATGGTTTACAACCACGCCTTCCAATATAACGCTATTTTGAGTTCCCCCTGATGCCTTCTCTGTATAATACTCATATATACATTAGGAACCAATGATGATAGCGGAATAAAACTTTGCGAGACTATAAAATGTTCGGTGACACCCGAACTTAGCCCTTCCTTACTTGTTTATTTAAATCTATTTTTTTAAGAGTACATTTTGAAGTAGGATGTATTGTAGATCATCACACACCACACAGACACTGCGTCCATACTCTTGGCAGTTTGTACATTGTTCTGGACCATTTCTCCTATGTGATTCTTCATAAATTGTAAATCAGGTGTATTTAATTTTTTTTTATTTTTGACCTGGCTGAATGGAAAGAAGGCATTCATAAATAACCGTTAATCAATGTTAAAAGCAAATATTTGAAGTTCAGTTTCTGGTTTCGATGTTGAAGTATATGAATTGTCAGCTTTTTAGATCTTATAAACAATATTGACTTAGGACCGATGTTTTCAATCACTAAGCAATCAGTATTTTACCCAAACGGAATTTGCTGTCTCGAAGTGCTATGAAGTTTAAGTCAACATTTGTCATAAATAATTAAACTGCCTTCAACTTAAGCTTTTCAATTTTAGCTACACCCTTGGCAGAAGTTTCTTGTCGCACACCGGTCAACAAACCTGGTAAATGTATATCCATAAAAAGATGCAGTACCTTGCTCGAAATTGTTATGAAACCCGGCAGAATGCCTATAGAAACTATGTTCCTGCAGCAGAGTCAATGTGGATATGATAGTGGAGAGTATATGGTAAATATGAAGTATCACTTTTAAGTTCCTTAAATTATTATAGATAAGAAGAGCTTTTGAGGCAAGAAGTTGTGGTTAAATTACAGTAAAATCCGTTTTAGAAAAATATCGAAATCGCCGAATACTTGCTTGCGATAATAATGTTGTCCATTTATTTATAATTGGTTCTTAATGAATTTATTTCCACAGGTGTGTTGCCCTGAAACTAAGTCGACAACACCAACTGCACCCACAATTGTTACAACACAAACAACAACAACGCAAACAACAACAGCACCAACAATTGTTACAGAGAGCTCGTTTACCTCAACATTCGGTAAGTAGTAATCGTTTGCCAGATTCAATGCCAAAGTAGAGCGACCAAATCTGAGAAAATTCATTGATTACTGTGTGCTTGAAGCACAACCTCTATATAAATTTTTGACATTTTGGCATGACATGGCTTTGTGATCTCAAAACCACGGAGCCAGTATACTTTAAGACCAAAACAAGTACGAGAGACTTTAGTTGTAGAACTTGCCTTTGGTAAAAGAAAAAATATTTAAATTGATGTTATAAAATGTCGTATTTATATCGACTTCTTGCCGGATACCATACCTTCGGTCAATATTATATATTTATAGTGGAGTAGTGTAGATATACCACTCCACCATAGGAGCCAATAAAATTGTTTTCATCTTTCCGGTACACTTCATACTGGATATATCGATCAATTATGAAATATTTTGGTAAACCGAATAAGGATGAGTTTGTTAAGCAATGTATAATTTGTAAAATATCAAACCGACCCTCTCTTTATATCTGATTTGAAACTGTATAAGCGTAATATATGCAATATACATATTTCTAATAACTACATTATTTAATTGAGGAATTTATTTACAGCGCCTTATATCGAACCACCAAAAGAAAATACCAACATTTGGGTAAGTATACACATATAGACATACATACTAGTCATAAGTGAACCTAAAAACTCGATGGTTCTGCTTTATAAAGAATTTTTCGACAAGTGCATAGATCACAAACTGAGTTACCGTGGGATTTTGTCCGCTCATCGTAAAGCTCTTAAAAGCTTTTTCAATTCGCTAAACTTACACGGGTAATATATCCGTATTACCTTTTACCGGTTCTTAATGTAAAGGCTTTGGTATAATTTGGCACTATCGTAGTTACCGTTATCGACGGTAAGCCATGCATACCTTTATTTGATAATGGGCCGATGACTTTTGTACTATACTGACATACTATGTATATATGGTATGTATTTGAATAATTTCAGACGAATGAACCAGGATGTGGAACAGCACCTTTACAACCCCGAATTTATGGCGGAAATGCTGTTCATATTGATGAGTACGCTTGGGCAGCGAGGATACTTTACGTCGACTGTAAAGTATATGAAGTATTGTTCTTAGAAAAGTAATAAAATTTAATGTTGTTTCCTTACAGCGGACAACAACAACGACATATTTTGCGGTGGATCTCTTATCAATCAAAATTACGTATTGACTGCAGCACATTGTGTGGTTATGCCTGAAGAGAAAGACGATTGGTATGTAAAAGGAGTTCGTTTAGGCGAATGGAATACTACAGCGAAAAAGGATTGTGAATATTTTTCCGAAAACTACGAACTTTGTGCACCTCTACCAGTGGACATAAACATCTTCGAGTACATAGTTCATCCGATGTATAATAAAAAAAAATTTAACTACGATATAGCTCTGTTAAAGCTAGAAGAGAGCGTAACTTACACGGACTTTGTAAAACCGATATGCCTACCATTGCTGCCGGCAGATCAACAGACGGCTCATTATGAAAATATGTCTGTGGAAGTCGTTGGTTGGGGTAAGACAGAAACCGGAGAGCACAGTGAAATTAAATTGAAAGCACATTTAAAAGTTAAGGATATCAATAAATGTGGCTTACGAAGAGGAGCAACAGAAAATCAAATATGCGCCAAGGGTGAGATAGGTACCGATAGCTGTAACGGCGACTCAGGCGGACCTCTCATGCTTTGGCAAGAGACCGCTTATTATTTGATTGGCTTGATATCATTCGGTTCAGGCGGTCAATGTGGTGATGTCCAAACTAACGGTATTTACATGCGTGTCGTGAATTTTATAGATTGGATTGCTGCGAATACACAAAATTCTTGATAGCAACAATTAAGCAACATTTTAAAGAATTGCTTATTTATTATTACGCTACTCATATCTAATACTATAATAAAGCATGTTCTTTTTACTAATAAAACTCCGAAGGTCTGTTTAGAAAAGTAAAATGTTTCTTCTTTATTGCTCCCCCATGTTGCACAAAGATATTTAAACCAGGTTCTGAGTATGTACCGGAAGTAATAGGTTGTAATTATAAAACAGGAAATATTGACACCATTCAACCGATTTGAAGCACACAGACATACTACTATCAGGAAAGGATTCCTTTTGAATTTCAATTATGTCAGATTTGTCAACCAATATTTCGTTAAAAAAATCAGTTATAGGTATTGGGGTCCGAAAATTTGGAGTTCAAAAATTCGGCTATAACAGTTTTTTTTGGATTTGAACAAACTTTAGCTTGCTCTAAAGGCCTTATTAGTGCTAAGTTCTATACCGTTATATTAATTGCTTCTTGATTTAAACACTCGAAAGTTATTCTTTTAAATTTTTGTTATATGGCAAGTAGACAGGACTGTAGTCTGGTTTCGCCAATTTTCACGCATTATCGAGCCGCAGAACTAAATAGAGAAGGTACCATCTTCTATAAGAGTGTACAGCTGCTGGCGTATGCCGATGATATTGATATCATTGGCCTCAACACCCGCGCCGTTAGTTCTGCTTTCTCCAGACTGGACAAGGAAGCAACACAAATAGGTCTGGCAGTGAACGAGGGCAAGACGAAATATCTCCTGTCATCAAACAAACAGTCGTCGCACTCGCGACTAGACTCTCACGTCACTGTTGACAGTCATAACTTTGAAGTTGTAGATAATTTCGTTTATCTTGGAACCAGCGTAAACACCACCAACAATGTCAGCCTAGAAATCCAACGCAGGATAACTCTTGCCAACAGGTGCTACTTCGGACTGAGTAGGCAATTGAGAAGCAACGTCCTCTCTCGACAAACAAAAACAAAACTCTATAAGTCACTCATAATACGAGTCCTGCTATATGGTGCAGAGACTTGGACGATGACAACAACTGATGAGTCGACGTTGCGAGTTTTCGAGAGAAAAGTTCTGCGAAAGATTTATGGTCCTTTGCGCGTTGGCCACGGCGAATATCGCATTCGATGGAACGATGAGCTGTACGAGATATACGACGACATTGACATAGTTCAGCGAATTAAAAAACAGCGGCTACGCTGGCTAGGTCATGTTGTCCGGATGGACGAAAACACTCCAGCTTTGAAAGTATTCGACGCAGTACCCGCCGGGGGAAGCAGAGGAAGAGGAAGACCTCCACTCCATTGGAAGGACCAAGTGGAGAAGGACCTGGCTTCACTTGGAATATCTAATTGGCGCCACGTAGCGAAAAGAAGAAACGACTGGCGAGCTGTTGTTAACTCGGCTATAATCGCGTAAGCGGTGTCTACGCCAATCAAGAAGAAGAAGAGAACATTACAATGCTACGTACCAAATTTGGTTAAAATCGATTGAGCAAGTCTCGAGATATGCGATTTCTTCATCGTCAAATTTTGTCCGCGGCTCCTTTAAAGCTCTCTTAAACCATCTCGAAGGTAAAATGTTATATATTTAGTTATTGATTTATCACGCGTCAAGTAGTTTTTAACAGTACCGTTATATAGGGAATGAACGGGGTTATCATCCGATTTCATACACTTTCACACTGTCTGTAAGTTATAATATTTCTGCTAGTGGTTGTTGGAGCCTAAGTGACTTAAGAGATATGTATATACATACACTAAACTTATTAGAGGGCAGACACACGCGCACTTTTTCAACATTTTTTGCCCACAAGTTCCTCTTAGTTATGACACTTTATAAGTTTTCGGGTAATGGCGTTGTGGGCATGACAGCGTCTGATAACGCACTGAACCCGTATTCTATTGGAGATTTCTTTCTCCAACAATTTATTAGATAATGATTTACTAGCATTTAATAAAAATAGTTACATGTAATATTCAAATTTATCTGAGCGGTCAACATCAATTAATTTTCTGGTATGCTATTTAATCAATGTTTCTTCTATATATCAATGCTTTACCCGATCAGCTAGTCCTAAGCAAATGAAAAAAGAAAAATAAAACAAATTTCGTAAAACTATTTAATTTCTTCAATAAAGAATAGTATACCATTAAATTGACGAATCAGTAAAATCCAATATCCTATCCATAGCTTTTTATGAAAATGTAATAATATCTCACGAATTTGATAAAAGTTGTCATTTGATTTGACGTAGTAAAAGAGCTTCTAAGAGCAAAACTCTTTCGTGAACGTCGTTGGCACATATTTACCCCGCAGTACTTTCACTGTACATATGTAGCCCCATATTTGGGCTATTAGACATGGTAATCTTTTAAATATTTACTAAAAAGTAGTAAGTGTATTTCTAGTTAGAGACTTTAAATGCAAAACAAATCGCTTTTTTCTAACACATTTTTTTGTTTTTCTTTTAATTTATTTTTACGGTATTACATGCATTAAAACTGCTCGCCCTGCCCTTTTTTTATTTTTTTTCTTGTATTTCTCTTTTAATCTTCTACCTCTTAATTTGTATTTTTGTTTTGCTTTTGCCGTCGACCCGATTCAGTTGCTGCCTTTCAATTTTAATCTGAAGTGACGGCGCCGAAACGCCGCCCAGAGGTTATGCCGCGGCGCTATGTGCCATCAATACACCTTCCAGGGTTCCCACCGTTGCTCATAGATATGTACTATATGGCTACATACATAGCCTGTCTTTTTATGGTTAGCGCTGCGAACACTCATCCTCATTCCTGTATCCAGCCACTTCGTAGCGGCGCCGCTTTGATTATGCGGCCAACTTGCATCCTGACCAACGAAACGCCACTAAATTGCCGTGTTGAAATTACCTGAAGGTGTTTTACTTTTAATAAGAATTATTACCTTTTAATTAACGGGGTTCAACTGTTGACGAATGCAATAAAAACAAGACATTAGTCGGGCGAAGGGCAACAGAAAGCGCTAAATCATCGCACCAACGCAGCTGTCTCTTGTGTACGCTGTAGTGATGAACTTTTTTACTTTTTTGGTACGAGGTGAAATAATGATTGAGATTGTGGTCAACTCAGAGAAGTAGTGCTTTGATGCAGTAATTATAAAAATCCGCGATATTGTTATAAACAGAGCATATAATTAGGTAAAACTCAAATGTCCCACACCAGAGAAAATCTGCTATTTCCCAAGTACTGAAGATTTCGATTTCCTTTTGAGTTGGGAGAGAATATTTCACATCTATTGATTTTTAATCGTGACTCCTAGTATGGAAGAGGAAGTGTTATCTGATTTAAATTAAGAAAAAAAAGAGCATCCAAAAATTACCTAGCTTTAATGTAGTTACACATTTGACGTGCCACGCCTAACTACCCCTAAAACAGTTACCACGGCGAATAACAGAGATGTGTTTTCTTATATTCTATGGACAGACCGCCGTTTGAGGATGTGCGAAATAGCTGATATCGTAGGCATCTCACAAGACCGCGTGGGTTGTATTCTAAATAAAATATTGGCCATGCGAAAGTGGTCAGCGTAATATATCCCATTGTTTGACACTGATTAAACGCAATCCGGGAGAAGTGGACATACTGATGCATACCAGGGCCTGAGACACAGTCGATACATTGTACTTCACATAAGGAACTTGCGCCGAAATCAGTTCAAATCGGCATTTTGCAAGTTGTGATCTACGCCGATTAATTGGAAAGGTGCAAAACAAAAATAGGTATATAGATTCTACACCGAACAGCAGAAGGTTTCCCAAAAAATTTTGTTTTTATATTATTTACAATCGCTGACCAATGAAGCGAAATGTTGTTTCCATTGCGGCGACAGAAAAACGTTCCACACCATTATTTCACACTTCTTTTTCTTCTTCGTGTTTGGCTTAGACACTCATCCGAGATTGTTGTGTGCTTGGCAAGGTAAAAATTCGACTTCATTACGTTTATGGAAACCCAACTGTCGTAATGGTGAAATATTTAGCATTCCTTTATTGCTAACATATCACGAAAGTATCCTATGCTCATCACCGCGCGAACTTGTGCCTTCCTTGGTTATTTGTGTTTTCGTTTTGTTGCGTTTTCTAATTTCCTGTTGCTGTAAAAGTTCAAATGCCTCGTAATTGTGATTTTCTCTTGGCTAATAAAGTACAAGCCCATTCTAGGTGCTGGGTAATGTACAACCATTTTATTTGCCACCCACACACTGACCTCATTGACACCTTAGACTTAATAAAAACCTATTCGTAGTAGCTAGTTACATATGTATGTATATGTATGTACTATTGTGGGCAAAAAATAGTAAGACTTATTAATTTAAATTATTCAAAAAGGACTGTGAACCACGTCCACGACGGCTATTAACATCAACTGATGATCAAAACGCAAAGAAAAAAAAAACATTGGTGCTTGAAATTCGACAATCAACAATCAGAGATCTTACTGGTATCGTTGGGATATCGAAAGGATCAGTGAAACCATTTCGAAAGATCTTTTGTGAGTGAAAGTACAATTGGTTTTAAAATCACTAAATTTGATCGAAAAGCAGCGTCCCGTTATCGTGTGTGAAACAATGCTGTCCGACTACCAGGATGTCATAAAACGTATTATTACTGGCGACATCAAGGATATGTTGACAGTTATTTTAGATTACAGAGGTGTGCTGCACACCAAATTCCTTCCTACTGGGCAAACTGTCAACAAGGAATACTATTTAAATATCATGCGTCGTTTGCGTAAAGCTAAAAAAGAGGACGGAATTATGAGCCGACAACTCTGGTTTTTGAGCCATCGCTTACTGCATTGGTTCTTCGTGAGTTTTTCGTAAAATTTTCAACCAATCTCGTGTCGTATTCGCCTGATTGTGACTTCTGGCTATTCAGCAAACGACGACCGCTCCGGGGAAACCGTTCGTGAATCGCGATGAAGGCTATTCCGGAAATTGACTTTAACAACTGTTTCGGAAATTGGAAAAAACATTGACACAAATGTATTGGGGCCAAGGAGGATTACTTTGAGAGGGCGACGTGGATTTTGAAGAATAAATTAAGAATTTTAAAAATATGAACAAAGTCTTCCCTTCGAAAATCAAAGTCCTATTGAAAAAATCCTTTGGTTTAAGGTTTTACGTTGGTGTAAAGTCTGGAAGAAATAAAAGTGTAGTGAAGAGAATCCATTATTTTTTCAATAGATGGACTAAGGAAGCTGGTAGATGGAGGACATGCTGCCGTTTAGAAATATTTGCAGCAGAAATATCTTTGATTATTAAGCGTCGATTCTCAAGAATCAATTCCTTCATTTTATCGACGCACTTAGAGCACTTTATATACTTTAGATATTATGCGACTTTTGCCCCAGATGACATCGATAGACATAGCAGCATATAAAAAAATATTTCGACGAATGGGTTTTCTTATTTTTTTGTGCCCAATATACTACTTTCGGTGTCAGTATTTTTGAGAGCTATTTGAGAGCTGATGTGTAATCAGTTGGCTCTGGGTGAACTTTATAGGCAGAGCGGTATGAAGAGCTGATGTGGATGGCCTTTGGTTCCAACAAGACCGCGTTACAGACTTACCATGCTATAGAGGCAACGACAACAATTATCCCACTTAGTGGGCCTGTGGCGTAACCACCTAAAGAGCCTGACTGCACTATAAGTGCATTAACGATTGCTTATTTTATTTTTGCTGTAAAACTACAGCCAAACAAACTGATTCTAATAAAGCAGTCTGAAATATCTGTTTAGAAAAGATCTGTTTAATGACTGTTGACTATTTGTGATCTTGAGACTCAGCTCGCAAGCGATAATGCCTTATCTATTTCTCAAGCTTTCGCCTGCCACCGAACCACTGGTGGAACTTTACAAAAACTCTCTCTCTTTCTCTCCCCACAGCAGGCGGTAATTTCACACTAAGCCACCTGATTGCACCGAACGCCTGTTTTTTAGTAATATTCTAAGGAATTCTTTATTAACATTATAAAATTATTGAGCTTTCAGCTCATCAACTTCAGTCAATAATTAGTTACCGAAGCAGCAAACAGTTCACATAGACGCGGATCACAAATTTCCATAATCTACACAGACAAGTATTTGAAAAGGAACTTTGTGCATTAAAAAATCTATATCACGTCGTAAATATGGATACTAAATCGGTAGTAGTTTTATTCTTTTTACTGGTCAATATATTGTCCACATTCGGAAATGTTATACCAAGAACAAAGCCAGATGACATACAAGTACAAGAGCTGAGGAGATCGCTGCGCGACACCTTTTGGCATTTTTCCTCCGAGCAAGAGGAGCACGGCGATGAATCAGAATCAATTTTTGAAAGTAAATCCTCTGTAAGCAACGGAGCATCACATTATGCCACGAGGTTTAAGTCATCACAAAACTCATTCAAAAAATATTCACATTCTTCATCAGATATAAAGATACAAAGTTTTTGAAATAATTTAGTTTTCGTTTTATCTTTAAGGAACTTAATGAATAAATTATTTATAAATGCTGAAAAACGAAATAATAGTTTTTTTTGTGGTGACGGTTGTTCTTAATACCTTAAACTAATCGAGAGATATATGTACATATGAAAGTGGTGGCGAGGCGAAATGACTTAGAGGTGACAGACTGGCAGCATATACATCCCGAAATAGTCGAAGTCGAGTAATAACAGCACCCAGCTAATATAAATTTAATAGGTTAAATTTGCTGGAAACAATAATTTTAGTTATAAAAACTATTTAACAGTTCTAAGTTTAGATCATTTTACTTTAATCAATGATTAGTGAAGAAATCGAGGCAAATAGTGGTTCTAATGTGCGTTAACTCTAAACGAAAAATATTCGAAATCGAATTATACATTTCAAAATCCTCGACTCCAAAAATGAAGATATTAGGGCGTATAGCATATATCTCTTAATATTATATACATATACGGTATGTTTTTAACAGTAAGTGGATCCAAAAATGGACGACAGCTGTCTTTTTCCCCCATATACTATTTAAAGGTAAGCCTGTGTTTGACGCAACAGCGACATTGCAAGGTTTCTGCTAAATTCAGGCACTCATTTATGTACATATATAAAATATTTTCTAGCATAATATTGTAGACAAATTCACGGGTATCATCAGCCAGAAAGCCGGTAATTAAACCATAAACATAAGATAGTAATATAGGGCGGAGTGCATAAAGTGTCTTGTGAGTTAGGCATAGTAAAATTTGCACACTTAATTTAAGCAAAAATTTCCGAATGACCGAATAAACAACGTATATATTTCTAGGGAAACGAATATGCATATACATAAGAATTCAATAGAATTTTGAGGAGATAACAGTTTGTAAGGCATAATCACAAATCATCAATTGAATTCTGACTAATCTTCGAATTCTCTGCCACTCTGATGTTCAATAAACTCAGGGTTTAATTATAATTTTTGTATATAAAAAAGTTGAACTATCGACACAACTATTTGTAAAAAATTCTATTTTAGAAAAAGTTCTGAAAAATTGTTGTGAAAACAAATCTATGAAATTAGATCAACTGATTTAATACATGGCAACATTTTTCAAATATAAGCCATAATGGTGTAATGTTTGCTTTTGTTTTATTTTTCTTTTTCGATTTAAAAAGTTCAAAACCCATAGCAATTCTTCTTCAAAATTATGTATGTCTACGTCAAGTTGTCGACTTTAAAGTCATAAAGTCATCATAAGGGGTTACATAAAGTTAGAAGACGGAAAATAGCGAACTTTCAAGAATTTTTTTGAGAAAACTATAAATTTTATTGTTCCAAAAATCTTCGATAGATTACTAAATTGGACTAACTACTAAAAAATATGCTTCAGAAGCTCCTGTTCAAATTTGAGTTTAATCGGCTTCGTGTAATATTTTGAAAATACAATTTTGAGAAAAACGCGTTTAAAGTTTGGAATGCACTTGTAAGCACTCTGAAACGCCCTTTCAAATTCGCGTGTAACTTCGATAATATCGACCAAAACGACATGAAACTTTCTGTGTCTATCCTTAAATATATCTACATTAAGAAAATAAAAAGTAAAAAATTTATTTTTTGAATATTCTAACTGTTTATTTTATTGAGTGAAAAAAGGCGGCAGAGCACAGAGCCCTGTAGTACAAAAATTGTAACTGTATTAAAAACATTATTGGTACCTCAAAAAAAAAAAAACATTGAGCTACACTATCTATCCAGCTATGACCTACGGTTGACATTTAAATTTAAAAAAAATCAATTCCTAGGACGTTTTTGGCCTGCCGAAATGCGATTTTTGATCAGATCAAAACTATGGTAGGTTATTAGAACGCTCAGAACCTTTTGTCTTCAAGTAATTGTTCGAACAAATTTAAAACATGTAGTTTTGACAAAAATGCGTTTGAAGATAAACTGAAATATTTTAAAAGCTTGTAATCCAAAAAATATTAGTTTGTCAAAAAACTCTTGCGGTATTTTCGCTAGTTGGCGCTGAGAGCGCGTAGTTCTAGTTGTATTCGTCGCATCGGGTCATGCTATACCTTTTTGGAAAGCTCATTTCACGCGCTAACACTTGTTTGATTGATTATCGTTTCTTTTAAGCCGTTCGTGAGTTATAGCGTCGCAAACATGGAGCAAAATAAAGAGAAAATACGGCATATTTTACAGTACTACTACGATAAAGGCAAAAATGCATCTCAAGCCACGAACAAAATTTGTGCAGTTTATGGACCCGATACAGTTTCCATTTCCACCGCACAACGATGGTTTCAACGTTTTCGTTCTGGTGTAGAGGTGGTCGAAGATGCGCCACGCTCCGGAAGGCCTGTCGTCGAAAATTGGGATAAAATCGCTGAATTGGTCGAAAGAGACCGGCATAGTAGCAGCCGTAGCATCGGTCAAGAGCTGGGTATGAGTCAACAAAAAAAAATTTTATGAACAATTGAAAATTCAATAAAGCTACCGTAAGAAATACCGCAAGACTTTTTTGACAACCTATTATTTGAAATTTTAATTAAAAGTATTGGTATGTGTGGAAAAAAATGTTGAAAAAAATAACAAAAAACTTGTTTTTGATATTTCACACTAGGGTGTGCTCTTTAGTAGAACCTATACAATAAGAAACACCCTAATGTGTTGAAATATAAAATAAATCATAACAAAGCACGGAAATCCAATTTTTAAGAATCTCACTATTAATAGCTTTACAATGAATTTGATTGCGATTTTGAGATTAGTCGATTTAGTAGACGCGGCCAATCAGCTTATACACACAACTATTATATAATTATTACTAGTAATGCATATTATTTATTGTACATAATAAGTATAAATTTAATCCGCCTTAAATTACTGCGAGTAAATATAATATTTGTTGCATGTATGTTTGTGTGTATGTATATGTAGTTGTGGATCGATGAGCGCAAGTTATTAGTTCGTTGGCCTGCGCCTCAATGCCGAATGTTAGTGCGCCGGTATCAACAACAGTTACAACAAAAACAATAACGACAGCATAAGCAGAACTAGGTTGCAAAAATCAACTAGAATTACAACAACAACAATGAAAACAGCAATCAACTGCATCAATTCGTAGCAATGTGCAGCAAGTAGATGTGCGAAAACCAGCGTCACCAGCGCCACCAACGACAGCGTGAAAAGAAAGCATGTCATGGCACCGATTCTAAGCGTCTTAACTCGAAACGGAAGTGCAACTTAATGCGACCCTAAGAAAAACTTATAACAATAGCACTTACGCTCCTGTTAAGTTGCATGCCAGCACACACACACACACCGCAACAACCATAAACGGTTTCAAATACACACGCACACATGCATGCAATAAACACACACATATGTAATATATGTTTGTAGACGGGTGTATCCGGACCAGCACCTGTAAAATGGGTGCGCCAGTGAAAGTATATTGACAAGCAATCACAGGCACACTTTTACCTATGTATGTGTAAGTACATACATGGCAACATGTGCATGTGTGTGTGTGATTGACTGCCGTAAAGTGCAAAGTTGAAAGTCTTGCCAAGTATTTTCACCCCATTCGCTGGCAACTTGAGTGTTTATTAAATAGCAGACAGCGGCTGCGCCTCATGTTGCAGTCAACAGAATTACAACAACAAAAGAAAATCAACCTTTTTGATCGGCTCAAAGTGCTTGGCAAATATTGGCAGAAAATATTCTAGGCGCGTGTTGAACCATTTGTGATTATTTTTCGGAAGTTTTCCATTTTAAGAATATCGTACGGTTTTGTTGCACACATTTGCATGCCTGCATTGGAGGTGAGCAGGCCGGGCCGCTCGTTCATTATGTTATTGACATGCAATATTAGCGAAAATATTTTGCAAATTTTTCATAGTTAATCGATTTTGCTGCATTTACATATTTTCGCAATTGTTGAGTTTTTCCTCCTTAGTCACCTCATTTTGTGGTTCTTCGTATAAGTTTACCCCCCAATCGTTCTCGGTTGCATGTTGCCAGTCAATCAATTTTGCTTAAAGCATTTGCATGTACCGTTACATATTGACAAAATCAATTTCAATGTTTCATACTAAATAAATAATACTTTTCCATTTTTTATCTTCTGCCCAAAAAGCATTCAGAACTCAAAAATATTTGCTTTTGAACTTTATTCGTGAGGGCGTAAAATTTTTATAAGAATTGTTGTTTTGTATTTGGCAGGCTGATAAGTTCGCGTCGTGTCTATGAGCAGGAAGTACCAGAATTCCAACCAGGATAAATGTCGTCAGACCCATTCCACAAGCCACGGTATTTTTTCGAGATTAGATTCCATTTCCTCTCTTTCTAAAGATACATATCACAAAAATGTCTTGATGAAATCCTTCTTGAAAATCTCGAACAAAGGACAATGTTAGAAACGACGTTCTTATAATAACTGTTGATTCGAAATCACAAAAAAGATTCGACTTATGAACCAGTGACTGAGACTTCTTAGTGTATGGTATTCCTCACTGTGAGCTTATCTGCTTTGACCGGTTCAATTTACTGTATGTTAGTAAAATATTTGAGACTCTCTAAAACTATCAATGAATTATTGAATGATATACGAACAGCGCTTGTAAAACTATGTATGACCTACTATTATGGGCAAAAAATAGTAAGACCTTGTTCATAATTTTAAAAGCATAAATTTTTTCTTCAAATTCTATTTGGCTTAACTTGTGCTAACGTTTATTTCCAATCCTCGAAACAGTTGTTAAAATCCATTTCCGTAATAGCCTTCACTTCCCGGTTCAAAACGGTTTAACTCGAGCAATAATTTGAGTTTACTGAATAGCCAGAAATCACACGGAGCTAAATCAGGCGAATACTGTGCTTACGGAATGATATTTTTTGAAAATTTGGCGAAAATCTCACGAAGAGTCAAAGCAGTATGCGACTGAGCATTAATGTAGTGGAAAAACCAAGAGTTGTTGGCCCATAATTGTGCCCTCTTTAACGAATAGCCTTGCGTAAACAACGCATAACATTCAATAGTCTTCCTTGTTTGGCCATTCGGAAGGAATTTGGAGTGCACCACATGTCGATAAACGAAAAAGCTGCCAAAACAATTATGTTTTTTGACCTGCTTTGACATGGTCTTTTCGGCTTCGGCTCACCTTTGCCACGATATTCAACCGATTGATCTTCTGTTTCCAGGTTGTAAGCATAGATTCAAGCTTCATCGCTAATAATAATACGTGTCATGACATCCTGGTAGTCGAAAAGAGTTGTTTCACAGACGTAAACACGACGCTGTTTTTCAAAAAAATTAGGAATTCTGGAGTTAGCCGTGCTTTCACTTTTCTTAAATCCCAAAGGTCATTCAAAATGGTTTGCAATGATCCTTTCGATATTCCAACGGTGTTAATCGTCGATCCTCAAGCACCAATTCCTTTATTTTATTTACCTATTGATCATCAGTTGATGTTGATGGCCGTCCGGGTCGTGGTTCGTCGACAGCGCGTTCTCGACCCCCTTTGAATAATTTGTACCAATCAAAACGACTTGTTCACGACAAGCAATTATCAACGAAGACCTTTTCCAATATGCTAGAATTTTAAGGAACTTATTCGTTGAATAATTTCACTCATGGTAAAAATTGCTGAATTCACTTTATGTACTTCAAAAATACAAGCTTATACTAAACAGTGACGATTATTTTGATGTGACATTTGCCGCAGATGTCATTGATAGTCATACCAACATAGAAACAAAATTTCGACGAAAGGATTGATCTCTAAATTTCCTTTATAAATGCGACACATTAACCGATGTTTCGGTTAAAAGTCATCTATAGTTTTTGGTGTCCAAATATTCGGGATGTTGGGGCTTGAGCGGTGTTTTTTGGTTTATAACCCTATATACATACATATATCTCGATTCGTTTTAGGTTATACATACCACCGTTAGGTGAGCAAAACTATTATACACTCTAGCAATGGTGCAAGAGTATAAAAATAGTAAAAGCCGTTTCGCTTATTTGCTTTTCTAAATTGAATTCCATTGAAGGGGAACGTCATTATTGTTAAATGTTTGCCCATGAAAACGGCAATAAATTCTGCGAAATATGGCACACGATGCAAAGTACGAAAAGAGATCGAAAATACCAAGTAAGTGTGGTTAAAATGACCCCTAAGCATTACAAACAATATTATAACTAATGTATTGGTCCAAAATTCGACGAACAATGTACTTAGAAACGATTAAATTGAGACAGTATTTTCTCTTCGAAATTTTTGTGGCCCTAACAAAGGTTTGAAGTATTGAAATGTTTAAGAATTAGGTACTTGCTTCGAAATCACTTTGTAAGGGGTTAATTCTAGGTTTCAAGCCAATGAAAAAATGAGTTATTCCATGATTTTTCTATGGGCTTGTCAATGATATGAGGATTGCTAGAATAGATAGATGGAATAGGTTGTTTTCAAATAAACTCACAAAAAGGAGTTAGGTACTGTCAGTCAAATATCAAGACGTCCTTTTTACGTCAGATGACATTTTCGTGGACAACTGAAAACCATTTTCGATGTAAAGTGTTTTTATTTCGGCTCGTTTCATAGTTAGCAATATACTCAATTGCGAATTCTAAAACCTGTCTGACAGAAGGATCTGGTGAACCATTTCTAGGAGTTTTCCCAATCACAAAGAATCAGCGTTGTTATGGACTTTAAATTAAAAGCGACGATATTAAAGCACAGACCTCTGAAAACTAAAATTTGTACTATATTGGGTAATATACCAATGGCTTTTGAGGAATCAACATGCAATTGTTAGACTGAGAATCAGAACATTAGCTTGGTCTTGATACATATGTATGTATGTACTCGTATATAGCACTTGAGGCCTAGAATACACCAAGTTGAACTCAACAACAAAACGGGGTTCCTATCTTTCTTGATGAGCTCTGTTGTTATGATTTTATTATGGGCGTTGATAATACGAATCAAGAGTCAGTAAAGATGCGGGTGTCGAGGTTTCGATGCGTATTACCATTACATAGTTAGATTGTAGACTTAGCCAAATCAAAATAAGCGAACTGAAACAGTAGGCAAATAGCAGCCATGTCGCACACAAAATATTACTGTGAACTTAATTGCCGTGCGCTACGGTTTCGTTGTGAATCTTGTATACATACATACATATCTGCTTGTATAAGCCGCGAACGGTTGGTAACAATAGTCTACCAACAACAACTGAAACGCTGGAAGCAACATGAACGGCCATAAAAGCGCACAGTTGACTGCGTTGTAAGCAGAAAAACAATTAAAAGTGTCGAGTATACTTTACACTTACGCTTGTTGTACGCTACTTAACTGTGGCAACGTGCAACGCATCGTCTCTTGCATATTTTAAAGACCGGCTGCGCCTGTTGCCATTTCAATACGCGGAACTTTGCCAATGTTGATGCGTTTTTGCTTTTGAAATTTTTGGTCCAAGTGTATTGTTTTTGCTGTAGTGCCACTTTTATGGTAATTTTGTTGCATGAACGAGCAGTGCATTGCCTAAAAATTGAGCAGCTGTAAAATGTTTGTTTGACGTTGGGCTGTGCCTGTGAAGTTGATTTAGAAATATTTATGTAAAGCACATATTTTTAGAGAAAATTGCTTATATATCCATCCATTGAAAAAAGTAAATTACAATTGTGTTCACTCTCCATACAAAGTTTTCATGTTTTGTCACCTTGGCTATGTTGACTTTTATTTAAATCATAACGAAAAGAATTTTAAGAAATTAATAGTCTCCCTTTTCAGCTATTAACAGAGGAAATCTTCAGGAAATTAAGGAGCTATACCCATTGCCATGGAACCATTTAGTTGAATATTTGGCCGTATATTTATGGTCGAGGCTTTTTACAGCACAAACTTAGCCCGCATTTATTGGTGGTATACGCGTGGCTAGTTTCAAAATATAAATACAATATTTCATATTATTTATTCCAACTATTCTGTCGAGGGATCCAATACCTTGGCTTACCCTACAGATTCAACCACTACTAAACTTAAAAGTTGCTACAGCTTGGAGCCTGGTTAGAGTTACCGTATTCCCCGATTTTGACCTTCGGCACTGATTCCCTATAATTCTTAAAAAATGCGCTGATTCCCTGGTTTCCTCTTGAATCAGCGATTTTGTATACCCTGAACAGGGTATATTAAGTTTGTCACGAAGTTTGTAACACCTAGAAGGAAGCGTCGGAGACTCCAAAAGTATATATATTAATGATCAGTATATTGAGCTGAGTCGATTTAGCCATGTCCGTCTGTCTGTCCGTCTGTCTGTCTGTATATATATGTAATTAGACCCTCAGTTTTTAAGATATCGTTTTGCAATTTTGCAAACGTCATTTTCTCTTCAAGAAGMTGCTCATTTGTCGGAACTGCCGATATCGGACCACTATAACATATAGCTGTCATAGAAACTGAACAATCGGAATAAATTTCTTGTATGGAAAACTTTCACATTTGATAAGATATATTCACGAAATTTGGTGCAGATTATTTTTAAAGGCAACAATTTAATCTCCGAAGAAATTGTTCAGATCGGTTAACTATAGCATATAGCTGCCATAGAAACTGAATGATCGAAATCAAATGCTTGCATGGGAAACTTCCTCATTGGACAATATATCTTCACGAAATTTGGTATGAGTTATTGTTCGTATAAATAATGTAATAGAGGAAGAAATTGATAACTGCTTAAGGAAATAATATAATCTTCGAAAAAATTGTTCAGATCTTATTACTATAGCATATAGCTTCCATACAAACTGAACACATATGAATGTAGTTACTGAAAGAAATGCACCTGTGAAGGGTATATTAGGCTCGGTGCAGGCGAAGCTAACGCGTTTTTGTTTATTTTTATTGATTTTAATACAACAATTAAATGTTATTTGTTAGTTAGATTCAAAGTATTCGGATAATGATAAGGCAACAGGAAATGTACAAAACATAAGAAAGTCAATTTCACTTAAACAAGTTCAAAGAGGCTACTCACGCCGGAGAAGTTTTTGGAAAGCATTATTTATTACATTATAAATGTACATAGGAAGGTTGCCTTTTATATTTCGGGATTTTGCAACCCTAGTGTTGCCATCTGGCGATTTACAACTTTTGTTTATAGTTTGACGTTTTTAATGTTGTACATACTCAGAAAGTTTGGGAATAGGAGCGCGATTTGTGCTATATACAGTAACTTAAAATATTCATATCGGTCAAAAAGTGGAATTAATCGCTTTCCTGCGATTATGATTTGCAACTTTCGGCGTTGATTAACTCATAGAGAGTGCATCGATGAATTAAATTAAATTTTTGGCGATGTACCTTCATTAAAAAAGAGTGTATATCGACTTTATGGCAAATTCAACCGAGGTCGCACGAGTGATTTCAGGAAAGTCGGCCAAAATCAGAAGTTGTTCCGGAAACTGTGCACGAACTAATATTACATATCGTGAGATTGAGACAATTTTAGATATAAGTTTTCAGGTTGAATCCTACACGATTTGTCGATCGCTCAAAGAAAGGCTCATGCTCATTGGCCGAAATAAATGATGGCAAAATACGATTGGTGCTTCGAAACACGTCTCTGACAACGTGACAGATGATGAATCGTGGATTTATAGGTATGAAACCAAAAGTAAACAGCAGTCGACGATTTGGGGGTTTTAAAATTAGCCTGCCTGTTCGTTTGGAGACCCTGAACGCGTTGCAAACAAAGCACTCTGGCAAAGCAAAACAATAAATTCTGAGTGCTACACAACCATCTGTTTGCCAGTTGTCTTTACAGAAATCAGAAAAACTAACCACCGAACACGTTTTTTTCTGTCGATTTTGTTTTCTAAATACTAGGCAATATATGATATTCATAACAGTAGAAATAATATTTTTTACCGATTTCCGGTGTTGAGAAATAAAAATTTGATCTCACATAAGTTTTTTGTCCACTTAAATCCAAATTTAAGGGAATCGAAAGTACAGCTATTTTGTTTGTTGCTGGTCCCTGCTTGAAAGATATTATAGAAATGTTTTCGAACCAGGAGGTAAACTCCCAACTGGGAAACGTGGCACACAAAAATGTATCCTTCACCCTACTAGAACTTCTGGTATTGAACTACGAACTTCGTACCAACAGCCAAAGTATCAGGCGCAAACACACTCGGCTGCTGCAGCGGCAACTCACTCACAGAGCAAAAGCGATAATAAATTTAAAGTACGTAGCTCCGATTACTGTTATCTTCGCTGTGATCAAGTAAAACATATTAAATTAGCCTTTAYTTTAGCTTTCATTCGCCTATTTAAATAGCAACGCAAAGTAAAACTTTGGCATTCAGAATAGATAGTTCCGCAAATCAAACATGGGGCTGCATTTGAAACTATTGGCGCTTGCACTTTATTCTTTTCTCGCAACTACGGAGGCATTTGAGTCCTGGGTTGTGGCCAACGACATTAATCCTAATAACGGAGATGGAGATGATCAAACCGTAACYATTCAGCTGAAAGCCTTTTGCAAAAAAACGTTTAAGCGTGAAAAATAATTTTGTTTCTCACTTTAGCAAAAATTCCTTTGTGGCGATAATTTTGAAAAGTGTTTCGGTCCCAAGTTGAATTCAGTCGTCTTTTTGACCGATAACAAATTATACCGTGTGGAAATCTATGATTATAAGTAAGCGCAAGTTCATCTATTAGATGGGCTAATAACCGACTTATTGGTTTTCACATAGGTTGCCAACAACACTGGATGAAATTATGGAGGAAGAAAAGGGCTTGAAAAACGAAATAAATCTATTGGAAACTAAGTTAAGCCAACAAGRCCGTGATATTTATACAGATTTGGRGAAAGCAAATGCGGAGCACATCGAAAGTGATTTGGATATCTCTCAGAGAGCGAAGGACGAAAGAGAACACTTGGAATCGAAATTGACTGAAAAGTAAGTGCACAAACAATTTGTAATSAAATCATCGATTAATTGTCCAATTATCCATTCAGCATGAACCAGATGAAATCGACATTGCTCAATATACTTAATACCAAACTAAATCGTATAGACAAAAGTGTCCGTAAGTCGCTCGAAAACGATACGRATGCCGATTTACCGAATAATTGTGCTGAAGCCTTCGTCACGTATGAGACCACAGAAAGTGGCGTCTTTGAGCTGTACTTACGCGATTATGAACTTGCGCCCTTCAAAGCATATTGTCTGGCCGATCCGGATGGCGGTCCTGCTTGGACGGTGATACAACGACGCRTGGATGGCACTGAGGATTTCTATCGCGACTGGGATGATTATGTGACCGGTTTTGGTGATCCGGAAGGTGAATATTTTATCGGTTTAGATAAGTTGTATGCGCTCACCAATGATCGGCCCAATGAATTGTGGATAAAGTTGGAGGACTTTCATGATGGAGAACGCTTTGCAAAATATACCGATTTTGCTATTGGTGATTTGGACGAAAATTATGCCTTAAAAAAACTGAACGGTTACAGTGGCGATGCTGGTGATTCGTTGGTGGAACAAAAGGGATGCGAATTTTCCACACACGATCGTGATAATGATAATGACCCCACAAAGAGTTGTGCTGTCACGTATAACGGTGCTTGGTGGTACAATCGCTGTCACGACAGGTAGATCCATTCATTCCTACATTGGAAGTAAWAAAATGTTTATATAACTTTTCTTTAACAGCAACTTAAACGGCCGATATATAAGGGGTGGTTATTATGATTATTATCAAGAAGCGCAAGGTATCGATTGGTACTCTTGGCATGGACATCAATACTCTCTAAGATATGTGCACATGGCCATCAGACCGAAATATGATTTTTGAAGGCAGAAAGATTTGGTAAGATGGGATCTAACTGTGTTTTGACGAAAGCTGCAGCTTTTACAAAAAGTGAACACTTACTTTCTAATATTTGCCCAAGCTAACCGAAATATAACATATAAGAAGCAAACAAAAGTACAAATATTTTACTTTATGGTTGAGGCTTAAATGGGTAATTCCGTTAAATTCACAACTAGTAATAGTGTGGTCAGTTGTCAGAGCTTTCGTCAATACTCTSTAGCTTAGACTTAAGAAAAGCTCTTTAAACCTCATAGCGCCATATGGAAGTATTATTTGTAAGTCTGACAGCTAGATTTCCAAGTTATCTCTCAGGAAGAGGAATTAACCATTCACAATAAGGCGGATCGTCTGCTTTTTCTATATAATCGCGTATGCAGAAAGTATTCTGTGGATCATTGTGAACAATTTTGTTCCAGAAATTATGGGTCTAAAACTGGTTTCGGTCATTGCCCCTGCTTCGTTCGGTAATCTTGGACAC
>NW_017536574.1:82575-84259 GCF_001853355.1 Bactrocera latifrons
GCCCACTTATGGACCAAAAACCATATCTCAGGAAGTACTCAGCCGATTTCAATGAAATTCGGTACATAATATTTTCTTGACACCGTGATGACATGTACCAAATATGGGTGAAATCGGTTCACAACGCCTGAAATCTCGATTATCACTTTATCATGCGAGAGTATAAAATGTTCGGTGACACCCGAACTTAGCCCTTCCTTACTTGTTTATTTTTAAATTTATATAGCTTAGAGACATTTTAATGCATCGCTTTGACTTTGACACATATTTCTCAGAATTGAACACGCTACAAAAGTGGCCATAGCGACAAAATCTTAACTCACACTGGTGAGGTAGTACGGGGCTCTAAGCCTGATTTTCCTAAAAAACTCCCATTTTTTGTATATATCTCGTAAATGACAAGAACTATAGAAAAAATATACATGTCAAACTTGTAGACTTGTAGGAAATTTTATTTGCTACAAAAACGGGTCCGTGGTCAATATCGCTATCATTAATATTTCTCGAGATATTCGGCTTTTTAAGTAAGCTTTTATAGAATTTTCATAGACGGTATTTAGTAAAAAAGCTTTGGCATGTACATTTTTTCTATAGCTCTTGTGATTTACGAGATATAGCGAGCGAATGTAAAGTGCCGCCGACTGTTTTCAACAACTCTTTCGCAGTTACCAGAACCAGATCTTTGACTCATAAAATCACTATTGCTGCTACTTACAAACATGCGTACATATAGAAGATATGTTATTGATACATCCTCATGATTGTAAATGGATAATAAAATCAGAATTTAGCACGCTTTTGAAGAATTCACCGCGAACAATTATTGGTAAGTAGCAAGTAGAACCCCAACTAAGTGATTGCATCAAATTGAATTAACCCGCAGCGCAGATTACTTGTATTTCTTTTCAAACCGTATCTGTATCCTATTGAGAACAGATACTTACCATCAAATATCACAATTAATAAATTCCCCAACTCACAGAGAGTACTCCGTGTAAAATTCACATACATATCGAGCTTACAGTCCCATAATCAAGCGTTCTCTAGGCAAAATTAACCTATATAATTTAGGGATTTGGCAACGCTAGTGTTGCAATCTGAGAACTGACAATTTGATCTAATAATTTAACTTGTTTAATGTTATTAATGTAGGTTTGAATTAAACCAAAGTCGGTTTATTTTTAAATTATTTAATTAGGTTTATTTAAGATTAGATTTATTATAAAATATGTTAGATGGTCTTTTAGGTTTGATGACCATAAATTGACTGACTCTTTCGAAGTACGCGTTACCGTCCGTTTTTATTTCCTCATCTTCGTCTTTTCGTCATTCTGTTCGTCAAGTTTACAAGGTCGCATTTAATAGTTGTTAAAAGTTACGTCCACTTCTAGTTGTCTTGCGTTCGTCTGTCGGTCCCACATTAATACTCAGTACGTTTTGACATACGGGCGCCACTTGCCTTGTTTACAGTAACTTAAAATATACATCTCTACTATATGGAATTAAATCGCGAACGCTTTCGGCCGATTATTTTTTACAACTTCCGACGTCGATTATATCAGTAACAGTGCTCATCAAATTTCAGTGTTTATCGATGGTATGCTGAGTTYAATCGCAGTTACAGATCACTCCAAGAAGGTCGTCGAAAATCAGTTGTTGTTCCGGCAACTGTGCACAAACTAAT
>NW_017536574.1:85814-119853 GCF_001853355.1 Bactrocera latifrons
ACCCCGCTCACTCACCATATAACGGTACTGTACGCCAGAGGCAATAAATTTTATGCCCGAAATGGTCTGACATGGCTTCAATTGAACCAGGGTCAAAATTGAACGATGAGAGTRGCACCCTCCATATTTAGGTGAAAACACATATATCGAGACACGGCCGACCGATTTCAACAAAATTTGGTACGTGACATTCCTCTGTTACAGTGCGTAAATGGCGATGTCGTAGTACGGTCATGCCTACTTCCCATATAAAACAATTTTAAATTCCATTCGAAACTTTCACTTCAAAGTACGCAAACCAAGAATGAATTAATATGTCATGATAAGACTTTTCAGAAGTAGTGTCTTTGAGGTGTGCCATTTTTATACCCTGATCAGGGTATATTAAGTTTGCCACGAAGTTTGTAACATCCAGAAGAAAGCGTCGGAGACCCTATAAATTATATATATGAATTATCAGTAAGCTGAGTCGATTTAGTCATGTCCGTCCATCTTATAAATACGAACTGGTCCCCCACTTTTGAATCGTTTTGAAATTTTGCTGCTTATTTGTTGTAACTGGCGATATCGGACCACTATAGCATATAGCTTCCGTATAAACTGAACACGTAGTTACTAAACTAAATGCACCTGTGAAGGGTATATTAGCTTCGGTGCAGCCGAAGTTAACTTTTTTTCTTGTTTTAATTATTACTGGTTTTGTACATATGCAAACGCACTGATTTTGACTGAGACCTATATGGTAACCCTAAGCCTGCTTGATTCTACACCTTGACGCCCATCGGTGTCGAAACGATTTCAGTTAAATTCATTTTACTAAATTACAATTGGCCGATCTTCTTCGGTCCAATCTGTCTGTGTCAAGCAGTAAGCTGTGCCGTTTTTGTTTTTTCCCATCCCGTCAGATCTTAAAGTATTCCGTACGGTTTTGGTTTGGTTGTAAATTTTGACAGCATTTTCATATATTAAATTCTCGAAATAGTACACTGAATGCTTAAAGATAGCATTTTTTCTGCCGCCTTTGTTAATGCTCGGTAGATTAGCCACATTTGTGCTTTTTTGGCGCTGGTGTTATTTACACATCAATTTGTGAAGCAATTTCTCGACAACTTTTTTCCTTACTGTAGAGTGTTCATACAATAAAAGAATTTTAAGCAGCTAAATGAAAGAAGGGGAAGGTTACACATCAAAACTTTACTATTTTTCCAAAGTCATGGGTTTTAAAAGTTTTAAAAAAGATTCGGTTAGACGCTTTGCTGACAGTGCCTGGTGGAACGATTAGAATTAGATTAGGTGAGAATATAAAAATCTTAAGTTTTTACGCTCGACCACTGTTGACTAAAAAATAAAATAATGCAAGTAATTTATGCTACACAAAGAACCTTATATTGGATTTTATAAGTGCGGCAAGGTGGTCCTCCGACCTACCCTTTCAACCAACCAACATCCAACCAATTATCTCTCCATTCTATGGTTCATACTTTAGTACGTCCGATTATACTTCAAAAACGGTAAAGGGATATGGAAGAGTAGTTGTGATCTAAGGGTATTGTAATTTTTATTAGTAGCTAGAGAGACGCAAGTATCCAGTGCAATAATATCTCATAGGAGAGATTTCATATTCTATATTGTAAGATATAATAAGTCTCATAAACGAACGGAAAACAAAGCGTTGAAAATTGTAATTGCGCAAAATCATGTTTGTATGTAATGCAACAACAATTTTTTTAAACAAGTTTAAGAACTTTAAGAAGATGCGTTATGGCAAGTTGTGAATACCCTAAATGCGAAAACTATGCAGTATTTCACATACTAACAACAACCCAGAAATTGAAATGAACTTCAATGCTATCGATCTTAAAAGTTTAGAGAAATTTAAGCCTCTCGGAACATGAGAAAAATTTGTTCTTTTAAATATTTAAGCTCACGAATAAATTTCAAATGAGATACCACCAAGCGTTTGTCAGTATACAAAGGTTAGATATGAAATAAACATGAGCATTACTCATACGGCGCGTGGACAGAGCAGATTTCAATTAAGAAGATAAAATTTCTCTTTAAGAAGCATACGGTGTAAGGAAGAGCTGAAATTACCCTTATTGAATAATGAAGTATATAAAGAAAACAGTGACAAAATTAATTTCGTTAATCGCTGCCACATGTACATATATCTAAGTAACCAGATGTTTAGCAAGCTAAGAATAATAAAACCTCTTTGATGACAAAAGTTGCACAAATAGAGCTAAGATATGCCCAGTATCAGCGGTTACCTCTTTATCGTCGCTAAATTTCTTCACAACGAACATACTTACGAGAATATGATGAAAGCGGAAAGCACAATCATAAATTTTTCTTTTAATTGTGAGAACAAGGCTTTCTCATACCAAATTGTTTATAAATGAAAAATCCAAAAAACATTCTTTAACACTCTTTAAAGGCTGAATTATCTTTACCAACTCTATTTTACGGAATTACAAAATCATTATGTGATTTTTTAAGCTTTTCGACTGTAGCAGTTTTTTATTCTCACATCTACAGGTTCGTTGCGTTCGGTATTCATAGTTAAGTAAGTTACTTAGGAATGTTAGCTTTTTCTGTCATTCAGCTACAGTGAAACTTCGATAAGTCGTAACCTCGATAAGCGAAAAACCTTGATATTTCATAGTATTTCTTCGGTCCCTAGAAAAATTCGCGAAAAATGCATGTATTTCGGTCCCTTTGATAACTCGTATTTTTCTTGAGACAAAAATTGAAAAATGTGTATCAAAAGCCTTTACAACTCGTATTTTTTATAATATAATGTATAATTGCACCGCCCATACTGCAATGGAACCTTTGAGCAATGTGCAGACTGAATTTCTCCCACCTAACACCACTTCAGTTTTGCAACCACTCGACAATGGCATAATCAAAACTTTCAAAACATTGTACCGTAAAGAAATTGTTGTTAAACTGCTTGAAAGCATCGAGGAAAAAAAGTATTATTCCATTTCGATTTATGATGCAATGAATATTGCTCATAAAGCCTGGACAAATATCAGTAAATCGACTATTAAAAACTGTTTTCGAGCTTGCAGTTTTGTTAAGGATCAAAATGTAGTCGCAATCAGCGAAGATGTACTTCACATAGCAGAGTAGGTTCGTGTTCCACAAAATGCAGAAACACGTGTAACTTTGATGACTACATTCATGTTGATGATGAGTTGGTGATTACTGGAAGCCTCAGTGATGAAATTCAATTCTCAATGAAATTCTGGGTTTCGAAAACATCGACGATGAAAACGATGAAACATTTGAAATTCCCTCAGTTTCCACAAAGATTGCGAAAGCTTCAATTGCAAATTTGCGTCTTTTTTTCATGGCATCAAATGTTGAAGACACTAGTTTTAATGACTTTGATAATGCCATAGATAAACTACGCCAAAATAATGTCCGCTTTTTGTACAATTTTTCAAAATACATACATACATATATTGATTGAATAACATATGTACTTTATATTTTAAAATTTAAATATGTACAATCATTTCTTGTTTCTTATGTAAAATTGAAAAAATAAATAATAACACTCTATAATTCGTATATTCTGTATGTTGCCTCAATAAGTTGTTAACTTGATAACTTGAAAAACTCCATAACTCGTATTTAAATTGCGGTCCCTTGCAAATATGAGTTATTGAAGTTTCACTGTATTTCGAAATGAGCACCGAGCGCTCCAAAGCGCTGAAAGAGGCGAAAGCTCTGTGGAAAGTGGGTGCCTCGAAAGTTTATAATCCAACAAATACAACGAATCACTGATTCTGAGAAGTGTTTGATTGCTCTTTAATCGTAATCAAAGCGAGTTTTTGCGTCGGTGTGTGACAATAGAAACATAGCTCCATCATTTCTCACTGGAGTCCAATCGACAGTCATTCTAGTGGGCTGCACATGATGAACCGGTTTTCAGGCGTGGAAAGACGAAAAAATCATCTGGATTACTGAGCCAGTTATGATCTATTTCACTGTGTATTTGTTTGCAGTTATTTTTTACTATTCCAAATACTTAGCAATTGGTTAGTTTTGAGGAAGAATCTGTTGAAAATTGTACGCATATATTTAAAGGCTGCCTACAAACATTGAAAATATAATTTTTGTATTTATGAGTAGTATTAAATTTTAACATAAAGAGATAAAAAGTATCCTATGTCCTTACCCTGGTTATAAGCTACCCCCCACGGTTCAACCGTTCTTGAGTTATAAATGCTGTAACTAACACAACTTTTTTTTATATATATACATATGGAACATATGTATATAATATCCAACGATTATTCTCCTCCCGTCCAACCGACGCTGAAAAAGTATGGAATGTGTGGACAATTATTTACCAATAATGAGTGATCCCACTGTTAGACTTCGACTGTGAGAATATGGTATAGCTTCTCATAAACCAGCAAAAACAACGCTATTAACACTGGAAATGTGAAAAAAAGTTTGGAGTGGGCGAAATTATACCGAAATTGGACAGCGGAAGATTAGGGACGCGTGATATTTTCGGATGAAAGCAAAACCAAAATTTTATAATTGTACCACGTGAACTGTGAAGCAGAGTCCATCGGTAATGTTCTTTTTACAGGACTGAAGAACTAGAGCTGATTAACGGATCATTTCCCAAGACGATTCTGCTCCATGTCACAGGACAAAAATAGTGGGTATATTTTTTTGTGTGCCCTAATATCTTAGGTATCATTATATAACACTACATTCTATTTTCCACAGTTCCTAATTTTTAGGTAAACGATTTTCTAGAATAGCATGAGGTTTCAATAATTTCTTGGCCGGAAAAGAGTTCCGTTTTAATTCCTATAGAAAATCTTTCGAAAATATTAAAGCAAGAAGTTTCAAAAAGGAATCCAAAAACTACATAGGAGTTGAAAAAAAGCGTGGAATCAGTTTGGTATGGTGGAATATCGCTCGAAACTTTGAAAAACTTGATCGAATCAATGCCTCACCGAATTGAAGCAGTATTAAAACACGCCGTTACTCATTTAATAAAAGAAAAAAATAAATATAATAGTCTGCAAAAATAGTGGGAAGCGTTAACTTCATAAGCTATAGTGATGCATTTTCTATGATCGTGGCTGCAGAATAAAAAAAAATAAAATATTATTTTTAAATGCAACTTGTTAAAAGTAGATAAAATAATTTTTTTTATTGGTAAAGAGTGATTCTACTAAATCAAATGTGCTGGAATGACAATTGGAAGAGGTCCACTATTGACGCACTAAGAGAAGCAGTTGATTATGGGAAGTGCGCAATAAGTGGCAAAAGATGGAAAGGTGGTACAAAAATACTACGCGCTAATAACCCTAGATGTGAAGAATGCGTTCAACTCCGCAAAGTAGGCAAATATAATAAAAGCTCTACACGATATACACGCTTCTCATTCTCTGATAAATATTACCAACCAAATAATGTCAAAACTAATCGCATATGCGGATGACCTCATAGTGATAGCAGTGGATAAACATCTGGATCTTCCGATCAAATACAATGACTGCGTAAATGGTTTGCGCCGATGGTTTGCTATCATTAGTCTAGAGCTGACTAAGCAGAAAACAGAAGTCTTGCACATAAGCTCCAGGAAAATTGAAGAAAATATATCGCTCACCATGGGAGAATGTCAGATTACTTCACAGCTACAGTTGAAGTACCTTGATGTAATAGTGGACTCAAGACTGAAATTCATGGAATACTTGGAAAATACGACAAGTAAAGTTAATGAAAATCTATAATGCTTTATCTAGAATGATGGCGAATAAAGGATGTGTGCGTTCCAGCTGACGATTTTTAATAGCTAAGGTAATGAGTTCAGTTATACTGTATGCGGTTCCAATATGGATACTGGCGCATAAATCATATGCTAGACCAATCAATGCAGTACATAGGCTTTCTGCAATACGCGTGATAAGTGCTTTAATAACCATATCAAGTGACGCTGCATCACAATGTGGCAGCAGCGGTGGAAAACTTTATCCAAAGGACGGTGGACCCGCAGACTGATTCCGGACATACTTACAATCGTAGATAGATAGACAACATGGCTATATGTGCTTTAGAAACCACCTGCCATGACTTTAGTGCATTTTATCCGACGTTTACAAAGTGTATAGAAGACTCTGAAAATGTATTCTTTCAAAACTAACGTTTAGCAAAACTAAGAACACCTTTAAATTTAAAAACCATGGAAGATGCATGAAGATTAAAATTGAGTCCGGGCTCTATAGTTACTTCCAGATCAACCAAACTGCATACTAGATCCAAACTAAAGTTTTATATTAGGTATAAAGTAGCATCTATAGATCCACGGAAAGAGCACACCGTTTTACATTATTTAAGGTTCAATGGCATATCAATTCTAACACACAAAGAAACTATGTTGTTTAAATCTGTTTGCAAGTCTTACATTGTCGTCATAAAATAAAACTGTCGAATATTTAATAACAGATGATAACGGGGTTTTCAATAAGGACGCTACAAAAGTAGACCGATAGACATTTACTTTTGACATTTCCCTTCAGTAAGGTTTGCCTTTTGGTCATGGAAAGACATATGATCCAACAACGAGTCGAAATTATTAAAATTTACTACGCAAAATTTTATTCGCAGTCGGTGGCCTCAATTTTAAGAGCGCTACATCCAATCTATGGTCGTCATAATCGTCCTGTCATATAAATAATTGAGCGTCTGGTGGAAAAATTTTCCCGTGCCAGTGACAAAGAATTGTCCGTAGTGTCGAGAATATTACTGCCGCTTGGTGCATTAATTACAGAAATCGGACATATGTATGTAACTTGTGCTGAATAATTTTAGGAGAGTTTGAAGAGTAATAGAGTAATAGAGAATTCAGTAAAAATTTTATTAAAATGGGAGACACTTAATTCAATGTTGCCGCTGCAGTCTGGTGAAGTTATTTGAAAAGTTTGCAATTAATCTTCTTAAAATTACCTCTCGCAAAGTTGAACCGAGAACAAAGGCCCTATGTAGTATTATCAAGTAAGTTGGTTGTGATTTCGATATTAATTTTCAAAGCAGGATGATAAGAGTCCTCTGATAGCACCAAAGTATCACATCGGACAACAGAGAATATTGAAGTGTTATCAACGTAAACGAGATCTAAGAACTCATCATACCTGTTTGAAATTAAATTAATTTGATTAAGATCCAACTCCGATATTTCATCTAAGAACTTAAGCGATGAAGTTAAGTAAATGCGACCACTATCAACACAAACTCGAAAGCACTTAAACTCAATGAAGTTTGCATGAGGAACATCGACTTTTTCAGATGCAATTTAAGAATGTACAGCGAATAGGACACCACCTCCTATTCTGCTCAGCCGGTGATGTCTGAAGATTTTAAATTCGCTATTGAATATCTCATTATCAAAAATGAGGGGGGCAAAGTTCCTGTGAAAGCGATGATTTTAAAATTAGAATTAGCACTATTAAAATACATTCAGTTAGTTTTGTATTAAGACAGCGAATAGTAATCCGTTTTTTGTATGAATGGGTTTTCTTGGTATTTCAGCAACAACTACAGTGAGTTTATCAGACGGACCCTATCTGCTGCATATTCAATTATTTATATATGTACACGCTAATAAATATAAAGTAAGTAAATATGAATATTCATTAGTTAGTAATATCAGCAGTTGCAAGCATCAGTGATATGACGCCATACTCGTGGCTAATGAATTATGCAAATCGCCTTTTATATATATATTTTAAACTTTTCGCGTCTGATGCATTTTAATTGTGATTATCGCTTGCGAATTTCACAGATTTTCCCAGACACTAAAATTAGATATGCGATGAAGCAACTTACTAAATGTGACTAATTCAATTATTCGTTAGATTCATTGAAATTCAGTGTTGCTGTGTAGATTTAAATATATAATATTCAATACATATGTATTTACCTACCCACTCACCTTTGAATCAGTTAAATGCAAGATTTAATGCGCGCTGCCAGCAAATTTTCGAACTTAGTGCATTGCCTTGTTGAGCAGCATGCAATGTCATCCAAGCATAAGCTGAGGTATCAGGGCGTGGCGACATATACTTGTTACTCTTTATAGAAGGAGGTGCCTTCCCATCTATTGCTTCTTAATCAAATCGTTTCATACTTTGAAGCTGTAGAGGAGCCTGTCTTATGATAAACAGGCTAAGCTTCCTATGCTATGTATTTTATGCAAGCTTTAGACGTTTAAAACTTATTAAACTCTCCACTCTTGCCAGCAATATGGAAATTTAGTATATTTAAATTACTGATACATATACTCAATTTCAAATTTACGTCTTCTTTCTGAAGTTTAAGGTTCTGCCTTGTGTATTAGGCCTGAAAGCTAGCATTACTGACGCTACCGCGGCGTTGTTTTCCATGCCAGTGAGACAAAGAAAAGCCCTTAGTGTAGACAATAGTATTACCACAAGTGTATCAATGGAGGGAGATCCAAATCAGCCTCTCACACGTCTTTCTCAATAATCGGGCATCTCTGTGACGTTTTTGTGGCGGAAAGAGCTTGGTGTAAATGCTTACAAGATCAACTTGACGCAAGAACTGAAGCCGCTTGACCACCAGAATYGTCGTATGTTCGTTAATTGGGCTGCGCAACAACTTGAAAATGATCCGGATTTTTATCGGCTGAATGACTTCGTCAATGTGAAAAATATGCGTTGGTCAGGCAGCAAACTACAGGAAATCCATGAGTCACCATTGCATCCCGTACTTATTCCGTAATGATCAAGACCGACACCTTAATGTGAATGGGAATCTCTACCGCTCAATGATAACAGACTATTTTTCACCGGAATTGGATGACATGATTCCAACAGGATGGCGTCACAAGCCACGCAGCGAATGTCACAATCAATTTATTGAGAACCAAGTTTGGTGAACGTATTATCTCACGAAATATCCCAACCAATTAGCCGCCCCGAGCGCCATGAAACTATTTCCTATGGGGCTATGTCAAGTCTGTGGTCCAATAAGCCAGCGGTTATTGATGAATTTCGTACGAATATCTAACGTGAAATTGCAGCAGTATCCGCCGATTTATGCTTGAAACACGTTGAAAATTGAGTTCGGACTGACACTGACACAGCACTCCTCTGCTTAAGTGCTTACTCCTTCAAAATGGCTAACCGCCTGGATATGCTCTGTGTTTCAACAATTATTTCAAATAATCTTAAGTAGATAGGTAGTTTTGTTGGGTGATGTTTTCAAAATCATCAAATCTACACAGTACCTCTCCATCTACAACACGTTTAAAAATTCTAAAAAAAAATTTTATTTTTTTGCTTCAAAGAGAGAGTATTTTTAGCAGTTGATAGTCGACCGAAGAAGAAAGATTTATCCAATATGTTGGAAAGAAAAAGACATAAGCAGGCGTTTCCTTCAGAATTTATTAATTTTGTGACAAAAATTTTAATAAGAAGAAGTGGAGACCCCGCTTTTGTTTGTTAACTGAAGACTTCACAAAATCAAAGTCCGCGATGTCTCAGCAACATGATCCGATTTATACCTATAATGATCAGTACTTCTCTCAGAGTTATTCATATAGTACAGGAGCCGCGAAGTTGAAGCTAGGAAATAAAGCTCACTGCGCGCCCAAATGAGAAGACACTACATAYATACATATATGCGAAATTTTYGTACATCATCACTTASAACTTTGATTTTTCCRAGGAARCTTCGGAATAAAAATAAATAACCAACAGAACCAATTTCAAGTGTCCACTTACGTAATACAGATGATAAATAAAGAATATTTCTAATTTTTGTATGCTTCGAGGCCTTATGCAATACATGCTTATACATATATAAGTACATTTAGGTATATAATTGTAAATTTTCAAGTTCATGCAATTTTACAAACATATGTAAAATACTTGTTGTTGTATGACATGTAAAGATGCGCCAATTGGCATTCGGCGTGCTCAGCTTTGGGCTGTGACCGGCTCAACTGAGCTTATCCGCGCTTCACCACGCTAATCYGGTTTACTTGCCGAGGTACTCACTTGCTAACATTGTTGTTGTTGCTGTATTGTAAGTTTGTTGCTTCTATTGCCGCTGAAAAGTTGCTGACATTGGCACTTACTGACCGTAAGCGGCAGCTGAGCTTGTGGAATGCACCGTGTCTCACCGGCTCTGAAGTGCACAAAAATTACCGTCTAACATGTGAGAACAAAAACAACAAACATCATTAAATTATTGATAATATTTGCAAATATTTTAGTTCGTTTCTAATTTATTATTTGTTGCTTAAAATTAAGGTTGTTGTCGAAAAGATTTCGTTTTATTAAGAATGATAAGGTGATGAGCATACATACCCCAAATTTTCGTCACAATGGTATATCAACGCCTCGAATGATGAATAGGTGWGGTAAAAACATAGATKTTTGTATTATTATTCGCTATAMGAAGTAGATGAAATACGACGACGGCATCGAATCTAGGAAGTTAAAACTAATGGCAAGACTCGGAATACAATAACAGTGAAACTTCGATAACTCGTATTTGCAAGGGACCRCAATTTAAATACGAGTTATGGAGTTTTTCAAGTTATCAAGTTATACAACTTATAGAGGCAACATACAGAATATACGAATTATAGATTTTTTTTTTATTTATTTTTTCAATTTTACATAAGAAACAAGAAATGATTGTACATATTTAAATTTTAAAATATAAAGTACATATGTGATTTAATCAATATATGTATGTAGGTATTTTGAAAAATTGTACAAAAAGCGGACATTATTTTGGCGTAGTTTATCTATGGCATTATCAAGGTTTACAAAGTCATTAAAACTAGTGTCTTCAACATTTGATGCCATGAAAAAAAGACGCAAATTTTCAATTGAAGCTTTCGCAACCTTTGTGGAAACTGAGGGAATTTCAAATATTTCATCGTTTTCATCGCCGATGCTTTCGAAACCCAGAATTTCATCATCATTGAGGCTTCTAGTAATCACCAACTCATCATCAACATGAATGTAGTCATCAAAGTTACACGTGTTTTTGCATTTTGTGGAACACGAACCCACTCTGCTATGTGAAGTACATCTTCGCTGATTGCGACTACATTTTGATCCTTAACAAAACTGCAAGCTCGAAAACAGTTTTTAATAGTCGATTTACTGATATTTGTCCAGGCTTTATGAGCAATATTCATTGCATCATAAATCGAAATGGAATAATACTTTTTTTCCTCGATGCTTTCAAGCAGTTTAACAACAACTTCTTTACGGTACAATGTTTTGAAAGTTTTGATTATGCCATTGTCGAGTGGTTGCAAAACTGAAGTGGTGTTAGGTGGGGGAAATTCAGTCTGCACATTGCTCAAAGGTTCCATTGCAGTGCGGGCGGTGCAATTATACATTATTTTGATACATTTTTGTCAAGAAAAAATACATTTTTGTCTCAAGAAAAATACGAGTTATCAAAGGGACCGAAATACATGCATTTTTCGCGAATTTTTCTAGGGACCGAAGAAATACTATGAAATATCAAGGGTTTTCGCTTATCGAGGTTACGACTTATCGAAGTTTCAGTGTACTCACATCAGTCTTCCTTTTTATTGAAAACTAAAAATGAAAAAGTAAGGAGAGAGTTATGATATCTTTTTTTCTCACTTACCAAGGCCATCAAAAATAGAATTGAATAGTAATGTATAGCCTCAAATTCGCACACATCAAACTATTCAGTTTCGGTAGCAAACCTTCCCTATACCTTTGTTGTTAAGAACAAAGGAGATTGTCTAGCATCTCGAGTCTCCAGATTTAGTCTTCCAGCTCGAGGCATACATAAATGAAGGAGTCATCGGCATTTATTTTAAAACATAGTGGACCCTGCATTTACTTAAGCTATTGGAATTTTATTTGTCTTTTAAATATATTCGTTTATATTTTTTTTTTAACATACATTGGGACAAAAAAGCACACAAAAAATTGCAATTCAATTCCCCAGGTAAATGATATTTCATAAAGATGTATGCCTTCAATTACTGTGCCCAAAATGAGCGCGATTTGTCAACTTCTTTGTTTATGGATAAAAATATATAACAAAAAATTTGTTTCAAATTTTCTATTACTAACGAAATTTCGTATGCAGAATTCAGTTTTATCAAAAACATCAGAATATGAGTGGTAAAAAGCCTTCAAAGACGTTCGACAGATCGTTGAAGACATGCCTCGTTCTGGACGACCTTCGACCTCTTCAACGGATTAACCATTTAAAAAAGTGAAGAATGTAGTTTCAGTAATAGCAATCAAAACAGCAGTAGCTTACATCTCAAAATTAAATGGCGAAAATTCTGCATTGTATAACATACATACATAGATACTTATATACCTACATATGTATGTTTATGTGTCTCCACAGCAAATCCTCACATATTTGATATGCCACAAAAAGTCTGCTTGCCACTGCAATCAGGCATTTTACGACTTGCAATTAAAGCTCATTTGGTGGCCGGTGACAAACGGCGCCAAAGCAAAAGGATTAACGAAGAAAACAACTAAACAGGTAAATATACATACCTATTGTTTTCCAATAACAAAAATATCAGAGCGGCAATCAGGTAATACATTGAACATAATAGAAAAACTGTCAATAAAACAGCAACAACGTTCACATAAGGGGAACGATAAAAAGCATAGCTAACTTAATGAAAATGCTCAGAAAAGTTATGCCGAAGAAGTTGCAAAATTGTTGTTTGCTTTGTGAATTGATTGTTGTACACGAAATCGTCAAAATGTTAAATATTTCAATGTTTACTTCATAGTCGCTGGCTGATGGAAAATTACCTAGTCAATACACCGAAAAAAAAGCATAATTCAACTAAAATTAACAACATTTCATGCAGATACAGAAATAATGCACAGAACGAAACTGCTTTGTTGGGAGGTCGTCAAATATAACTCATGATTACGAAAATCAGACCCAATTAAGCTGAACATTTACTCAGTATATGAAACAAAATTCCATTTATCTCGAGCCGTCTAATTGTTATAGCTTTATCTTCATTAATAGAAAATATTTCGCAAGTGATTTTGACGAATACTACCATTTCAAACCAAATAAATAAATAAGAAGAAACCTAACGAAATATTTTCCAAAACTTTGAAGATCACGAAGGTAGATCGTGGAATATGGAATATTATTATATAAGTTTTTTTGAAATAAAATCTTGGGATACTGAAAAGAAGTTTTGAATAGAGCACCATTGTTTGCTGTCCAACATACCCGTCCATAGGGAATTCAGATGGGATTTTAGCGACACTGCCTCGGGGGGTGGATCATTATGAGATTGGTAGACATGTTTTCCGATACTGAAAGTATAGCAAGAAAACCGTATGTGCGTGTTCAAAAAACAATCGCGGTTGTTGCATCGGCATATCAGGCATACCAAGAGTTTCGACTCGCAACTTAACGGCGCAACTTGTAGTTTGCAGACAGACAACGTATAATTCATGATGACTTAAACCTGTGTCCGTTCAAATAAATTTTTCCACTAAATTTGCCTACTTAACTATTGAGAACGACATTATTTTAAATCGAAATGGAAACAAGCAAATTTGCCGTATGTTTTGGGAATCAAAACCAGAAATAATCCACGAGATGGAACTTCCGCCAAAACGAGTCACTCTGCCGTGCGCAGTTTTAGCAAGTTGAATTGTCGGGCCATACTTTTTTGAATAAACGGTGTAGTAGTAAGTATCAACAGGCAGCGATATTTAAAGTTGTTGAATGAGTTTTTTTACCCAGAACTGCGATGAAGACGTATCGCTTTCAATAGAGTTTAATTCCGGCAAGATGGAGCAACTTCACACATAGCCAGACCGGTTATTGCGGAGCTCCAAAGAAAATTTTAATACAAATTAATATCAATAAACTCCACCTTCTCTTTGTAAGAGCTCAATTGGTTTATACTGAAGTCTTTCGGACTGATTTAACTCACTCAGCGGCTCCCAATTATCTATTTGAAAATATGATATTAAAACCAAACTAGTTATTTTTCTGAATTTATGAAGTACTTGTGCCACTCTGTTTGAGGTTTCTCCGAAACATGCGTTCTGAACACATCTACCGGCTCATCAAGTATCGCAAAACGTTGACATATTAGTTTATTTTTTTTTCGTACAGGAATAAAAAGCAGTAATTCGGTCCTAAGTCAGGACTATACGGTGAAGGACTCATCAAAATGATGGTTTGTGTGCTCAAAAATGCAAATGTTTCAGTACCCCCATTATAGTGGTGAACAGTGATCCGTCTTTGGCCGTTGGCTCTTCGTTTTTCTAGTGCTATGGTTGAGACATATTCGATTTTTTTGTCACGTGACAATCTGGCAATATTAGTTTGCGCACGTCATCAATAGTATTCCGGAACAACAACTGATTTTGGATGACATTCAGGAAATCCATCTAAGAGTGATCTGCCACCTCGATTGAATCCAGCATATCATCGATTAACACTGGTCCTTGATGAAGTTTCATCGCCAGAAAATGAATTAAGTTCATCAATAATCCCCGTGGAAAGTTGTAAACACAATCCATGAAAGTTTCGTGTTGTTTCAATTTTTGCCCGAGATAAATACATATTTGAAGTTACCATAAACAACACAGGTAGAGAGGTCAGTTTTCAAAACATGCTGAGTATGTATAATATCAAAAATGTCAAACTTTACGACCAATATAAAAGGTCAAAATTAAGTTTTGTATGAAAAAAAGGAGAAAATATGTACATATACATATATCTTCACGAAATTCGCCTCGGAATATTGCTCATGGCAACGGAGCATTCTCCGAGAACATTATTGATATCCTACCACGACAGCATACGAGTATACAAACTGACCGAAAGTTTTTATATGTTAACTTTTGTGAAGGGACTATAGCTTCGGTGAAACTGAAGTTGCGTTTTAGGTTTTAGAAAAATTTCTAATAATTTGAATTTAGTTATATCTTTTTCCCTCAGTGCACCTACGGCATAGCTTCATGTCTTAACAACGGTTGCAAGCAATATCGAGCACCTGTCAGCCATTGGAGTCTTATCAAATAGAAATGAATATATGTATGTAAGCATTTACACTTGTAGCTTACGTGCTTCCCTTCTTCAWCTCTAAATTGCTGAAAATTCAGTCGTTTGCTTTCATAATTGTTTTTGCTTCGATTTTTGATCTGCTAGATAATCTCTGCGATAATCGCTTACTATTGATCGCAAATGATCGATACGAAATCCCGACCATCGGCAAGCAAGCAACAACAAAGCATGCCATGTAATTAAGTAATGCGTCACAAAGCTCACCACCAAAATGGTGAAACGAAAAATAAATATAAAATTACAAAAAACGTGAAGACACTGCTAAAGTTGCGAAGGCAATAGGTTTAATACCGACATATGTGTTCATTTAGGTTATAAGCAAACTATAATTGAAAGAAATGTGGGAAACATTAGTGCATGCTTATATGCCAACATTACTTTGCACGCAAATCAAATGTGTAAAGTRATAATGGCTTACCCCTTCTTCACAACCCCTCTTTATTCGTCTGCTTCTGATCCTTGCCCATGCAAATAAGGAGGCACTTGCCAAGACAAGTTTCACCCGAATCAACTGTTACACATAGTTCCTTCTCACAAAACATTCACGAAGGCATTGCCAAGCACGTCCATGAACCAAGCGCCAATACAGGTTTTCGAAGAAACAAATTTATATGGCATATGTTAGCCTCCTCTGTAAAAATTAAGAAATAAATTCTCTAGTTTCCTTTCTATTTCTTTCTGATTTCAGCAACAAAAACTTTATGATGTGACTTACTTATCGAAAAGCGAACATAATCACGATTCTCTACTGACCGAAGACCGAAGCTGAATACAACAGAAAAATATTTGAGACAGTAAGCCCTCGATGCCAATCACAAACAACAACTAGTAAATCCTTAGTCCTTAATGTTGATCTCTTAAAATAATTTTAAAAAATATTTTGGCTTCCGTCTGCTCGGATAGGAGCAAAATCGTATTCACATTTATCGGAAAATAAATCGAAGATCTACACTCGCGTGGAATTGGTGGAAGGTACAATCCGAGCTAATTTAATTTAAAGACAAAACTTTTATTTATATTGTTAAATGGAGACCCTAAAGTTATATTTTCATAAAAAATTAAGACGAACCTCAAACTAATTCGGATCCAAAACACAGTTCTCCAACGTCCTAATCAAATTTGACTTTGTCAGTATGATTTTTAGTACTCCTGCTCTTCTACTGTTTGAAAGAAAACCCATTGAATAACTCAATTAAGCAGATATGTCGCTTTCGACAAGGCAAAAAAAGTCGAGCGAAAAATTGCAGAAAACTAGAGTGAAGACCAATCTCATTCCCACCGACACACCATCCTCGGTCTCAAATCGTAAGGTAGCATCCCGGAACACTAAACATCTCATTTGAAGTTCTTCGAGTATGCTGTATCTAACACGCCCTTCATATTGTCACATCAAAGTTGAAATAGTTTCTCTATTCTCATCTAAGCAGAGTTTCTCATGCAGCTACAATAACTATATGGGCATCGATTATGTTTGAAAATGTGAGTCAACATATTTTCACACAATTTAAAAATTGTGGCACTAAAGTACAAAAGTACACTCGTGACAATTATTGATGCAGTGTGAGTAATTGATTGAAGCGAGAGCGCTACGAAGGAGGTCCACGAAGAACGAAATATTGCGGGAGTAAATGAGTGTGAGCCAATGCAATGGTGAAATAGCTAAAATCAAAGCGATTAATGCGAATATGCAAATGTATGTTAAAGTGCCGTTACATAAAAGAAAAGAAGGCGTGGGTTAATTTCTAAGTTTATCATAAATGACGACAGCAAAACGAAATTAGTATAAAGGGAACAAAAAACTGCGAACATGCAGATGTTGCTCAATAACTACGAGAGAATATGCAAAGTGCGGGGAAATTGTGGGTGAAGCCCAAAAGGAATTACACATTTATCTCGCAATGGATATCTGAATCTTGATGTTGTCACAGTTAAGCTGAATTATACATAAATTTCAACTTTGGATGCAGAACTAAAATGTGAAAAACCTGTCAACACAAGCAACCAGCTACGAATAAACAACAATCATAAAAGCAACGCCCCACAAAACGAAAACCGGGGAAAAAGTCGACAAAAAAGTGAGCAATAAAAGCACGAACTTCGAACTTTCCTAAAATCCAACTGGTGCTGGTGCTGTACCGTAGGTGGCTCCTTGACATATGCCAAAATGTGCCGAAATCAAATTCGAAACGCTTTGACACACGTCGACGTGGCGTCGGTGACGCCAAAGGCAAACACCGAGATCGCTAAAAATGTTTTTGATGCCAGCAAAGCGCATAATATCTGCATACATACATACATACGCGTGCACCGACTGACTGACTGTCTGCACCAGACATCGCCAACAAAGCGGAAGAGAAACTACTGCTTATACGAGTATGACACGATCAGTGGATCAGTCAACGGCTTTGGCTAAACGTCGTCGGTTTGCACTCAGCCGGGTGTTGGCAACGTTGACGATCGACCAACTAACTGACTGCCGAACGAATCAAATCAACATACAATAGTAAAGTGGTGGGAACGTCGCTATTGACAAAACCACCAATGGCGTCCAACATAAATCATGGCAAGCGCAAGCGCATGCGCCAGCCCCACAAAGGGACAATGGGCGCTACGTGCCTACATAAGTACATACATATATTATATACATACGTTTATGATAATGCATACGAGTATCACATAAATGAGTGAAGCAGCAACAACTTAAACAGTGTCTGCAAAATATACTTAGTCTGATAATTTGTAAAATAGTACAACCAAAATTAAATTTGTCATAGACATAAGCGAAATATATTAAAAGATACGGAGAGCTGAGATCAATCGATCGGTTCGATAAAGGATTCATTTGAGGTTCCATTAACCCAAAGAATCTAATATATAAAAAATAAAATAGTCTCTAATTAAAGAGGTAAGGGTTCGACTTTTTTATACTACCATATACTAAGCGAAGCAAATGGATCTGGCAGTGAACGAGGGCAAGACGAAATATCTCCTGTCATCAATCAAACAGTCGTCGCACTCTTGACTAGGCTCCCACCTCACTGTTAACAGTCATAACTTCGAAGTCATAGAGAACTTCGTCTATCTTGGAATCAGTATTAACACCAACAAATATGTCAGCCTCAAAATCCAACACAGAATAACTCTTGCCAATAGGTGCTACTTCGAAGTGAGTGGGCAATTGAGAAGTGACGAGTCTTGTCGAAAAAAAACCAGGTTCTATAAGTCATTCATTACTCCCGTCCTGCCATATGGTGCATGGACGGTGACAACAACTGATGAGTTGGCGTTACGAGTTTTCGAGAGGAAGGTTCTGTGTAAGATTTAACGACCACAGCTAATATCTCATTCGCAGGAACTATGAGCTGTATGGGATATACCACGACATTAACATAGTTCAGCGAATTAAAAGACAGCGGCTACGCTGACTAGGTCATATCGTCGTAGTATTCGACGCCGTATCCGCCGGGAGAAGCAGAAGAAGAGGAAGACATCCACTCCGTTAGAAGAAAAAGGTAGAGAAGGATCACGCTTCGCTTGGAATCTCCAAAAGGCGCCGCATTGCGAAAGGGCTGTTGTAAACTCGGCTATAACCGCGTAATCTGTGTCTACGCCAGTAAAGAAGAAGATGCAAAAAGTTACCTAACGAGCTCATGTGAAAATAGTTAAAAGTGATCTGCCAAAACCTGCATAAAAGATAACCCCATAACTTCAGCCAGCCAACTCGAATCCAACATATGTGATTTTTGCGATTGGATTTCTCGAAAATGTAGTATATATCGTCCACAGTTCGGTCTTAATTTGAAGGCCTAAGACCCAGTGGACCATATCTTTCTTTCTTTAAGTTTCTGTTTAATATCTTAAAGTTTTAAAGTTTAGGCTACCAAGTTACTTGAATGGCTTTGAGCCTTCATTTGCTTTCTCTTAAGTAATAATAACTGTTAATATTCCGATAATTTTTTAAATGTTAATTGTCCGAGTACTTTTTTGATACACTGTAGCTAGTCGCTTGAGGCGCCTACCAAATAAATAGCACATACAACATTGTAGAATTTGTGCTGTAGACAATCTTAGCTGGAGAAGCGCCACATTTTCCCATGACCATAGTTTGCAATTCAAATTATCAAGCGTAACTGGAACAAGTAAGTCTTTCAGCCCACCAAAGCGAACACTTAATTTCTTCAAACATATGCACCCTATATATACATATATAATATATGTATATGTACATAACACGAAATTTGTCATGTCTTTACACTTTTTATTTTGTCACATGCAAATCTGGAAAAATGCCACAATACATATATAGATAATAGAGAATGATCACAATAGAATAAAAGGAGCCATGCATTGCATGCAAAAAGGGACAAAACGAAACGAGTAACTCCGTTGCGCCTCAAATGCATAACTCCTGTTTGTAGATTAGGTGAAAGCCGCGACCCACATACTCCTCATCGCTGCGCACTGGTAATATAATTGGTCCCGCTGCGACGTCCTTAACCTGTGTGTTTTGAGTGAAGTCGTCCGAAACGGTGCCATCATTGAAGCGCTCGCCGCAGAGCCGCACTTGATTGATGGCGATATAATCGTCGGGACAATTAAAAATACCAGCACCTGCCTGGCCATCCGGCACCAAGTCCACTTCGTCTGCAAGGTGGTAAATAATAAGCAAATGGAAGATATGAGTGCCTGAGGGTTGATTTATTAAATTTTTAACATATAGAGAAATGCCTGTAAGCGGACGGAATTTTTTAAAGAAGATTTTAAATTATTTACTTGGATACCTTTTGTGTGGGTATGATGTATTCATATGAGTAGATGAAATTCAATCAATGGCTCCAACAACTTCAATTTATTTCAAATTACATACTCTCAACTGCCAATCTTTTGATATAACTCTATGATTTGAATCATCGATTTTTCACATGACTTAAAATTAGACGAACTCTTTTAAAATGTTATATAAAGTTGCTTTCTTCAAAGGATGTATTAGCTTAGACCGACCTTGTAGTGGCAACACTTACATAGCTTACTAAGGGCTTTTCCGACCCAACAAGTGTTTCGATTTTTTTTCCGAGCATATATGCATTACTCCATGTCATACTGTCACTATATTTTCAAAATAGGATCAGTCAAGGGGTTTTTTCTTACATTACAAAGAGATGTACATATTGTAGTGCTGGCTGGTTGTAAGGAAAGGCGGAATACTATGAGAACTTATCAGTAAAATGATATCTTAACCAAGAAGCAGTAAGCTAGTGCAACATAGGTGTTAATGTTCTTTGCTGAACTTCATGCATTCAATAAAAACCGGCAGGGATAGCCAGAGCGCTTTTTGTAGGATGCGCATTCTATTTTATTCTCCGTAAATATGTTTGGGACCGCACTACTTCCTTCATAGCTAGGACTTACCGCATTTTTACAGCCTGGAAAGAGTACACTCACTAGGTCTTCTAATGAAACCTTGTCTTGTCCGCCCGCTCTCCGCTAATTTTGCGAATTAGAGCGGACGAAGCAGTTTTCCTGAGTCTTGCAACCTCATAGGCCTTTTCAAAACTCGATTCTCGATTAGCTATCACTAGAATATTTCGTAAAATATAATTGAGTAGGGACTCACTTCGATGATTTATGTCGGAGCTGCCTGAAATCGTATGATGATCGTTATTATCAGCGTCCATCACCGATGCCTACTTCCTTCGCCAGCCCTTGTGGCTTTACCGTTGGTGTCTCGCAGTCATGTGGCGTATCAGGATGCTTTTACTTTTATTGTTTAAGCATCAAGGTATCTAAATTTTTGCTCAAGTTGCAGCTTGCACAGCTGGACGAATGGACGGACAGACACGCAGTCATCCAGATTTCAACTACTCTCGTAATCTTGATCCTTCATATATACATAGATATGTATGTATATATAATCTTAAATCTATCTCGATTAGTTTTTAAGTGATACGTATTATACTCTGTTGCAACTCTATACAAATATGACAGCTTTAGTTTTCTTGTTAAACTTAAATTTATGCCATTTTCAATGCTAGTAGAACTTTATAAATCAAAAGGAATAAAGTGACAACTGGGTTTGGATTTTAGCGGTTTTCTTGTAAAAGCTCGCACATTTTCCACGAGTAATTATTATTTTTTAGTATTTACCAACCTTCGTCTTTGTTAGTAATTTGAAAATCTAGTTGTTCGCCACCATTTAGCTCGGTGTTGTAACTAACCGAACACATATCCTTGGATCGTTGTAGACAAATTACATAATTTAGATTATTCTGTAATTAAAACTTTGTTTGTAAACAAATCGGAAATGATTACAATAGAATTTTACGAAATATGTTGCGCCCGCCTTGTTGACAAAAGCGCCGTCGACATCATAGTTGAAAGACTTCACCTCGCCATCGTTTTCGGTATAAAACTGCAAACAACCATCGGGGGCCAAGTCGCTCTCCAGCTGATAGTGGACAAAAATTTCATAATTAAATATAATATGTTTAAAATTTAACTGTTACGATCGCATAGTAACGGTCGCTGTTCTAAAACGAAACACAGTCGGAATATTGCCATCTTTTTGAAAATATTTAGTGATAAAATAATATTATTATAGAAGATAAACAACCGAAGTATTCAATAGTCGAAGTTTAACAAATTTTCAAGATTAACACACTTTTGAATAGGGTTGCCGTATTTTTAAAAAAATATAAAATACTCTTAAAATAATTCAATTAGTTTAATTAAGGTAGCAAATCTGAGGTGCATAAAATGGAATAAATACAGATCAAAGTATCTTTAAGAAGAGTTGCCACCTATTAAAAATGGTTAGTGATTCAATAGATAAGATACATATATTACATATTACAATGAAGGCTTAACACGAAGTCGAAGAGATTTATTATAAATATATGGTGTTTGGGGGTACCTCCTCATTAAAAATTCAACTCCCACTTACTCGTTTACGGCACATACATAATTCCTTCATTAATACCTGTAATATTTTTATATTGAAGGCACGGTCTCCGTTGGCCAGTTTGGTAATGAAGGACAGAAAAATTTTTCTCTCAAACGAATTGTTGACATCGACATAAACTGAAATTTACAATTGTGTATTTATTTAATATTTTAAAATAATTTTTTAATCAAAGTCTTATGAATACTATAGGCACAGTGAAGTGTTGAGAAAATCTTAGCCGCGTCAAAAGTGTTAATAGATCTCCTTCCATTCAAATTTCGCTCAATTTGGGAATATTTCCAAAAAAATTTCGGAGAGTCTACGTCATTCAGAACCTAATGCCTTGATCACATGTAACGAGTAGAGCGGCGAGACAGTGACTCGGCCGAGTGCTCGTTTCGTTTAAACAGTAAGGCGAGTAATGAACCGAGTCAGTGGGCGAGTATAGTGGCGAGAGAGTCACTAGAATCACATTTTGTTTACTAGGCCGAGGGCTTCTTTTTTCTTTTTTTTTTCAATCTTTTGCCCCTTCTGAGCTAATCACTGACTCGCTCGTTGCATGTGAACACGCGTTCGGTCTTCACTCGCCACTCGGTCGATTTTTATGTTGTTTATTTAGTTTCAATTGCATTTTGAAGAATTGAAAGAATTGAAATGACAAATTCTCTTTTATGAGATGCGGTAGAACTTCATTAAAAACTCTTTTAAAATGTATTTTTCCACCAAACATTGTAAATAAAACTTTGGAAAACTTCACTGTCTAACTAGATGAACAAAATACGTGTAAACCTTCACTCGCCAACGCAACTCCCTCAACCGAGTATCATACTCGGCCAGAATACTATATCCCACTGTACTCGTTACGTGTAACAAAGCCATAAGTACTTTTGGTTTTTACATAGTAAGAAGATACAAAGCCCTAAAAGTCTTAAAAATTGTAAGACTACGGTTAAATAGCTCTCACACTCTGTTATGAATCGACTTTTGTAACAAGAAAGGAATTAGAGTTAGCAAGAGCGATGTTTTTTAAACAAGCCCAAATAAAAGTTATTTTAAAGCAAACTTTCTTGGTCCTCTGGTTGTTTTGTTTGTAAAACTAAATTATAACACACTGTGAAGAACTGATACTGGAATTTAGATACTTGAACGTTTACCTCACTAATCGCGGCTTTAACTTATCACTTCACTACGAAGCTAGCCTTAAATTAATCGTCTTTTATGACGCCAAATTCTCCGATACTCACTATGTTGGCCGGTGTTAATGCCGCATAGAATAGGCACAACAAAATTTATGTTCTGACCAGAGACAATGAATTGATCCTCCACGCAGTCCCCATCGGTAGGACGATTAATCTGTGGAAGAAAAGAAGACTTTACACATTTAACTCGCTTTAACACACGCAAATAAATAAAGCTAACCTCAAATTGAATAAAATCCAAACGCAATTGCTGCACATTATCGCGTAAATTTATGATCAATACACAAATTAACATTTCGCGTACTGGATTCGGATAGTTTGGGCTTTCAAAGTAGACCACCGACTGTGTGGTCGTATCGCCGCAACCGGTCAAAACTTAATTTTGTAAAAAAAAAAAGGTTTGAATTACGAAATTTATGACAAGCGCCTACAGTGACACTAGTTCACACTCACACACGCAACACACTCCCACACCCTCCGCGCAGGGTTCGGTCGGTATGCCACCTAAACTTTTACACTCGAACTCGTGGTAACAAATACCCTCTAAAGCGCGCACTCGTATATCGATCTCATCCATAGCCACCGAGCATTTGGTATTCTCGAATTTTATAACCTCGAAGAGGCTGAGGAAGCCCTTGCTCTTTGTCTTTTTGGTCGCATGCTTTTGCTGCAACAAATTAAGTTCGAAAGGTGCGCCATGAAAGAGTAACTGCGGCCTTGTAAATCCAATTTGTGGTGGTCTCATGATAGAGTTCACGGCATCGGTAGCTTGTGCTATATTCGCTATGGTCATTGGCATCAGACTGGAACTCGCGGCTGGTATTGGGACCAAAGCGGAAGGGCTAATCGGCGATCTCGCTGTGCTTGTGGCATACGGTCGTATATATGGAATGCGAGTATTTGAGAGAGAGTTGTTTAACAGCTCATCATTAACATCTGCATCCTCCCCATCCGTATCGTTGGGTTTCGTTGACGGTGGCACGTGTGGCACTTTATTCTCAAGCAAACGTGGCATTAGACGCAAAGGTTTAAAACGTAGTTGATAATGGTTGGCTACATCGGTAAAGCGGTTCCATTCTCTTATCTCACTATTTAACAATTTGCGACTATTTGTCGGCGTAGCGTAGAAATCTCCCATCGTCCAATTACTTTGCCGTCGCAAAGTGACAAAATCACTTCGGTAATTTGCTATCACACCCACTAAGGCAGCACAAACAATTAAGTTTAGAAGACACAGCTGGTGTTGCATGGTTGTTCGTACCGTGAAGAAGCGTTTCATCGAAAGCCACACTCTACACTGTTGGCACCAGTAAACTGTTGGTCTCCATCCACCGCATAATGCTTCACTTTTAAGAAATTCTTAGCATAAATTTTCCCAACTCTCTCTGACTTTGTCAGGCTCTCGTGCTTTACTAGAGCATTAATTGTCAACAAGCCTTTTTCATGTAATGCAACAAAAACAATGACTTGTAATATAACCTTCACTTTTAATTTCATGGTAGGATGCTTCTGAATGTTGCAGGGAAACATGTTGCTGCAAATGGCCTGCAACATGCCTTAGTTCTGTGTGATCAGTATTATATGGTATAGAACTACGCATGCTTATATTTAAGTATGGATGAAAAAAATATAAAAAAAAAGCAGGAAATAAGGCACAGTGAAGCTTCTCAGTGATTGTATGACATTCGGAAAGGATAATTTCGCTTAATTGCAATTGTATGGTGCTCTGGATCAAGTATTAGTCAGCAAAGATTGATTAAAGTATTCCTGCGGAATGAGCGTTTATTTAACACTCCTTTCCAGTTTACAATATTTATTAATAAAATATCACCAAAACTGCTGTCAAAATGTATTCCTCCGAATTTTCTCAACAAAAAAGTGGGCCCTCTCCATTATTATAGCCTGAATAGAGTATATTAAGTGGTTCATGGTAAAACAGAAAAAAAAGTTTCAAAGCATTCGAGAAATATAAAGAAAAGGGTCAACCAACGAAGTGATGTTAAAATGAAATAAAAGATTTACTTTTAGTCAAAAAGGCTTCTGTTTTGTTTATCCCCGCCGGTATCGATCCACTATAGCATATAGCACAAATTGATCGCACAAAACCTAGTCCTTATATGGAAAACTCATTTATTTGACAAGATCTATTAGGGTAATTTTTCGTTGGCTATTGTCCATAGCTACCCCTCTATCCCCGTAGGAACTGTTCACTTCGCACTATAAATATTTATATGTTTTTGTTGGATGTTTTGAGTATAAAATCCGTTCGTGCTCTACACGTTCCGATACAGCTGAATTTCTTTCAAAAAGAGTACGGTAAACAGGTCTCTTTTGACATGCTTGTTCCTACGAATTCCAATCTCACATTTATGGAGGGCACTTAAACTGCCGATGAGACATGGGTTCATGAGTTTGACATGCAAACAAGTAAAGACTGATCGGAATGTAACCCGTTTTCATTCGATCGAAGAGTTAAAACCAAATTCGCTGAAGAAGATGACGGTCATGTGAATTATTAGCACATGTGTATTACATATGGTGGAGATTACTCTCTAGGCGGCAAAATAAGTATTGATGAATAATTAAATAATTTTCATTTTATTTACAATTTCTCAATATGCAAAATAACCACTGGCACCAGCACCAGTAAGTGCCTTAATTCTGAAAGAAAACTAGTTTTTACACTAATGATGGTGACTTCAAAAGTTAAAAAAAAAATATTCGGCATTCGAATTCAGTTGTACGTCCGCAGTTTTTCCAGGTGTAAAGTCAGAGAAGTAGCAAATTACATTTTTGTGTTGCTCAAACGCCACTCTTAATCTTAAAGACTTGGTAATTGGGAAGGCAAAGAATAAACGCTGCTTTAAAAACTTTGAGTGCCTGGATACGCTCTGAATTTACAGGTACCTTTACGATTTTCTCAAAACTTTTCTAAAATTTGGTGTTTTCAAGGTGAAATCATTTCTAAGAGAAAAAAAAAACTTAGCAATTAAAGATCTTTTCGTAATTGCTACTTCACATCTATATAAAGCTGAATTGGCAGCAGGGAAAATTTTCGCAATGTGTTTGTCACGAAACGTCACTGTCCTCATTCCACCGATAGATCAAAATAAATCAAAATCGTGAAGGCGCACTACACTTGGCTAGGTAATGCTGGGTGCTTCTTATGCGAATGACGGTATTGAGCAAGATTATGAAATCAAACCAAAAGAAGAAGTTGAAACTTTCAACATATCAGGATCAGAGGGCTACTCACGTAGGCGTCGATAAAATGATTTGAATATACTGTGACCGCTAAGTGGGAGACCTGTATTCCGCAAATGTGAACTTTCTTAGTTTTAAGTAGGTAGTGTTTTCAAACGTGTGCTGTATTTCCCTGAGTATGTAATTATGAGCAGAAAAAAAATCGAATTGAATGCTAATTATTTTCTTTAACCATGTAATGCAGGCGGTTAGCAAGCGCCCGCAAATAATATTTAATTTTAGCATTAATTACATACAATTGAATTTATATATATATATTCACACATATTACTCAGAATTAGTAATCAATGCAATTAATGGTGCATTACCAGTGTCAAGTTGCAGTTAAATGCAAGTCGTGATGCGGTTTTATGTAGCTACGGATTTTTAATGATATGTATTATATATATATATAAATACACACATCCTTATGTAAGTTGTCACTAATGAAGCATTTTGAAATATGTATGTTCATCAAAACCGCAACCTAAGAGCTGTCTCTTATACACATCTAGATGTGTATAAGAGACAGGTATTATATATATATATAAATACACACATCCTTATGTAAGTTGTCACTAATGAAGCATTTTGAAATATGTATGTTCATCAAAACCGCAACCTAAGAGAGCGCAGAAAATTTATTAGTAAAATTATTTACAGCGAAGACAAATTAGTCATCCGCAGATTGAATAACGTTAAATTCATATGTTTCAAATTTCGAAAATTGTATACAAATTATTGTAGCCACGAATAATTCAAAATCACAATTTCTATGAATATAAATACTTGCCAATTTTTGCTGGAAATATTTTAGCCACTGTCGAGAATAATCGAAGTGCAGTTTTTAAAGGTAATATTCAAAGAAAACACAAAACCCAGCCGAAAGCCTTTGATGCTAGCGCTGCGTACTTTAGTTTATTTAATAATTTGTTTATTATGTAAGCTTTAATAAAATAAAATAAAAAATAAAAAACACAAAAACGTGATTGAAATGTTCAATATGGAAATATTAGCTCCCCAATTTTGTGACTTTAGCATTTAAATGAAGAGGTTTTATTGTATAGTATATGATTTTTTCTTGTCTGCCTCTGCAACAGATAAATTAATTTCATTCCTAAACAAGTAAGGAATAGCTCAATTCGATTTTATCCGAACATTTCACAGTCTTGCAACTTACTAATAATAATATTTTCAGGTGCATAAGGCTTATTTGTAATATGGGTCCAAGACAATTTTATTCATTCTAAGCACAAAAATTCACCATTATTAGGAAAACACGTTCTCTCAATTTTATTAAGATAAATCACATATTAACCGAGATATGCGAGTCACCGGAAAGCTCGAAAATGTTTATATTAGGTATATGGGGCCTAAGGCAGTACTGACACAGCTTACGCGGTTATAGTCCAGTTTACAACAGCGCGCTAGCCGTTCTTCCTACCGGCTGACAAATTGGAAATTACATGGTCTTTCCGACAGAGTGGAGGTCTTCCTCTTCCTCTCCTTCCTCCGGCGAGTACTGCGTTGAATACTTTCAGAGCTGGAGCGTTTTCATCCATTCGGACGATATGGATTTGCCAGCGTAGCCGCAGTCTCTGAATTCCCTGAATTATATCAGTGTCGTCATACGAGTATAACTAATTGCCTACTCAATTCGAAGTAGCACCTGTTTGCAAGAGTTATTCTGCGTTGGATTTCGATGCGGACATTGTTATTGCTGTTAATACTGTTTACAAGATAGACGAAATTATCTATGATAATTAGTGGTCCGAGTCAATGTTAGGACCTTGGAGGGTACGCATGTTTAAAGCACTGGAGATGTGTTTCCGTTTATCACAACATGATCGATCTGGTTGGCGGCTTTTCGATTCCGAAACAACCAGATAGATTGGTGAATTTTCTTATCCTTGAATCTAGTACTACAAAATGGTTAATATATCGGTCCCCGGCGAAGACGATCAGCCTCAACCCATTTGGGAATCTTTCATCAGGGGGGCTGAATTTACCGATCGTTGTGCCAAAGATACCTTCTTTGCCCACCCTGGCGTTAAAGTCGCCAAACACGATTTTGATATCGTCTCGGGGCAGCTCTCATAGGTATACTTCTGATAAACAGATTACTATTATCGGTAAAGGACTGTCTCTAATTTTCTTTTATATAACTCTCACATTTGAGCGATATTTTCCGTATCTTAAATGGCTTAAGAGATATGTACGTTGCGGGGCCACGCCCAATTTTAAAAAAAATTTTGCCCATTGGTGCCATTTTCTACTTCGATCTTCCATGCCTAATTAGAACTCTATATGTTAATTTAAAGCTTATTGCACTTATGTCACTTTATAAGTTATCGGTTAATGGCGTTTTGTGGGCGTGACAGTGATCCGATTACACCCATCTACGAATTCGTATTTTTTTACCAAGCAACGCGCATAACTCGTTTCATCGAGATATCTTAAGATTTACACAAGTTACAACTTGCACGGACGCACGGACGATCACCCGGACTTAACCCTATACCATCTCGATTAGTGGGACATCCAACCGTTAATTGAGCAAAACTATAGTACTCTGTAGCAACCTGTCGCAGGAGCATAAAAAGTTCAAAAAATCATTCAATAATCAATTGAAAGCTTTTTAAAATATATTAGAAACAACGCAAATTCATCACGAATCATTTTGGTGGGAGCAATTTGAATTCTCACATTTATTTAATTTTTATTGCGTGTTGGAATTGATTTATGACTTAAAAATTTAATTATTATTTATTTTCTTTCTTTTTTCTAAATATCTAATGGATATTTCAGCTCAATTGAGTATTACTCACATCTACATATATACTCGTATGATATGGCCGACCATTATTGTAGAAGTTGTCAAAAAGATAGAGAGCCCTTCCTTTCTTTTCTCAGCAAGCCAGAAAAAATCCTAGTATTACAATAAGCTACCTTACCAGATTTTTAAATAGCTGAGGATGGGTGGTGGATACATATATATAGTATGTGTATGTATAACACGAATTCGCCCGAAGGGTTATACTTCCTTATTAGCCTTCAATTGCCAATTATGTTGGTCGATTGTTACATTTTAATCGATATGAAATTGCTAAATCGTTATCCGTCACAACGCCAAATAAAAAATGTATCAAACGAAGCGATTAAATCTGCACATGCAAGCCATGGTCCTTTTCCCAGCACCTCCTGTCATTGAACATGTTACTTTTTCTTTAATTGTTGTTCATATGGCAACACGTTTACAACTCAATCTGCAAAACGCTGGCGAAAGCATAGCCACATTAATTAATCTATTAACAACAAAAACTTCCCGTTAACCTGGATATTTAAAGGCAAATTAATAAAAAAATGGAAAACCACAAAAATACTTAGAGGAGCTTACATACTTACATATTGATATGTGTATATAATTGTTTGAGCGGTCAAAAAATGCCTAGTAGTCGGCTAGACAGCCGAACAATACATGCTCATAAAATAACAACAAAAACTCGAAGTTGTTGTAAAAGCAGCCGCCAAAGTCTTAAGCGTAATTGACAAGCAATTGAAATTAAATAGCTTTACAACAAAAACATGAAGTGAATTAACAAAAACAAAAATTATGTTGGCATTAGAAAGCGATTAGATGCAACAGCGGGGCAACAGCATCCGTGGCACCACATGCGGGGCGCCTTTGCAAGTAATAAATTGTATGGCTCCTATTGAGACCCGTGCTGTATAGCAAAGTACTCGGTAGGAGCGATTTTTTCTGAAAAATTACTCAACTTCGGCAGAGAGGCACACGAAAGCAAACCGTATCCAAAGTGAGGTGTCCGAGGGAAATTAAGTCATAAAAATTATATCTTGGAGAAGATTTTCCCTTAAATATGAATAAGCAAGCCCATTATTGTGCATTTTTAAATGTCTTCGGAATCTTAAAAGGCTCTGCAGAGGCTGTACAAAGGTACCTTTGCTCTTCTATTATTTAACTCCAACATGCCCCGGACCCGGGGACAGAGTCTCTCTCACACCAAGAACCCCAATCCTATTTTACGCTCCTTTATATGGCTACTGGAGTAAATTCCACAACGATATACACATTTCACTATTGCTGTCCCATTCATCGCACTTCTTGGACGGCGGTAATGTCAGCCTTTACTTTTACGAGAACATCAAAAAGCAATTCCATGGCTTATTAAGTTTTCAGCGGTCGTCATCAAAAGGGGATTCTCTCATTCGTGGCTGTTTTCTTCTTCTCATTGTGGGTGTTTTTTACGTGACGGGTCCCAAACGCAGTACACATCCCTTGAGTGGAAGTCGTCAGCTGCTTAAGACATATGTAAAAGAATTGTTCTAACCAATCCCAAGTGAATGGCACTCCAGAGAACTTTAATAACATGCGGGAACTTCGACGCTTGGCTCTATCCTCTACACCTACCTACTTAAACATAAAAAGTAAGCAGTTTTTTTTCCCCCCCGATTTTTGTATCCCGATTTGTAGGTTAAAAAACCCCAATTTCATTAAAAATTTGGAGTTAGCGAATTGGAGGAAATTGGGCAAACAACTGGGTTCTGAAGAAACAATACAGTAGATCTGGACTCTTCTCCAAAGAACAGCCACTCTGATCTGACAATACCATATGTTTCAATTTAAAAATGTCTTATTGGGTATCGGCTGCAGGTTGCATGAATTTTAAACTGTATGTGCATTTGTATCACTCCTGGTACATGTACACCTACACATGTTAACATGGATTTTTATCTTATTATTTTACCGATATAAAACTTCAATTGTTAACAGTTTAATTTAATCGAAAACATTGGTAAACACAAAGTTACCTAGAGACAAACAAAAACCACTGCCTGGACAACAGCTGCTTGGACCAACGAGAGCAAGCGACTTGAGGAAGCAATATGGTAAAGCGAAAATTCGACAAAAAGAAAATTGAATAACATTATTGCAACAAGCGGCGGCTACTGAGTGGTCAATAAAAAGTGTCGAATTTATCTGGATTATGCATCGCTTTCATGCCAAGCGGCAGCAACTAACGGAAAGACTTACCCAACTTCAGATGGGAAAGCAGAACGGTAGGTAAATAAGGAAAGGATGTGAATCAGAGAAATTGTGTAATGTAAGCAAGACGGTAAGTAACTTAAGGAAAAGAGACAAGTAAAACACAACAATTTATATAAAAGCAGTATGGAAAAAGCAAAAACAAAAGTAAGTAAATATAAAGGAACGCATTCATGGAATTAGAGCATCTTGCTTATATTTTAGTTACAATGTTATGCTTGCGGTTTTACATATGGGTTATTGCCTTCTGCTTGACACCACTATTGATGAGCGATATGTGAGTAGAGTATTTGCCAAAAAAAAAATTACATCAGCAACATATTATAAAAATTGCTGATAGCTACCTCTAAAATAAGTCCGAATTCAAGGACACGGCATCCTATGACCATCGAACAAGAGAGAACCAGCCTTCTAGACTACCCTTTTTTTTTGAAAGCAGGGAATTTGAAAGATTTTGACCTACATTTACTTTGACGTCTTTAGAGCACATTCACCAAAAAAAAACCCAGAAAATCGGTTGGATTTAAAAAAAAAGGTTAAACGAAAGTGCATAAAGTGCCTGAGATTGGAATGCAACAGAAATCCGTATGAAATTTCGCGCGAAACTGCTTGACAACAAGTAGTTCATGAGAACATATATTGAAGAAGCTCGACGACGACCAAATGTCCCTTATGCCAACCTCTTTACAAAACAATACAAATTAAAGTGTTTTTCCAGGGCAATATATGAATTTTTGAAATGATTTAAGCTATTGTCTGACCCAAAACTATTGAAGAATATCTGGCGGCAAGCAGCCACATTTATGAAATTATTAAAGTTATTGTGATTTTTTTGAAAAATTGTTGTTTTTTGTAGCTCCTCAAAGAATTATAAGGCGAGTAACAACTTGAGTTTCTTCTCGACAATGATTTCAATGCACAGTTGCTTATTTAAACGCGTTTACCGCAACTGATTGCTTTTATATCAGAATATGAACTCGATTATATAAAATATTACATGTATTTCCAATAACAGCTCATCTGCCGTCAACTCCGTACATGCAACATTGTATTAATTTAATTTCTTAGTCAAAATTAAGCACCACAATGCAACATTGTATTCATTTAATTTCTTAGTCAAAATTAAGCACCACAACAACTACATATCGTCACCTAAAATGCAAAATAACGTATGATCGAAAAATTCGAAATTGAGTGTTTCATCGATTACGATCCACTACTTCAGATTACATATATATATGTATATATGTTCAACATTTTAAGGTTCTGCTATCAGATATAACCCAGTTTTAACCAATATTTAACTTTTGTTTCGCTCATGTTCAATTTTATTACGTGTTTCATTCCTTTCACTGTAAATTTCCGAAAACGTTGTTACGTTATTTTGCATTTTAGGTGACGATATGTATAATATTATATTTATATATTTCTGCCGCTTGTGGCTTTTGTGGTAAAAAGCATTTATATCGTTGATATCAATAATAATATATGGTGTATTGTAATTGTTTTTGTTCTTATTGCATTATACCATCATATCAATTTTTACCAGACCCACTATTGGTGCCTGTTCGGCATTCGCACTGGTTTCAAATTTGCCACTCAACGCATTTCATCTGCCGTTTGAGGTCACAATCAGCATTAATAATATGTCTCTATGTGGATTCAGTGAATGTGGATATATATGCTGGTATAAAAGCAGATAAAGACATATAGTACTATATATCATTTAGTCCACCACACACATTTTTTTTTTTGTTTTTCATTTTAGAGAGCATCCCAGAAATCAGTTGCTCTTTGAAACAAAATTATTCTCATTATATATACTTTTTAAACTTTAATAGGATCGTTGTTTTTTTTTTCAGAGTTTTGTCTGACATTCTAATTCGAGTATAGCACTAGCAAGATTATTTTAAACTCAGATTCAACAGTGGAGCCAGCCAACTCACTTATTGGTTTTAAATGTCACGAATTCTAGAATCTAAACTTAAAAATTTATTTTTTGAACTGTTCCAAGTAAAACAGAGTAAAAAGATATGTTCAACAGGCAAGTAAATTAAGGCGTAAACGCAAACATGTACAAAGGTCCGAAGAGGAGAAACTACCATCAGTATCCCGCGGATACGGAAGGCAAAGTTCATCGACAAATACTCGGGCTGGTAAGAAAAACGGCGTTTGGAAATTTCATTTTAAGCGATGTTCGTCAAAGCTAGCTAGAGTGGAAGTAACTGTTATTAATCTTATAGTTTAGCACTGAAATCAATTATTACCCGAATAATTGCTAATTGATTCTTGGCTCATACATACTAACGGGTGATTTTTTAAGAGCTTGATAACTTTTTTAAAAAAAAAAACGCATAAAATTTGCAAAATCTCATCGGTTCTTTATTTGAAACGTTAGATTGGTTCATGACATTTACTTTTTGAAGATAATTTCATTTAAATGTT
>NW_017536574.1:120403-202908 GCF_001853355.1 Bactrocera latifrons
GCATACTGAGCATCTTTCTCTTTGACACCATGTCTGATATCCCACGTGATCTGTCAAATACTAATGCATGAAAATCCTAACCTCAAAAAAATCACCCATTATATATCATAGATTGGATACTGGAGTTCATAATACTCTTTGGTTCACAGCCTAGTATGAGAGTAGTTCGTTTATACATAAATGAAATCAGCAAAGTACTTCGTCACAATGATTGCGCTGGCAATTAGACTCTGCAATCCAAAGCATGGAATGGATGTCCAATAATAAAGTATAAATTTGTATGTCTTGTGGCGGCAATTATTGGCCGCATGCAGATTTTTTCGCCGGCTTAAAGTGCAAGCTGACGACTGAGTTAAGACCGCTTCAATGAAAATGATCGATTTATTTTTTCCAACTGTCAGTTTGGTTTGTCTGACAAGGAAATTAATTTGCAAAATGCGAAGAGAGAGTGACTGCGTCTAAGCGAAGAAGACATAAAAATAAAATAAATTAAAACGAAGAAAACTGCGTGCCACATTGATTTTCGTTGCATCGTAAAATTAATGAGGCAACTCATTAATCATGCAACTGAATGCTTTCACATGCAACATAAGAGGCGGATTCTCCTTCACTTGCAGATACGTGGCGGCTGCTACGGCTTGCCGTGGCAATAAGTCAATCTCGATAGTTGGATCGGCTGCAAAGTGCGTGGCAGCACTTCAGTATTTATTTGCAAGATGATATGTACATTCGTATGAACATACAAACATACATACATATGCATGTATTTTTTTTTGCATGCCACACGACAATAGCTACAGCAATAGCAGCAACATGCTTGCATGCATCGCACACTCAGCAGCTCAAAGGATGTTTCAAGTGTGCCGAAGTTTGGCTATGCAACAGGTCAGTTATTTTTGGCTGCAATCCTTCCATTGCGCTCTTCTCTTTATCGTTTTCTTTTTGTAAAGAAAACATTTTCTAGGAATTTTTGTATGCCTGCTGCTAACCTTTTGACCAAAACTTGTAGCTGCCGTTCACTTCTTACAGCTCTTGCAGCTATGCGTAAATTCCTCAACAACACTTCTAACCGGCTAGTTAAATGATGTACTATTGGTGATGTACTCGACAAGCGAAGAAATAAAAAGAAACAATATTTTCGATGTTCATATACGAGGTGTGTTCAAAAAGTATCGCGAATTATGAATTTTCTCGGGTTACGTATATTCGAATTTCGATTTTTTTTGTGGCGTTATGTTAGTACTCATGTCTCTCACTTATGCCGACAAGCTCGGCCATTTTGAATGTTCATTTAATTGTTGACAGCTGCTTTGCTTGCGCGTGTCTTGGATCGTCTTCGATTTTTACCTATTCCAAAAAATGGATCAAAGAACCTGTATCAAATTTTGTGTGATAAACCAAATTAAGTGCGCGGATGCATTCCGAATGTTGACTGTGGCATACGGAGCAGCTACCTTGGACCGAAGCAACGTTTATCGGTGGTACAAAATGTTCTCAGAAGGCCGAGAAGATGTGACAAAAATTGGCTTTTGCTCCACGATAACGCCCCTGCTCACACATCGTTGCTTGTGCGCGACTTTTTGGCCAAAAACAACACACTAATGATGCYGCAGCCACCGTATTCCCCAGATCTGGCCCGCTGTGACTTTTTCTTGTTCCCTAAACTGAAGAGGCCCATGAAAGGACGACGTTACGCTTCTCTTGACGAGATAAAGCCGGCATCGAAGGAGGAGCTGAGGAAGATAAAAAAAATGATTTTTTGAAGTGCTTCGAAGATTGGAAAAACCGTTGGCACAAGTGTATAATATCTCATTGGGACAAAATAGATATTCATGAATAAATAAATAATTTTTGAAAAAACACAAAATTCGCGATAATTTTTGAACACACCTCGTATACGAGTCATACACAGAAAATAGTGAACTTCGCTTCCTGCAATAGAAGAAATACAATGCGGAGCTCCGAAAAATCAGCACAGAAATAAAAATATGAGTTAATACTACCTTGACTTTTACCACGGCCTTTGGAGGGAAGCATACGGTCGGTCGTATGGATCTCGAGATATGTCCAATCGTCCAATTTTGACCCCTGCTCCATTATTACTCTGGCGTATTTATTCATTTATCGCGCTTTTAGTAATTAACAGTGCCGTTATAAAGGAAGTGAGCGGGGTTATCATCCGATTTCATCGATTTTCACAATGTCGCTGGAAGTTCTTATATTATTTGAGCTTGGTAAATTTGGTTGTTGCAGCTTAATGGTTTAAGTGATATGTGCATTAAACTTATTACAGGGAGTGGCTACGTGCACTTTTTAAAAACTTTTTGCTCACAGATGGCCCTTGCTACTACCATCCCCTGTGCCAAACTAGAGTTTTATATTTTCAACTTAGTGTTACTCACATAACTCGAAGTTCTCCGTAACTTGAACTCTTGAGTTGGTAATAGAAGTCAAATTTCATATAAATTTGCTTTCTTAACTCGTAGTCTCTCTAACTCGAAGTTTTTTTTGTGGATTATGGTATTTCAAGTTAGGGAAGTTCAACTGTATATGTACTGTAATGGTTGTTGCACCTTAAAGTATTCCCTGGCTTTGATTCTTGCAAGTTGCAATAGTATAAATGGCAAACAGTGTCAGTCGAGGATTATAAAAAAAAATTGCTGCAAAATGTATTAGCGAAAAAAGTGAAAACACCGTTGCATGGTACATCATTTTGGTGTGGTCTTTAGAAAAAAATAAAAGTGCCGACGGTGTTTGAATAGACGAACAAGTAAAAATGTGTGTAACGATGAATGGACAAGCAAATATTTATGTACGAAAAAAGCAACAACCACTAGCGCAAGTGAAGGTATAAACACAACGACAAGAAAAATTAAGTGAGAGGTGATTAATATTAATTATTTAATATGATAAGCTAACAGCACATATTATTACACTAATATATAATACAACAGTGAGTAAAGGAAAAAAGCATGCAAACAAATGGCGCACCAATAAAGCCTCAATTTTTTCGAGCGGTATTAGAAGCACACAGAATTAAAAAAAAGATGTAAAAACATTTGGATAACATTTCAAGAGATGAAAAAAGTGGACCGATTTCCACCCAGAACGTAAAATTGGTAGATTTGCTTCAAATTCAGGAGCAAACGCCAGCCTTTTAACTATTCCGCATAAATTCAGAAACCTTAAGGAATACAAAACACAACAATTATTTTTATACGGAAAGAAAGCTGTCTTCAATGTGCGAAAGAACAGATGCCATGGATTGTTCAATCTGGTAGTATTCTCATCGAAAAGTTGAAGTCATGTTCGGCAAATAAATCACGATTTAAAGAATAATGGATTAAATGTTTATTGAATAGAAAACAATGGACGAATGCTTCAAAATATTGTATTTTCAACATTGAATGAGCTTCTCGGAGAAAACGCATCGATTTTTCAACAAGGTAATCTAATCTCTTGACCACCATGCTCGAAAAGTGTGAAGTAATACATTGTGACAAAGAAGTACCTGGAAATGGTAAATAAATAACATAATATTTAATATTTATTTCATCGCTATGTCAACTATTTAACCAGTCCCCGAAGCACTTTTCATAAGCAATTTTTGGGATGACCTTCAGTTCCTTCAGCGAATTTTGTTTTATCTCTTTGATCGACTGAAAACGGGCTCCAGGGAGCGGCAATTTCAGTTTGGGGAACAATCACGCGAAGCCAAATCTGGTAGGTACAGTGGTTAATCTGTGGTATTCATTGTGTTTTCGGCTTTAAATTTGATCACAATCATGGCTCGATGCGTTTATGCATTCGACGGATGTTCTCACGCAATAGAAATCAAAATTTGAGACAAATTAAATGTTCGATATGTTAATCCAGCTGCTGTAAACTAACTGGTTGACAGATCACGAGCATATTTGGCTTAGTAATCAAGCAGGGTCCTACCAACTTAGAAAAAAAACATTTTTCTTCAAATATCATTTACCCGGACAATTTAACTACAATTTTCAGGTGCTTTTTTGTCACCATTTATTTATTTATTTTTATCAAAACATTAATATCATTACTACCATATACCATATTCTCCAGACCTTAAGTTAAATGAAAATGTTTGGACTGGCTTGATTAAAGATAGAAATAAGCAAAGGTAAGGAAACTTTAACTGACGAACTGAAAATATATTTCTAGCTATATAAGTTATTACTAGCTACATACATAAGCTATGAGGCAGTAATTATTTCTTCAAGTATTAAATATGTTCTCACTTTCTTGCTTACTACTAGTGATTTATGGACCCACAGAAAACGTTTTTTGTATGAATATAGATATATGTGACCTGGTCTACGAAAAGGGAGCTAAAGTGCGAAAACTTTTGGATTCTATCACGCGAAAAAGCATCTCATCTTCCATCCGAATCAACTAAAAAGTGAAAATTAATTTTTTGACACCCAAGCCCCCTTGCCCCATTTCCGTATCACGTGCAAAAGCATCTCATCTTCCATCCGAATCAACTAAAAAGTGAAAATTGATTTTTTGACACCTAAGCCCCCTTGCCCCCTTTCCGTAGACCAGGTCTCATATGTAGAAAAATATACCAACAACAAGACACAAATCATAGTCACAACTTAGTCACATCATTGCACAGATTTGTTTTGGCCTGTAACTATTAATAATCGTATAACAAGTGTATGTGACATCGATCTATTGTAGGCACCCTCCTATTGATTTAAATTCGAACTTTTTTGAAAGCTTTAATAAGCGAGATAATGTTGATTATAATAATCTGTATACAGTTGATATCAATCTAAAAACGCGAGACAAAGTTCAACCGCACTACAATTATAATAAATTCACATTAGACAGAATGTTAATCCATTATTCCTTTATTCTTATGGTAAACAAACGTTAAGCTTAACAACATATAAATACAAACAAAAATATCTTTGGACCCTAGAGTACTCAATTTCGAACTCCTATTTAGCTATTCCGCAGTGCATACGAGTAGCTTATTGAAATATTTGTAAAATAAACTAAACGAACGTGCTGTGAAATGGGGCGCCTCAGACCAAACAATATTTGAAAATTGCAACAATCATCTTACTAAGTCTGGGAACAACCAAACTTGGCTTTGGAACTCTGCGCTACAAAAGGTTCAACACAATAACTAATATTTGTATAGTACAAGCGATTGATGATTGTCAGTAAAGCGGATTATGAGAGATGCACAGAATGCCACTGGACTTTAGCTTGGAACAGTGGCATATAGGTGTTTCTGTGAATGGGTATAAAATATTGATTATGTTCCACCTGAGAATTGCTGCTAAATTCTCACAAATATAATGTTTTAATACAAAATCTGGCAAGTCTACCATAAAACTATTTAAAGCAGCATATATGTAGATTTGCACGGAGTCTATGTTTATATGTACTTGAAAAGTTTGCTATGATAAAGGCGGAAATATAACAGAAGCTGATAGACTAAAGCCTTCATGCTTAATCTTAACTCATATGGAAAAAAGTGGAAATAACGGTCTAATATATAATATATAACATTCGTAAATATTTTTATAATTTTCGTTAAAGTTTAATGGAATGTTCCCTACAGTACACAGTGCGACAGCAAATTTCATAAATATTCTGTTGGAAGGTATTTTGTTGTAAAGTTGTAGTGTTGCTAAGTAAATCCTTTGGCCACGTGAAAAGTCAATAGAGGGTTGATAAATACCTTTTCACCAGCAGATATTTCAAATAAATCATCGCCACAAAGAAGCTGCAGTGATGTTTGTATGAGGCGACTAAATAAATGGTTAGCATACGTGGCAACAATGCCACGAGGCGTTGGGTGCGAAGAGCGCGGGTGGCACACGAGTCAGCAGATTCCATTCGCCAGAGGTGAGAAATAGAATGTTTATGCAACACAATGCACATACGAAATATAATAAAGTGCAAATGTGTGATATTAGCAACAAACAATAAAGGCTTCAAACAACAACAACAGCACCAACAGCAGCCACTGTGATAAAGAGAGCGAGACGGAATTTAGTGTTGACAACAAAGGCCAAAGAATTCACTGAAAATTGCTATGAAAACATAGAAGTGAGGGTGTAAATGCTAGCGGTAGTAAATGTTGTTGTTATTGTTGTTTTTTCTAGCTGTTAGCCACTTTCCGCCACCCATTTCATGCCGCTGCAAAAGTGTGAATTTTATATGCTTCGCACGCGGCAATTTGCCGTAATCGCCAAGTAATTGCCAGCAAACAAACAAACATGCGAATAAACAACGCCGGCGGCAGCAGCCACAGCCGCAACGCTAACTGTGTAGGAAAGCAACAACGCCAACAACAACAGCAAGTGCAACCGCAAAACAATAAGCTTGACACTGGCAGTGACAATAAGCGGAAGTGCAGCGGTGCGGCTGTGGGTCTAAATTGCAGCTGAATGGGCCAAGAGCTATTGGTGCACCATTGCTGTGCCGTCGAGTCGGTAGACGGACGTGCACATTGCCACCGGATTTTAAAATTTAAAAAACACAGATATGTATACATACAAACATATATGTATACGGTTTATATATGATTAAGAGTACATTACTCTAACTTAATAGTAGATACTCCTTTTAGAAAAATGTACAGATTAGTTACTAAAGCCATGACTTCGGCTTCTCGTTTATACTAGTTGAAAATCATAAGAAGATTAATTTCTTTATTTTCTATATCGTTTTCGAAAGTACGGTATTAGCCTTACACGGACATATGTATATCTTTCCACAAGCTATTAATGTCCGATATGTCACACCTAGACGGATCTAGGGTCATCTATTTTTTCCTAAAAAAGAATCGATTTATGGCCAAGCAATTGTAAAATTATAAGTAGATCGTTCGTTGCACGCTCAATATAGTTTATCTATATGCCCTAAATTCCGGCAGTTGTGAACCTTTAATTGTTCTAAGCATGAAGCTATAGCATTCCTCGAAAAAAATTATATTTAGTAGTTCATCGGAGATTAACACTGAACAACTGTAGTCTTGACAGAGAATAAGTAAGAATCGCATTCAGCAGTGAAGGTGTCCAAATTTAGCTAAACTACAAATAAATATTTAGTTTCCAGCATTCTCAAAATGAATGGAAAGATATAAAAACTATGCAAACTACCCAATATGCGTACACAAGCTATTCACAGATTGCATTGGATAAGTACTCTCATCTAGTTAACTCCGTTAGATCAAAAGTTCGGACGAAAGAGAACAGCAGAGTAAACAACTTTGAGATAGCAGAAGAAATACTGAACCAGGTATCTTCAAGAAGGCTGTAAAATTGTTTACAAATGTCAAATTGCATACAGAGAGCTCTGATTTGTAAATTCATAAAATCGGGAAATTTTATTCAATGTCAGGCTTTCGCTGGTGCCAAGTAGTCGCCACAAACGAACGAGTTTACTATATGATTACAACTCTAGTGAAGAGTCTCATATGAGTCGCATCTCAGTCAAGGCGAATCTCCGATTAGGCCGAAACAAAATTATAGAAAAAACTTTCTCCAGAGTGCTGATCATAAAAATCAATCAATCGCTCACAAAAATAAATTTAAATACAATAAAAAAAGATTCCCGACAAATTTATGTCAGTATCAATGAAAACTAACGCGGGTTTCTGAGCTTAGTTTATGGTGACTTGATTAACGAAATTGATTAGAAATGTTGCATGTCATAAAAATACTATCTAGAAAATAAAGACATTCCTCATCGGCCAGTACATTCATACCAGGTACATGCGCCAACAAACCTACACTCTAACTCACTTAGTTGGTTATAGTACTAAATTCATGTTCTCACTTTAGAAATCCTTACTTGGTAGGGCCCTCTAGACATAAGAAACATTGTTTCATTAGTCCAGAATTTGTTCAGTTTAACCGTTGGGTTCCTATGGCAACAGCATCACAGACATACAGAAAGATTGGTGTCTGTTGAAGGGTATTCACGTAAATTGCTGACAATGTAATACAACAACAAACATAAAACTACATAATATGAACAGCTCAGTGCTAGAACAATGGCATAGCAACAATTGCCGGAGAGCGAATGTGTGGCATTGGCAAGTGAGTACGCACCTATGGCTATTGTTACACGTTTGACAATGTTATTGGCATTCGTCTGCTGTTAGCCGCTTTGAAAGAAATATTTATGTATAGTACATACATACATATCTACACATGTTTGAAGTTATTTTTTTCTTTGCTCACTTAACACCGCAAAATAACCCTTTGGCGAAGAACTTCAAATGAAGTAGGGACATTGAAAATGTGTCGGTGCGCCAGCCACAGACCTGAGAGTGGCTTCGATGTTGCCAATTTTAGTATTTACACAACAACAACAAGGCAATGCAATATTGCAACTATAGATTAAGTACGGTTAATATTGACAAACTACGGCTTGCGTTGTTGCAAGGAACGAGGTATATGAGAAAATTAGTAACAAAAATAAAGAGCAATAACGATTTAAAGTGACTAGCAATATAGTCAGTTGAATAATTATTAATTTTTTTTTTCAAAAACTTGAAATTTGAAATAGTAATCCAAGGTTGAAGGATGGAGCCATGTGTAGAACTTCACGCAACTGAGGAAAGTTCTCTGAGCGACATTCACTTGACCACGATTATTTCACATATAGCTCAAGCCGCTCACAACCTCAGGCCTTATACCAAGTATCCTCTGGCTAGCCAAAAAACATCCGTTTAATGGTGAGCTTAAGTGAGGGTGCGCTGGGTTTGGGACCCGCCACCTAAAAAACCATACCAATCAAAAGAAAACAATGGTCTCGGATAAGTGACCCTTCTGTTGATGACGACCCATGAAAACATGTAAAACTGCTTCTTACAGCGCGTAGTATAAACCGTTATTGAGCAATCGCGAAGGACCTTTCCAAATCGTCCGATAACAAAAGAGGTTTCAAGCGACTCTTTATTGTTCGACTTCGTCAATCTACTGCTGGAGAAAATCATTCGAGGTGCAGAACGTAATCGAGCAGGCACAATCTTCTTTAAGAGTGTACAGCTGATGGGGTATGCCGATGATATTTATATCATTTCCTGCAACACCCGCGCTGTTAGTTCTGCTTTCTCCAGACTGGATAAGGAAGCGAATAAAATGGGTCTGGTAGTGACCGAAATATCTCCTGTCATCAAAGCAAACAGTCGTCGCATGCGCGACTTTTCTCCCACGCACTGTTGACAGTCATAACTTCGAAGTTGAAGACAATTTCGCCTATATTTGAACCAGCATCAACACCAGCAACAAATTCAGCCTCGAAATTCAACGTAGGATATCGTTGATGGTGAAGAGATATGGAGAATGACAACGTCTGATGAATCGACGTTACAAGTTTTCGAGAGAAAGGTTTTACGGAAAATGTATGGTATATCGCATTCGATGGAAATATAAGCTTTATAAGGACAGCGGCTGTACTGGCTAGGTCATTTTCGAATAAATTAAAACGCTGCAGCTTTGAAAGTATTTGACGCAGTACCCACTGGGTGAAGCAGAGAAAAAGCAAGGCCTCCACTCTGTTTGGGGGAGCAGGTTTAGAAGGACACTTCACTTGGAATCTCCAATTGGCGCCTCATTGCTAAAAGAAGAAACGACAACATAACATAATGTTACATAACAACATGTTACATAATAACACATAAGCTATTTTTTCATCAATAAATTTTTCAATTAATAAGAAAAAAAGGTATATTACGTCAATTAAAACCCCAGCAACACAGTCACAATATTGAATTAATAATAAAACAGACTCAAAATAAATTATTGTAGCTAAAGTTTCTTTCAGGGAGACGTAACTATGCTTCAATCGGAGATTTCATTTATAAATTCTTTTTTAGATGATTTGAAAAATTTTTTGATACTAGGTCGGTGGACTTGTTTCAAATCGTGTGGAATGAGGGTAAGAGTAAAGCAGGTTGTGTGATAATGCATACGAGGATTTGTTGTGGACCCTGCAGTTGCCCTTTGTTGTTTAGTCCTAAGCTAGTATTTGCCGAATGATAGTTGGAAATAATATCGTTTATCTATTTATTTCTTTAAATTTAAAAATTTCGTGTACTATTTGCTTTGTTTATAGTATTTACAGATATTATATATTAACGCTACTATTAATTGTTAATAAGATCTTTATAACTCATAAATACATATAACAAATGCAGCTATGTTTATTTATATTGTATTTCATAAGTTTTAACATTTTAAACTGAGAAATGTTAATATAAATTTAAAAAAAAAACGAATGCAATAGACTATTTCGAGGTTCCCCACTTTTTAAAGAAAAAACACAGGAATTTCAAATTTAACGGATTTATTTTTTAACAGTTATCCCTTGCAAATATCTGTCCATCCGTTGAGTCTAATTTTCGATTAATCGTTTGAGCTTTTCAACTGGTAACTGGCGAATCACACTCGTGTGATACAAGGTCTAAATCGAAACGGGACTGTCCGCATTGAACTTAGACTTCACATATCAATACAAGAAAAAGTCTAACGGTTTGATACACACGATTTTGGTGGCATATCTACCGACCCAAAATGTGAAATTATCTGCTCACTAAAGTGCTCCCTCAACAAATCCAATGATTGATGCGATAAGTGAGAAATAGCGCCGTCTTGTTGAAACCAAATGACACCGGGATCACGAGTTTCCATTTTAGACACCAAATAGTCGGTTATCATGGCGCAGTAACAGTCACCATTGATGGTCACCTTCTAAATATGGACCGATGATTCCACAACCTAACCAAATCAACTGTTGTTTTTTCTGAATAAAATGGAAGCCCTTGAATATTTTCAGGTTGCTCTTCGACCCAAACTCGGAAATTGTGTCAGAAATGGGACTCATCGCTGAACAAAATTTGGCTCGAAAACAACTCGAAGCGATGACGCTTGGGAGGATCGAGCGGCTTCAGTTCTTGTAGAAGCTGTATTCTGTACTCTCAAGCCCTACCATACGTCAGTCCGAGTTGCTGAGAATGGCGGCGAATCGACTCACAACAAGCTTCGTGTACAATCTCAGCTACGGCTGCTATAATTTCTTCACTGAGTCATGAACGTGACCTATTCGGTCGAATGTTATCTAATTATGAATGATGGATCTTAATATGGGTGATGGTGTTGCGAATAATACGTGCAGTAGACCGATTATGTTGACCATAAGTTGAGCGAAGCGCACGAAACACACTCTTTACAGAACGTGAATTTTCGTAGTAAAGTTGAACGATTTGTAAACATTGTTCAAGCGTAAGTCTTTCTATGATGAAATGCCAAACATACTGAACAAAAATAACAAGACAGTTTGAGATGACTCGCGCGACTCGGTCAAAATAAAGCTATTGAAAAAAGTTCCTCTACTTTGCTCACTATAGCATTAGGTTTTATGCCAATATTTAATGTTAAAGTGCTTTACTTCATGTTTTCTAAATATCTTTAATGATGATGGTATTTTGTTGCTAGTTAATTACTATCTGAATAAAGTCCTATGCGGAGAACTTTCAACTTGACATGAACTTTTTTCTTTTTCCAAATGGGTGAAACACTTTATTAGAAAAATTCTTTTAAACGAATTACACCAATGACTTTTGGCTATCATATAAATATCTCTTTAACGTTGGTGTTACGGTTGTTTAGAAGTTTGATCGAGTTCTTCTCTAATTTTAGGTTTCCCAGTTACGGATTTAATGCAAATATTGCAAATCCATTTCAGGGAGTCTACTTTATCACGAACAAAAGTATCTGATTGTTACAAAGCATTCAATGCTAATCGACAAGCAGAGGATCCCAACATCTCCAATGGTTCGACTTAACCAATTTGGTAGCAAAAGAGATACTTAACAATGTTGTATTTGTCGTAGTATCCTTTCTAGTAACGAGATGTTGGCTTATGAATATGACGTCGAAACTTTTCAAGTTCACTGAAAACAATGAAATTTAAGCCTTACATGTATTAGCTCAGGAGCTCATTTTGAAGGCGATAATAAAGATTTGTCTTAAAATGTGTGATAGTTAAGTTTTTCTTTGTCAGTCCCGATCAAATATAATTAGATCATATATGTTGTGTAGTTACTTAGCTGCCATTCAAGCTCCAAACTTTCATGGGGAAAAATCGTTTTACAAGAATTAAAATAAATATTAACAAATAAAAATTTTAAATATAATGGAATCTAGAAAACTATGTTAGAAATTGGAAAGCTAGAGATATAATCATTCAAAATAAATGGGAATATCTATTATATATATAAAATTTTTTTTTAACTAAAACCCTTTCTTTTCTTGCGTCATAAGCCTAGGCGAACTTCAGTTTCTCATGAATCACCAAAGAGAAAAATTAGGAAGTAAGAGATAAGATCAGGTATAACCGTCCATTTCATACTCTTCCAACTTACAAGGATTAAATCCAGGGAATTATAGGAACATAAGGCCTGTTAGAAGGATGGAGTCATGTATTGAAGTTCACGCAAGTGAGGAAAGTTCTCGGATCACCATTAATTTGGAAGTGGCCAGAAACGATTCTTTCACATATGACTCAAGCAGCTCACGACTTCCGGTCTTCCGTTTGAAGGCTAGTTAAAGTGAGAAGGCGAAAGATCCTCTCCGCAGGGTTGTGCGCTGGGTTTGGAACCCGCCACGTAAAAAAACATGCACCTGGAATGTCCAGTCTTTTAATTGGGAAGGTGCCGCTGCCCAGCTGGTTGATGTCCTCGTGAAAATAAAGGCTGGCTTCACCGTCGTCCAAGAAATGCGACGGACAGGACAAGAACAGAGACGAGTAGGTCCTTGTGGCATTTACTACAGTGGCCATATAAAGGAGCGCAAATATGGTGTGGGATTCGTGGTGGGGAAGAGACTCCGTCACCGAGTACTATCGGCGAAGAACTGATAAGGAGCATGCATCAGCTTCTTTGTAAAATATGGACGGACGAAAGCATGCCCAACTATTGGAATTTAAGTGTGCTATACCCAAACCATAAAAGGGATACCCCACAATCTACGCCAACTACCGTGGAATAAGCCTTCTCAGCATCGCGTATAAGGTTCTATGGAGACATATGGTGTAGAGGCTTGGACGATGACAACAACTTAGTTCACGTTACGAGTTTTCGAGAGAAACGAAGAAAAAACTGGCGCGCTGTTAACTCGACTATAATCACGTAAGCGGTGTCTACGAAAGGATTCTCTCTGAATTTCAATTATAAATCTGGCACATTGACGAATATTTTCGGTAAATGGTAAACAAAGGATTTCTTATAATACAAGTATTTGCACTAGGTGAACTTGGTTGTTGTATCTTAAGTGGTTTTCGATATATATGTATACATTAAGCTTATTAGAGGGCGAGCCACACTCTTCTTTTTTCAACCGCAGGTCCGATTTTCTGTTGTGATCTCTTGATCTCCAAATTAAAGTTCTACATCTTAATTTACTCCTTAATTATGAAAACGCCTATGATTACGCCCACCTATGAATTCCGCCTTTTTTCTTAGAAACATGTGTACCAAGTTTCATCAAGACATATATCTTAAATTATATTCAAGTTACAACTTCCACGGACGAACGGTTTTGAACTCGCCTCGTCATCCTGATAATTTATATATACTCGGACATATGTATGTATATAACCCTATATCTATCTCGCTTAGTTTTAAGTCATACGTACAACCGTTAGATGAAACTCTGTAGCAACGTGTTGTATGAGTATATAGAACCTAATTTAAAACTTCTTAGTCAGTGAAGGGTTAATATTGCATGAAAACAACTTTATTGTGCTACTTATTGCACAAATAAAACAAATTTTTTGTCGCTAATCGCTTGCCAATGCATTGTTTTATTTGTTCATTGGAGGTCAGTCGGTTAGTCCAACGCATCGGCGTTCAATTCTATTTATTCTAGTTTCCGTCTCTATTCAAACGCTGCAATAAACCATTGTTCGACCGAAACTGCTACTTGTTCAACTTTTCATTCATTTATTGTATTCCTACTATGTTCTTCAATTATTCCTTCGCAGCAAGGAGAAGCCAGAAAGTTTCTGTGTTCGCTTTTTTTGGTAGAAACAATTGGCAATACTTGTAATGGAGCAATGGCACAAAGACGATTGTGCGATCGATAGTAAGTTTCCATACCGGTGGCTGGACAACAGAAATGGGACAATAGAGTTGTATTTAAGAGCACTTGTTCAATTTCCAACTTAGTTTACGCGATTTAAAGTTGAAAACCTGCAACTAGATACGGTTAATTGTGACGCCTTTGCACGTGTAAGTTTTACTAATGTACTTGTTTAATCAGTTTTTTCGTAAGGCTCTACTTCGATGAACATTTTCAGAATTTTGTGTGATTTGTTGGCGATAGCTACTTCGCTACTGAATTAAAAAAATGCTACCTGCATAATATAGAGAGCAGTAATGCTTACTGTTCCTTATTTTCTATGGATGTTTTGACTAGCCTTCCTTTTTTTTATTTTTTTGGTTTTTTTGGTTTTTGCCAAAACGTCACAACTAAGCGAAAAAACATGAAGATAAGGAAAAGATTTAAAAGGTCATAAAAAAACCTGACACATACGAACGCCAAACCCTTTGAAGGTTTTACTATACTGACCTAGTACCATCACCCTGACTTGGAATTTCTCACCCCCCAGACAATAATCCCAAAGATGTTCCACAGTGTATCTAGTTGGCTGGCACAAAGCATCAGTGAAATGAGATCAACGAAAACATGCCTCATGCGAGTCGAAACAGTCCTCGAAGTGCTCGTGGTGAGCGGTACTTTAAAGTACTATCAAACGTAAACGTTTTGCTCTGTTAAACGTAACGGAAGAATTTTTATATTAGTTTTATACCTCATTAAAACAGTAATAAAGTTAGAAATATATATATGTATGTATATATAAACAAAATATATAACAATATTGCCCCATGAAAGCAATTATGCGTGGTGGTGGCCAGATCAATATGGCTATATTAAAAAGTTCCAAACATACCAATATACCAAGGAAAAGATGAAACTGTGGAATCAAAGTACGAAGGATTTGGTTTCGGGTAGGGTATGTTTTTGTCCCTCACAATAAATGAGTGGGGCAGGAACAAGAATGTGTACTTTGATAATTATTTTAACTCCTTTAGACTCCTAGAGTTCCTCCAACTCTAAAAATGTTTGCATATGGAACAGTTAGAGTCAATCGAAAGATCTTCCTTCAAACATGAAGCCAGACAAGCAAATGAAAAGAGGCGAGTTTGATTAACGATCAACAACAAATAAAGTAATTGTTTATAAATATATAGATAATAAATACTTATTATTGACGTCTAATTTGTATGGCACTGAGCAAACTAGAGTCAAGAAAAGAGGTCGAAAAGTCAAGGAAATACAAGTTCAATGTTCGTAGATTTTTTTGGGGCTTTTGGAAATAACGTTCGTTAATTCTAATGTCGTATACTGTCAACCACATGAAAAAATCACTCTGGCAGGATATTGACTTCCTGCTATTAAGGCCTAATGGCGCAAAAGGATATTGGTGCCAATAAATGAAGCTTGAGTCAGACGCCAACACAGTCAAGCAAGAAACGTCGTGGTTGCAACTGATGTTCGACTTGGGAGTATACGGATATTGGCCAATAATTGTTGAAATCCGATGAAGATGTGAGATGTGCAGCATAAAAAAGATTCCGTCCAAACCGCATTCGAAATGCCAACATTGTTAATTGAATGTTAATTGTTAATAATTGAAAATTTGCAAGCTCTTCAAACTTGACAGTACATTTAAATAAAAATAAATTAGAAATACTAATTTTTTTGAGCTTGGTCCACTAAGGGCTAGATCAAACGTCTTCTGATCATAAACAGAGCCCTCAAATTATTAAGAAGGGCTATACTAGTAGCACACTTTTGTCGCAATTTACTGTGGAGTTAATAAAGGTAGCGAAGGTTTGCCTAAGTATGACTTTTTGTACTCATATGTATGTATATGGATAGCAATTAATCACACAATTATTGGTAATGATTGAAAATATTAAATTCCAATATTGATTACAGCTATTAAACTTACGCTTAAACACCAAAATTTTAGTGGAGACGTCAATTTACTGTAGAATTAAGCAAGCAAATATTTTGAGGAATAAAAAAGGGGATTTTTTAACTGCAGACACGCGAAGACACATATCAAAAAAATAAAAATCACATAGAACTTGAATACCAAGAAGTTTGCGGGGCATTACTATGGATTCATTCCGATCCAGACGAAATTTCAACACCAAAAGAAATCATAAACAGCGGTAAATGGGCGAAGATAAGTATAGTAAGTGCAGAAACCGAAAGTAAGCGTGTGCTTACAACTGCAGCTTAGCCCAATTCTGTTTGCGGCTAGCCTGCCAAATTCTTGTGGAAACATGGCAAAAAGGCAGGATATTGGTTACCTGTAACGTTGACCTTCACAAGCACCCGCCAGTTTGTGTGTTAATATCAGATTAACAAATGGTTAGCAGGGATAATCGCCGTGTTGAATAAACAAGTCTACCGGACACACACAACACCCCTAGTAAACTGTGGAGGGTTGCAATGCAAGCTACACCCAACACAGCGGAGCTTGTAGCCGGCGCATTTGGCTAACAGCTGCAAATGTCTTCTTTTCCGGCTGGTTTAACTGAACCTTGAACTTTGATTGTTATTGTAGGCGTGTTAGTTACAGCAGGGGAAGCAAAATATATTTCAAAAACATACCAGGCTTTCTTCAATTCCAGTCTCCTCCTTAAAATATGCAATGAAAAGTCGACGCCTTTTTTTTTTTTAAATGTTAATGACAAATTTTATAAACAAAATAAATTTGCCGCAAATAGCATAAAATCGTATTGTGACGTTAGGTCTAAATAAAATGTTGGAAACTATAAAAATTCACACAAAGATTTTTGCATATACCGAGAGTTTTTAAGTTGCCACACCACCACCAGCTGTATTTTTATGCCACGAAATCTCCAATCTCCAATTGCTTGCGTAAATTTCTGTCTTCCTTACTTTCACTCATCCTTTGGTGTTGATTTATTTGTTCGATTGTGTCACCTGTTCGATGGTATCATCTGAGATCGGCAGCGTGTGCAACTCTTCGTCCGATTCCGACTCGTTGGTTTCCTCTTCCACCTCATCACAGTCCCCTTCATCGTCGTCATTCCGGTCGGAACTTTGCCTGACAGCTTTCTTACTTGCACGTCGAAATACTGTGTGCCAATAGCTGGAAATGGAGTTCTTCAACGACTGTCGACTTGGCGCGTTTGGCATCAAATTGGTGGCATTAGAGTGTTCCGCTGCAAGCGCAATGGAAATCAGAAAGAAAAAAAGTTAAACGATTAGTTGATTGTTGTAATCATAGCACAGAAACACACCGATGCGCGTAACGCCACCTAGGCGTAAATGAAAGCGTCTCGCATGCTCCTTCTTTGGCTTATCCAGTTCACCATCTTTGTCTGCTTCCTCCTTGTCGATTTCGTCTTTCGGTTCGCCGCCATCTTCGGGCAATACATCACACGAACCAGTAGGCATCTCTTCGCCACCGTTATGTCGTCGGTGTGCCAATTTGAAGAAGCGCTTTAACGAGTTGGTCTTAGAGTTGTTCGCTTTGTGTGCTTCGCACGCCGCGTCGCCACGTTCTTCGGCACCGGGTAACGGTATGTCGTGTAATGGCGGTGCTGCAGATATGCTTTGCGACATCCTTCTTTGTTTGTGATTACTTTTGTTTTATTGTTGTTAATATTTGAAAATAAAATTTCAAGAATAAAAGACGATTTATTAGTTTTTTTGGAAAAATTTTAAAATCAATCTCAATACACAAAAACAGACAGATATTTCAAAAATATATGTGCAGGCATTTGAAGAGAAATGCGGTTAAGTAATGTTGAAAAAAATGATTTGTCTTAAAACAGGCACGACGAGAATCAAGCTTCAGTTCAAAATCGCCGGTAACAATTATAGGTCTCACACAGATTAAAAACTAACAACCAGACGTATTTATACATCAGGGACATTGGAACCCCGTGTTCTTAATATAAAATTTCTGTGCCATTGAGAACCACAGACAAGCTGATTGATGGAGTGCATTTCAAGCTAAGTCCAAGTAGCTATCTAATTTACCAATATTTCTCATTTCTCTTAAAACTAGCTAAAATAACCAAATTCGCTCAGGACAGCCCTCCCGAAAATTTAAAAATGGATATAACGGTACTGTTAAAACTACCAAATATGCAATAAAACAATAACTAAAGTAGCAGCGAAATTTTAACTCTCAGATGATATGAGACGATTCTATGGATGCAGGGGGCGAAATTGAAGTATAGACATGACACCGCACACTTTTAAGAGAAAACGCATATCTCAGGGCATGCTCGACCAATTTCAATCAAATTCGATATATGACATAACATCGGAATGTCACTGACAATGCAAAAATGAGTGAAACTAGACTTCTGGACTCGGCTTCGAATATAGCCGAGTTAACAACATTGCGCTAGTCATTTTTTCTTTTTGCTGTTGGGCGCCAATTGGAGATTGCAAGCGAAGCCAGGTATTTCTGCTTTGGATTTCGAGGCTGGCATTGTTGTTGGTGTTAATACTGATTCCTAGATAGACGAAATTGACTACGACCATGTCTTTACCTTAGATTGGTCAATAAACTTACCAAAAGTCATTTCAATAGAAAATGTTTGGGCTTTAATTAAAGCCAAAATATTAAGAAAACATTTAACCTCAACAAAAGATTTGATTCGGCTACTTCAACGTACTATGCGGATAGCTTGCAAGCTTCATATAGCTCTAGGAAGCTAACGCACTTTCTTTAATGTTCGCTGGGTGTGATGAAGGTCAGGCCAAAATATCGACTGATGACGTAAGAATAAGAAGCCGGCAAAAAATTGGAATGGAATTGCAATGTGCAAGAAGACGATAATCACAATGCGACCACTACCTGTTGAGCACCTATTTGTCTACAACTCCTACCAATACACGTCCAAAACTGTGCTGATAAAGTTCAAACAGCTGATAATGTTTGTAAACAAAGTGCTGAGCCGGCGCATTGCGTCGACAGCTGGCCGAACGATGATAACACTAACACAAATGCATAACGGGAAATGTAAATATTTACAGCAACAAACACTTGTGGCTTCATAACTTCCCATACAAATGAGTAGTTGTTTTGTTTACACACGGTAAATGAAAAGGTAAACAAAGCAGCGGTTATCGTCACAGCGCATGTCCTGCCGCCAACAGCTGTTCACGATGTGGCGATGAGACTGCGCGCAAAGGCGGGGGCAGCTATTGATTTTACGAAATGCCAAAACGTTTATCAGTAAAGTAAAAAGCGGGTTTGGGTATCGGAGAACATTCCACAGCTGCCACTGTGAGGGGTTGTCATACCTCAGCCTCGCTGCCGAGCAGTTCCGTTGCACAATTCTCCGCTTCGAGCACTTTCACCGTATAGATAACTGTCGTGCTGGTGGATACATACACGCGAAAATTTTCATTTGCGAACACTTTAGGTGGAGATTTTGGTAGCTGCAGTGCGTGTATACGATAATCTTGTGAAAAATTGCAAATTTATTAAAAAAATTAACAAATTTTGAGGCAAGTTCTTCACAATTTTATGGCAGAGTGTTTGTTTATTGTGTGGAATCAAAAAGTTAGCTATTTTCTTGCGATAACTGTGAAACTTTTGCATGAGATTCTACAGCATCCGTAGAAAGTAGGGCGTAGTTCTTATATAATTGCTGAAGTTTTGAAAATTTTGATGAAAATTACTATAATTAGTAAAAACAGGTTCATTAAAGACAATAAATTTACTATTTGATATTTTTCTATAAGAACTTCCTTTACATTACTTACTTTTCGTATTTTGCAGAATGCCAACTGCTTTGGGAGCGGCTTTGGCGATGGGAAGGATTTGCCTGATATAATGTCTGATACCTTCAAAAATCAGCTTGTCAATATGGGCACTCGCGCAGCTGCTTGTAAGTTGAAAAATATTCTAATATGCACTAAAAACTAACATAAAATCTATATATACATACATATGTTTATAGTATATAGTTACTATGTAAATATATATATAAAAGACCTGTTTCCTGCGGTCTGTTCCAAGCTTTTACTTAATATTTATACTTGCGTAAAGCCATGCAAGACCTCCAGTTTCATTAAGCCGTTGAATATTTTTCACTAATGTATTGTGAGAATCGATTTCTAGCGTATTTGTCGAGTAATACATACACTTACATACTTACATATGCATAACTCCACAATTTTAAATAGAATCATATTTAGCTTAAGTCTTATATCTTAAGAACGGCTATTAAGCCCAAACATCTCTCTATAAGTCTTAAACATTTCTTACAAAAATTATTAAATTAAATCTGTTTGATATCAGCCGCTTTTGTCAGGGATTAGTTACTATTTTGAAGGAAAAGCTTTGATCGATCATAAATAACTCAACTATCCAAAAAATACCGACAACCGAAGGCATATAATGTCTGGCAAAAATATGACAAAAATGCGATACGATCGACCATAAGGATATTRAAAACATGTTTATTAATAATTGAGGCAAAGAAGTATCCAAAAATTTTAAATAAAAGTCAAAATATATAATTATTCATCAAAATTTTACACTTATGCCAACGATTTTTCTAATCTTCGAAACACTTTTCACAAGCACTCATTGCGATGACTTTCAGCTCTTCGATCGACAGAAAACGGGTTCCATTTCGATGATTGACTTGTTTGCATGTCAAACTCATAAATCCATGTCTCATTGGCAGTTAATAGACTCTGCATGAATATGGTATCGGAATTCGCACGATCAAGCATGTCCACAGAGACCTGTTCGTAGGCTTGTGTTTTTGGTAAAACTGAATACGAATAAGTCTTCTCCAACATTCGCAATGATTCCGCACACGAAATTTGGTTAGAAATACGATATTTCAGTCAGATTCTTTATTTCATATTTTTATCCATTGTAAAGATCGCTACGCTCTACTGAGAGGTACATACATTTATAAACAGGTACTATAAACAAACTGGTTTATGTTTAGCATAGTAATTAAGGGGTTACGTGGGTATATCGGGTAAAAAACTGCACTTTTTCAAAAAAAATTTCTCTTATAAAAAAATAAATATTTTATTATAATTTTTTATTGTTGCAAACACAGACTATTAAGAATTCGAAAAAATTTTCGAAAAAAAAATATGCCAGCGTTGGCAGGATAACTCCTTATGGGATAATCTAAAGTGAAAAAAACGTGTTTTAGTTAAAAATCAGGGTTTTCATTTGCTACTCCGTAGCAACAATTTCTATAATTATTGCTATGCTATCGCTACCGCTCTCACTTTGTCGGGAGCCACAGCAGAGCCATAACATAGTTTGTATGGCAGCTATATGCTATAGTAAGCCGATCTGAACAATTTCTTCGGAGATTACAGTGTTGCCTTAAATAATAATCTATATGAAATTTCTTAAAGATACTTTGTCAAATGTGAAAGTTTTCCATACAAGAACTTCATTCCGATCGTTCAGTTTATATGGCAGCTATATGTTATAGTGGTCCGGCAGTTCCGACAAGTTAGAAGCATCTTGAAGAGAATATGATGTTTGCAAAATTTCATAGCGATATCTTAAAAACTGTATGACTAGTTCGTATATAAGTTAAAAAACGTCTAGTTAGTTTTAATAAAGAAAATGTATTTCGGGAGCTATGCTCCTTTTTTTGGGAGCAAGTTTCCACTACAAGTGTCGCACTCTCAGAGATTTAGTGGTATCCTATTATATTACTTTGTATCATATGATATTAATGCATCATAGCATAAAACTCGCCCCAGGCTATATATAACCAACAGATCTTATGTACTTGAAATTACATCCCTGGATTTAATACTTGCAAGTTCCTTATTTGTTTCTTTTTGTTTTAAGCAGTGCTTTGTCAATATATTATATCTGAAATAATTAAAAAACATATTAAAGTGAATGAAGTAACTGAAAAATTCGCTTTTACAAAACAAAACAGCACCCCGAATTGAGTATGTGTATATGAGTATAATTATATCATAGGGGTCATAGGTTAGACGCACCAACATTTTTTTTTGTATTTATAATCATGCTTGTTCTTATTGTCTAAAATGATTTTCTTATCAAAGTTCGAATCTTGTCCGAAAAATATTTGCTAATAGTAGGTTGTTTAGCGAAAAAATTACTATACATTCGAAAATTCCAGAAATGTCTATGGCAATTACGTTCGTTTTCGGTTCGTCATTGAAATAGACCAATTTTCTTTTGTCTTGCGTAAACAAGTGCAGTTTTTCTATTGAGAAAGTATTCAAAATAAACAAATAAATTGTTTTCGAGCTACATTTAACATAGTAATGGGAAAAGCAGCTAGTCTGAGCTGATTGGTAAAGTAGACTTTTTTCATTCCCGAAGACTATCCAATCGAAACATTGCCAAACAGATAAAATGCAGCTCCAGAACCGTTGCTAGATATTTAAAGGATCCAGAGGCATATGGAAAAAACTTTAAAGGAAAAAATAAAGACCTGTCTGAAAAATCAGTATGCAAAATTTGTAGAATTGCGTCAAATTCGACGAAGTCTGCCGCTAAGCTTAAGGAATTAGGCAGAGTAAAAGCAAGCCTTTCAACTGTTTAGCGGACGATCAGAAATGCAGAATACATAAAGCGTTTAACAATCAAGAAATAACCCGCTCAGAATGAACTGCACAAAGAGAAACGGCTTCGATTAGCGAAAGAATACGTGACGTGGACTATTCAATCTGCCACACGACTTAATGATTGGCGTTCAGCTGTTTTTACTGATGAAAAACGTTTAGATGGCCCTGATGGCTTCCAATATTATTATCACGATTTGCGGAAAGATGAGATATATTTAAGTCGCCACCATAGCCGAGAAGGTGGAGTCATGGTGTGGGGTGCCATCACGTTTTATGAAACAATTGACTCGGTTCATCGACCATCATTGTTGGAGTCCGCATTTCCACAATTAAGAGATCTCTTTACACCAGTTCCTTGGATTTGTCAACAAGACAATGCTCACATTTATAACGCCCGAGTAATAAAGTCGTTTATTTCGAGCCAAAACGTTAGTGTCATGACCTGACTACCATATTCTCCATATCTTAACATAACTGAAAATGTTTGTGGCTGGCTAACATGGAAGGTATACGAAGGAGAAAAGCGATACGAAGATACGGAAACATTAACTGCAGCTATTAAACGTGCTTGAATTGAGATTTCCTTGAGCTACATATGTAGCTTCCCTGTATCATTTTATGAAGAACCGGATAGAAGGTATTACTAACAATGGAGGAAGTACTCACTACTGAAATTATTAATTTTTATTGCTAATAAATCAGATATTTAAATTATCATTAATTTGTCCATGTTTTTGCATATCAACTTTTTTTCAATCATCATTAAAATAATAAATATTTACACAATTGTAATGCAAATTCACCTTTTAGATAAACCTCTGTTCGACAATTACCCGACAATTCATTGTTGCAAAATTTCTTTTCAGCGAGAATTCTTTAAGGTACTGAGAAATAAAAAATGTGAGGCCAGATCCTCTGCTAATTTTGCATTTTACGCTAATTTTCAAAATTAATTTGTGTACTCTTTCTATGGTTTCGTCCATAATATCTTCTTTTTAACTTCCATTGACTTCGGTGTTATACAAGTAAAACCTGAATTCAGAATTCAGTAAACTATTTACGAATGGGCTTCCACCTGACTTGATACCTAGTGACCGAAAGAAACTAGTGCCGAGTATAGAATGCCAAATAGTTATTTTCTATAATAATTAACAAATGCCTGCTATGCTAAACAGCATAAGTATCGTCAAGCTAGACGTTTTTTCTTTAAGACGACGACACGAGAGACACAATACGGAATCTGATGTCATTAAAGCCGAAGGAGTTAAAATTGCTCAGCTACATATGTAAACAAAAATTTACTCCGTTCACGATTTTCACTGAAAATATTATGTCAAGCATTTCACTACGACTAGATAATATATGTAGATTTAAAAGTTTTTAGCGACTAATGTTTGGAAGATGAATTAACCTAGAATGCCATCGGAAATACGAAAATTTTTTTGTTTTTGACCAGGCGCTAACTTGGCAGAATGAATTTAGTAACTAGAATTTCATACCATAGAGCCATATTCCAATGGAGGCCTAAGCAAATTTGGAAAAAAACTTTAAATAAAATACGGATCTCTAAATTCTTTTGACAATCTATATCAATCTGTGTTTGTGTTGGGAAGAAGGTTCTATCACGAAGTTCATTCGTCAACTAAGTTCATGACGATAGTGATAACAACGTAAATCGGTAAAAGACAACTTGGTATGCAATTATACCCGAAATGAAGAAGTTAAAAGGAGGCGAAAATGCCTTCGCTTACTTTTTGAAAGAAGCTTCCTCGCATTCTCTTCGTTATGTGTAAAATAAATTAACAAGAAATCATCTTTCACGAAATATCTAAATATATTTATTAAATAAGTATTTATTTATGCGACAATTTATATAAATAATTACGCTCTCTCTTTTAGTCCAAGCCAAATTGCGATGTCTCCATGATTCGCATGTACGCCTGCTACAAAATACCCAACCCACGCCCTCTGGCGTCGATATTGCTAACAATATCAAATACTTTTCACAAACCCTATTAAGTAAGTTACTCACTAAACACCGACTTTTCGCAAAGTATTGTCGAGATTTACATATATATATATATATGATCCTTTCTACGCAGCTGTCCTCAAAGATGTACGTACCTCACCACACGAACTTATACGCGACCCCTCCGAGGATCCCACACGCATGTCAGCCTACCCAAATCTTGAATATGGTAACCTCTATAATGCTCTTACAATGCTCATTGATGTGGCACCGTGCATACAATATGGACAAATCGGTGAGTGCAGATAGAGATTTATGCAGGTATTCAATTTATAAAATATCTTTTCTCTACTAATTCGCAGTGTTTGGAAAGGCTCTGTTGCAGTGTCTTTGCTGCATACTACCTTTCCTAGATAAGGATTTAATTGACAATTTACCCTATCTGGTCAGCTCTACTATGTCTGTACTACCACCAGCTTTACACCAAGATATCGTTAATGCACTATGCTACTATATTCTACCTTTTACTATAAGTAAGTATGAAATCGCAAACGGAAAACTGAGGTTTTTCAACCCTGTATAAATCTATCAACAGTGAGAGACATGCTCAAACAGCATTGTCCAACTCTCAACTTATTTCAGAAACATCTAAAACGTTCACGTGTTTAAACACTTTCGCCTTTCGACAGGCTTAGGTAGAAAGTTTGATGAATTATGATCTAGAGATAACGCTCTAAATCATAGTTGTGTAAAGTATTTATTTTAGCTTCGCTGGAAAATCCGTTCCACTATAACCTAAAATAGAAAAATATAACAAACTTTCTCTTCAGTTTTTGAAAAAAATTCAAGCTTGAAATTTATATTATCCCATCCGACAGCCCGACGCAGCGCAGATGAACAAGAATGTCAGGCATGTCAGGCAGTCTCTTCGGTCATTATGATGGTTCTTCAATATTCTCATAATCCCGGTAAGTACTCTTATTATATTGGTGACTTACAAATGTTTTGATAACTTTTGCAATGAACCTTTGCAGCACACCACTGTCAACTGCTAGAATGTCTGATGACACTTAAACATAATGTTGTCAAGGATATACTTTGCGTTATCGCATACGGCACCTCTATGTCACGTTCCTCGGCAGCCAAACTACTATTCTACTATTGGCCCGCTTTCGATCCGAACCTATTCGATCGTAAAGTTTTATTGTCCAAACTAACAAGTACGTAAGCCTTTATTTTATAGCAAAAATACGATTTACTTATAATTGAAACACAATCCCACTACTTCATTCCGCAGACGACATGGTGCCCTTTGTGTGTCAATGCGAACAATGCCCCAACGCTGGCAATGCTGAGGCGGCCAAAGTTTGTTTTGATCACAGCATAAGCATCAGCTATGCACCCGACTGTCCACCCCCACTTTATCTTTGCATTGAATGCGCCAATGAGATTCATCGCAAACATGCAAACCTCGAGTTTGGCGACATTCTCCATCCCATGCAGCAAGTCTCTATGGTATGTGAGAATAAGAATTGCCGCTCGACCGATAAGGCAGCCTTCTCGATCTGTTTCTCTACCGAGTGTGCTAGCTATAATGGAAATCACCCGATACGTTACTGCTCGCTGTGTCACAGCAATCGACACAATTCACGACGGGGTGGCGATCATGTGGTGCATCGTAGTCTCCAAATCATTTGGCAAATGGATCCAGAGATACAGATGCACATGGTGGAGTCCGTGATTAGTTTGTTACGCGAAGCTAAACCGCTTAATTTTGAGCCCGGCAAGGATGGTGCGGATGCGAAGAAAAACGGTGGCAATGGCACACCAGACACCATAACATTGGAAGAGCGCCAAATGTTGGGCCGCTATGGCATCTGGTTGTTAGTGGGTCGTTGCACACCGACTCCCGAAATGCCAGTGGAGGTATTAGGACGCATACTTAGTATGCTCTTTCATTGGTTCCATGTAACAGCGTGCTCATATGATGGTAAGTCGAGAGTACAGCCATTTACCGTATTTATTCTGTATTCCAATTAATCCCTCATAGTAGCTAGCCAAATCGAGAGCACCATCGAAAAACTTAAGGTGGAGCATGTCTGTAATTGGCTTAAGGAGATTTGTCGCATACATTACAATGTGAGTATTATATATAATATATAATAGTGTCTCATTACTACCTTATAATTATTAACACCAATTGCATTGTATCTTCACAGGTCTTTATCTCTTGTTTGCTACCACATCCGCCAGAGTATGCGCGTGTGGGAGGACACTGGGAGACATTAGCTTCACGAACTAGCCACCTGAAAGAGGGACTGCAACGTCTCATATGCCTGGTACCCTATGAAGTCATTACTTCTGAAATCTGGGACTATGTTATGCCACACTGGATGGAGGCAATCACCAACGATGTAGGCGAAAAGGAGTTGAATGAGCTAAAAATTGTACTTAGCAAAATACTCGATCCGGAAATGTCGCCACTCGGATTCGATGCTAAAACTATGTACAATTTTGTGGCGATACGGTTCGAAAAGACCACAGCTAAAGTGCAACAACAAGCATTGCATTGGTTGCAGATACTCACAAAGCTGGGTATACTGATACCACTGGTGCAGTTATTCGCCATGTTCGGCGATGGTGTACGTATCATGAAATATGGCGTGCAACATGAGCTCATGCGCGAAAAAGAAGGACAGGGTAAGGGACCAAAAACCCCGTTGAAGGAGACAAAAAACGAATTGGGTAATCCACCACGTCGAAGCTCGATTTGTAAGTTATAAAAGCTATTTAACTGAACTCTCCTAATGAGTTATTTTGTTAATGGCTTTGAATAGCTCCAGTAGTCGAAGACGACTCGGGCAATACATCCGCAATTTCGGATGACGAAGCGCCTACCAATCGTCACACTGAATTTTCTACAGATGCCGAGCACAATCTTACTTGTTGCATTCTCATGTTGGATATCTTGTTGAAGCAAATGGAGCTGCAGGACGTTGAACAGCACATGGGCATACACACCAGCGTCTGTGAGAATGTATCGCGCTTGATCAAGTGCATGGTCACTGCGGCACGTGTGGGCTTGAGCAGTCACGTCTGCTCACTTAAGGTAAAGAGTTCGGTTATACATATGTCTATTAAGAGGTGCAATTAGACAATTGTTTTGCCATCATTTAACTAAGGTGGCTGAGTGTGCTTATTGTGAGGCATCCATTATGTGGCACCAACTGGCGACCAAGCTGGTACAATTTATGGCACCACTGAATCCTGTACGCCCACCAGATGTAAGTAATTTATCAATTTTAAAATAATTTTTGCACCTCATGGTAAACAATTTCAAACCTCTCTGATCTTGTATATAGGAAATTTTATTAGAAGCATAACACGTGTCCATTACGTACGAGTCGACCATATCGCACAGGTTTTTATTTACAATTTTCAAATACTGTCTTCGCTTGGCTTTGGAACAGGACTCCGCTCCCTTCCACTTTCAGCTAGTACGATCTTTTTGTTTTGAAAAACCTGACAGTTTATAATTCCTTCAACTATTTTGAGGACCTCATAAGGTTCATGCCATTGATTAATATATCTTATGCGTGAATCCCAAACAACCCAAGGTTTATCTGACTTATTTATTGTAATTTATAAGGAATGCTTGTGGAGATAGAACCTAATATCTGGTTGAGATGTTCAACTTGTCCCAAAATAGACGAAATTGTCGACAATGTCGATGTAAAGACTTTCCAGATGTGAACTCCAAGACGTCAGTACACTGATTATTCATTCAGTGATGTAAGATATTCTTCAGATCCATCAGAAAGAATTTTAATCCTAACGCGCACTATAATTCGAAGCCATTGACAATCTTCTAGCTCAGTGCATATGTGTACATATATAATATGTTCTTTTTTTTTAAATATGCTAAGAACTAGCTATAGTCCAATCAGCTTCATACATTGTGATCTATAGATAATTAAATACAAGCTCAGAAAACGCATTATAGAATAGTTACTCTAACATAATAATTATTTTACTAATAATTTTTTAACGTTTACGTGCTTTGCTTTCCGCTTTCCACAGATACCAATCGAAGATATCATCGAAGAAGAAAAATCCTCACGCAAGAGTCCACCCGAAAGTGACAAGGAGAAATCGCGCGAACGCGATGTATCACTATCAATGGCACCGCTGCCCATACCTTTGGGTCCACTAGGCGGTTTTGCAGGTGCTTCAATTTAAATTATATATATTCATTATAAATAGACATAACACACATACCCTCACCTAATTTCAAACGTATACAAACACATGCGGAACCCAAATTAAAATTTCTCCTTCGACCTACCTTAGAAGCAACGAAGAATTGGTGGAGAAATTTCGCCTACATTTGTACATACATATTATATGTAGAAGAAATTGGCTTAATCAAACAAATTGAAAATAGACCACTGTAAATTTGGCGTAATGCAACCACTTAATCTGTAAAAACATAGTAAGTGTGTATTAAATGTATTGGATAACCTCACGCTCGGTAGTTTTGTACTCGTTTAATTGTATTTCAAATTATACCATCCATAATTGCAAGTCAATTAAAATCGTTCAGCCACATGTGGTTGAGTTAAAATGAATCTAAAATAAACTTTAAAATATTTAATAAATTAAAGATATTTTAAATAGTATAACATTAAATTTACCCTAGCCACCCTAGAATTTGCACCCTGTATGCTTTCAAGTATATACATACATAAAAATTTGCAGTTTCTTTACAAAATATTAAATCACGTGATCCAAAATACTTACAATTCTCACAGTGCAAAGAACTTTAAGCCATTCTAACAACTTTATCTACTTGATATATGCATTCACCAAAATTTACGATTTGAAACACAACAAAAATTTTCTAAAATATTTTACAATAAATAATTATCACTTCAAAGCAATGAACGCAATTATAAGTACTTATATATAATATTATATATAAATATTTTTTTTTTTTGTACAGACAACTCAACATTAAAATTGTTTACCTCACTTTGTTATTATGTATCTTGTATCTCTATCTCTCTATCTTTCTATCTCTCTCCTTATCAACAAACGCGTACTCTGAACTCTAACTGTCTGTGCTCTCGCCTCATTATATTATACCTACGCCCTCCCAACACTGCGTGCCACTTTTTAACTCTACTAATATGTACAACAACTATTACTACTACAACAACAACAACAACAATAATCACAAAAAATAAATAAAATGATACTAATTCTTTTACATAAACTTTTGCTCATCCAAATCCTTAAGACATCTTAAAGCTAGATCAATTCTTTTCAGACGATGGGAAGATTATAATTATGGCAGGTGAAGCATCCCAGCATTCAACCAGCATTCACGTATTCCTATACTATACGTTTTTTCTACCTTACTCTACTCTACTACAGCTATTACTTAATTACATAATACTTTCGTTTATGATTGATTTTTGATAAGTAATTTTTGAATTTTTTCAATGAAGCTAATGTTTAAACAAAAAAAACTTTAAATAGTTTTCTAAACACCAAAAACTAAACAAACAAGAACACCGTAAAGTGACAGATTTGTCACGAGCAAACGAAACTGCGCACATTTGGCAACACTGTAACTCTCACACTGAAATAAATAGGACCCATGAAACACTCGCTTATTAGATGGTAGTTTTCACTGAAATAATGTTTTTTTAGAAATCCAACTTTTTTGATAGAATTTTAGATAATTAAAAGATGTTTAAAAGTTGATAATTTAGGGTCTTGAATCGCTCGTTATGATAAACATTTTCAAACACACAAATCTTTATCGAATTTTCTTACTCAGAAACAGTGATTTCTTTACTTAAATATCAGGTAATATAAATGAAGGCTAACAGCTTGATCATATCCCCAAATCTGTTAACTTATATTTTGATTTAAAGTACTATCCAATGCCATCCCGTCATCAACATCTAAAAGTAACTTTTCTTCAATACACCTGTTGAAAGGCCCATGGAATGTGATCCTCTTTCTCTACACATTTCCTTGTTTTCTATGCGAAAATGGCTTTGAATAAAAAGTTGATAATTTCAAAGGTACTGCAACTATTGATTACTTTGGAAGTGATAACTCTATTTCTTTTCTGAAAATCCTCATAAACGTAATAAAAACATCAACTCATCCTCTAACGATATATTTTTAATCGAATATCGATTAAAAACTTTCATTTACTGTTATTTCATTGTAAGTACTTCCGAGTTTACTTCCGACATTTCAGACCCAAGATTTTTGGTTTCAGCCTAAAATTGTTTTCCTTTATCAACTGGAAAACGGCTCGACAGATTTGGTAAATTTAAAGGATTTTATTTGGATTCTTAAGGGACGGCATATATTCTCTTCCGCAATATGTTCATCTACTCACAACTCGGTGCACTTATGACATAAAACTCGTGTCACCATTTGCTAACTAACAAACCTTCAACAAGTTTAAATCAAGAAAACAGCGATACATCAAACCAAATGATTTTCGCGATATTTTTTATGATTCTCAGGCTTAAAACCGCGTGAAAATATTTATGCATTTTACTATAAGTTTTGAAGGTTTTGAAGCAAATTAAAAAAACATATAGGCAAGTAGCAATTTACAGAGGTCTCTGCTAAAAGTGGCCATTTTAAACTGTTAAGTTTCACCTATTAAAAGAGGGGGGTATATACAATGGTGTCACTTCGTTGCAAGCTGTTATATTTTCGCTAAGTTTTCAGCCGCTATTCTCCCACTTGTAAACTACTCTCAAAGGCCTCATGGATCTAATTATAAATATGGGGATAAAAGTACGTAACATGGATACAAATCGTGATTGATCATTTGGTGTGCCTTTTTCTGTATTCGTTGTAAATATTTTTAATCAGTGTTTGGCGACATAGTAATTACTTACCAATGAAAGCATATCTACAGTGAACCCCATATACCACAGACATTCCCAAATTACAGAAAAGCACAAATATACTTGCATATAGTACACACAATAGTACAAACATCGAATTTCCAATGCATGTGTAATTAGTCAAAAGCTCATTTATATAATATTTTGCTGTATTTCCTTTGAAAATAAGTAATTACGAAGTCATGTTCATAAGTTTTTGAACCGTTAGCTTTGAATAACGCTTTAAATTGATTTTGTTTTCTTTTTTTTACTATAAACTACTATTAAGAAATAGTTGCATGAGCCGCAGCCAACCACTGCGACGCCCCTTGCTCGTCTTAATTTTTCATACTTAAATTAACATAAAATCTGTTTTACGTAAGCGAGTGGCAAAAGAATGCTCAACTCGGCTAATTTTTTCCGGAAAGTTGTTGAGAATTTTTGTGACAGTTATTTCACATTTTTCTACTATTGTATAACATTATATTATTTTACCAAACTCGCTGCACTGTATAGAAATAGCTGAGTTTATGTGTTTGCTATGCAAACATTTTTATTATTTTAGCAAGTGTTCTTTTGCCGCTCGCTTACCGAAGAGCAGAGCTATAAAAGAAACCCCGTCCAGATTGCAACCCTACGTGTAAGATAAGTTCAGCCTTTAGTATGCCCTGTGTATTCGAGTTTTGATTTCAATGATAAAATACGCAAATTTCTACAAATTCATTAAGCTAATATATAATATTTGTTTCTCGTTTTTCGTAATTGTTGACTTGCCGACCGGGTTGCATAGGACCGGTGCCAGTAGCAGTGCCACAGCCGGAACCACACTCCGTAGGCGGTGTACTCGTTCATATGCCACACGTTTGCTCCGTATGTATACATGAAAAACAATAACAAAAAAAATACAACAACAACAAAACTAAAGCAAAATACAACAATGGTATAAGTATTTGCATAACAAAAACAATAACAGGCATACAAATATATTTATGAACTATTGCATACCATACACTTTTGCATATATTTTTATATACTGATTATGTTCCGTTTTTATACTTGAAGGATGCGTTCATGTTAATTTGACGTGTTTGAGCATTATTAAAGTTAACACTTTGATTAAAAAATAAAAAATATATATATATATATATATTATATAATAATATTATTAAGTAAAAAGATGACTAAGTACAGTATGTATTCGTTATATTGAATAATGCGTTTGACACTTGTTGTTTAACTTTTTAGTTTGAAGTTGCATTACAGCAGAAGTTTGTTGAAAAAAGTTTCCAAGTTGCATTACAGATTTATTCATACATATATTGTAAACGATTATTAAACGGTATTTATAATACATACAAGCAACGCTGCATATTTACATTTTTATTGATTTTTATTTTCATCATACATTTTGGCAAGCGAGCTCACAATACTGTTCGTATATACAAAGAAACGAAAATAATTGAAGACACAATGTATGTTTGTATGTTCGCATGCCATCCCTGCAGTGAAATGAACTAGTTACAAACCACTTCCATTACAGCCAATATGAATCGCAAGTCTAAGATTTCAACCTAAAAGAGTACAGTTAGAAATGTAACGACCCTAACATAAACAAAAGAACCCGGCAAAAGTATTAGCTGAAGCTTTTAGTTTGATTTCAGTAAATTGTGAGTTACCCCATGTACCCCGAGTTTCCTCGGGTAAAAAACAATAATTTTTCAACAATTTTTCATTTTCATATAAAAAACATATATACCTGTTTTTTTGAGGTAAAATATTGGATACTATTTCTGAATAAAATTAGTTACTAAATTAACAAAATATATGTTTTTATAAAAAAGTAAAGTTAGTTTTACAAAAGTCGAATAAATTTAACGTATATCCCATAGCAAAGCTGAGAAAAAAATCGTTAATGTTAGGCCAACTAGTTATTTTTATAATGAAAGACTTTTTTTTCGTATATGCAAATGTTTAAAGGTACTTTATTCCAAAATTGAAATTTTGAAAATTAATAAAACTAACTTAAATACAAAAATTTTCATATTGAGTAGAAATGAAAAAGGACATATCAAAGAGCGCACGAAGAAATAAATTTTAATGCAAATTTTAGATGTCATGAAGCAAAAGTTACCCGAAAATTCAAAGTTTATTCGGCAAATAGTTTCGGGGATATCAGCGCGTTCATAATCTTTTATAGCTCATTTTTTTCTAAACTAATTAGTTTTCAACCAGAAATACCTCAGTTTAATTTAGAATTTTAGAACTAGTTAGATCTAGCACGGGATAATACACAGAAATCAGACCAGTTGTTTTCAAAACAGTTCACCTTCAATCCAAAATCTAATCACATACTAATCGTATCTTATTGATACCCTGTGCTTTCAATTTGTGCTTTCATTGCAGGGATACATACATAAATGTTTTTTTTATTACTTTCTCGCAGTAAAAACAAAATTATGGTTAACTTTCCGATGATTAAAAATTTAAATAAATATAATTTAAACTTATTTTATTTCGTATACTTTTTTAGAATAACGATAATGGGCATTCAGTTGATAGTATTGAATTGAGAAAAGTTCACGCCACAGACGAGGTACTTTGTGCATACGAAAATTCGATGAAAAATAACTCAAAAAATTATCGATAAAATAGTTCGATTAATGTTTGCTTACAAAATTATTATTACATATAATTAAAATTATTAAATTGTTTATAAACAAATTATTATTATTTTTTTTTTTTTTTTACATGAAAAAAAATATTTTTTGTTTATCGTTGTTGTAAAGCGATTAAGGTTCATGCCTACCAGAATTTAAAAACAAATAACCACGAAAAAAGGCTATTAGATTCTATGTTACCTGTATATATACCAAACTTCTATGTATGTCTGAACATAGTTATATACGCGTACTACATTAATAAATATATATAAACTATAAAAACAAAATTATTTTCATAAGTCACACCATATAGTCTAATAACTACTACGGCTAAAGTCTTTTAAGACTTATTTGTTGCCGTCAGACATTGTATGTGTTGATTTATTTATTTCTTATTCTTTCATTATATTCTGAAAAAGACTAGATAACTTAGATAAATATTGAGTTGTGCTTTTGTAATTTAATATCTAAAAGTTTAGTTATATTATCTAGAACTTAGGAGTTGATTATTTTATTTATGTATTTTTTGTCATCCAGCGTCATCAGTCGAACATTGCAATGTTTAATGTTTTTTGTAAATAATACATAATGTAACTAAAAAACACTTCAATTTATCACCGTCTCTACTTTGGTTTGACTTATATGGGTCCATACACTAGATAGTGTGTTTAGTAACTACGTTTTTAAGGACTCTTTGAAAGAGTACAAGTACAATATACTTCCCTCTAATTTGTGTGGCAACAATGCCTAGTAGTTTTACTCAGAAATGTGATTTTACTCAAGTTTTGCTAACAACTACTTATTGTCCAAGAAACGTTTACCGGCAGATTTGTTGTCCTATGATTTTCGAACCTAATTAAAACTGTACTCAAACTATGATTAAACCTCAAACTCAATTTTTGTCTATGTGTTTAAAAAATACACATTTTTTTATAATTATATTTCTGAAATTCATCGACAGTTTTGACAGTTTAAATTGTTTTTATTACTGCACTTGCTTTGTGTTACCCATAAAGCCCTCAAAGGTGGATCCTCATCGATCGACGAAACCTTTTGTGATTACCACAAATTTACTAAGGCGGTTAATTTCAAACCCAACAACTTCATTAAGTTCGATAAAGGTATGTCTACCGAGATATTGTAATCTCAGTCTAACACAAGCTGAGCATTAGAGAAAGAAGTGCCAAGATTACTCCACCTCGTCTTCCTACATACAGTTCTGGCAAAGTGCATCCGATAGAATATTTAGCCGCGCCGCCTGTAATCCCATTGGGCAGTCTCCAGTTAGAACTCTTGTAATTGGGGCAAGATTGACTTTGCTAATAGCAGAAGTGCCAGAAGGATTTCGCACTCGCATAAGTTCTGGTTATTGACCAGCGCATGCTGAGCTCACTGGTGGTCCTAAGGTCCAACGCCAGAACGCAAGCAGACATGGGAAAACCGATTCGACTATACACGGATGAAATTGGGAAAGGATGCTCTCTCTAGCCAGCTCATCGGCTTTGTAGAGTTTAGCGATTCCGCTGAGACCGGGCGTCCATAGCAGTCTAATATGCAAGAAGTATGAAGCTATTGCTAAAGAGATCATGATAGGAAATCAACCCAGCTATAAAAATAATTGATATTAACGTGATTCGAAGAAAACGCCAGATTGACCAGTTTTGTCTTTATTTTTTTATACTTACGAAAATATTTTGACATGTTTTGTTTACTACCCAAATTTTTATGTAGAAGTTATTTCTTTCCAAAAAAGTTAGTAAAAATTTTCCCGTTTCACTTTTGTACTAAGTTAAAACAAATTTCGCATATAAATTGGTTTTGAGAATATTGAGTATCTTGGAAGGACTACTTTTTAAGTATATACGTTTTCAACGATCTTCTCTGATTAATATCTTTTTTTTTTTACTGAATGTAAAATATCAAATATTTTTAACATTATAAATTGAAGCTATACATTTAATAAATAACCTCACATTGGTCTAAAAGAAAACTTCTCCCAAAAAGTTACTTAAAAATTTCTTCAGTTAAATTCGTATCTACGAAATATCTCTTCGACAAAATAGTAACATAGTAGTAACATAGTTCTTTTGGAAATTAAAACTGGTTTTCAAGCATTCACTTAGTACCGAATACCTCAGAGCGATCATTGAATAACTTCGAGTTTTTTTTAAATACTTTCGAACCCTCTTAAGTACTTTTGAGTGTGTTTGAGTATCGATTATTTTGGGCTACTAAAGTTTCGATTACTTTGAGTAATTTTAATTCCGATACTGTTAAAAAAGGCTTGGTAGATTATAACGTTATACACATAAATACAAATCCAAGAACAATTAATTATTTTTGTTAGCAAAAAATATTAACTATTGTATACAAATAGTTTTGTTTTTGTAAATAGGTTTTTAATCAAATTTTTACTAATGGCTTCGCAACGTTATTTGTTAATTAGTTAGTTTTTTTTTTTCTAAAATTTATATATTTCACTATCTCAAAGTACTTTGTATGTGTGTGAATTACAAAAACCAAGTATTTAATTAATTGTAAAATACATTAAATAATACGAAAAAAATATTTAAAAATCTTTAAAAAGCAAAATAAATGTAAATAATTATCGTTTTCATTTATAGATTTTAATTTTTTCAATATTTGTTTTTTTTTTTGTTTTTATAAATGTTAGCATGTCAAACGGAGAAATGTTCATTGTACAGCACCAACAACACCAAATGTATTTAAATGCAATAATATTCATGTTCCAAACATTTATTGCACAATTTCTTTTTGTTCACGGTTATTTATATTCAAATGTATATTATGACCATTTTTTATTTTGTCTCCTACGAATTTTTCTTAAAATGCTGTCATTAAAGTTTTTGTGGATATACACATTATAGTGTCACAAACGACTAAAAAAAACAATATTCGTTACGTTCAAATTTTCTGTGGTCTTGTCTATATGTGAATGTATAACAGCTGTATATAATCTCCAACAAAGATGTATATAGATTCTGAGCTCTGTTCCTCACCAAGTTGAAAAGAGAATATACAGTTTTTGTTTTAATTTTTGGTTTTTAACAAACAATTTAGATTATGACCGCAACAGTGGAAACAGTTTCTGAACAATTGGACTTAGCTTCCATCCTGCCGGCGGATAGAGCTATAGCACGCTCTATAACGCTCTCCGATGCGGATGTTGGTGAGTTCTAAACTAGGAACACGCACACGCCTCAGACACTCAAACACACTCACAAAGAGAGATATAGAAAGCGAGATATACATATATAGTAGAAAAGCATATTATAGAGAACACATTTTTAATTGCAGACACAAAGTGAGCAAATAGAGATACAAAATTGTAAATAGGCCTTTTAGGCATATACTACTTGAACCACTTTTGTTTTATTCAAAATTATTCTCAATCCGATACTTAACTTTACTTACTAGTAGGCATATATCTTAAGTCTTAAAATTTAATAAGACAATGGATTTTTTGAACCCCCATAAGGGAATTGACAGGCAAGTTGTGGCCCTGAAATGTTAATATCTTTACTTTAAAAGCTGAGGTATGGGTATGTTAAGCTCTAGATCTCAACAGGTTCACAAGTGACAACCCTTATCAATCCTCAAATACATGATGGGGACTGTAATTTCTCCTGCAGCTTCTTCGAATACACAGTTTACCTAAATTTAGTAAAAAAAAAATTCTATGTATATGTGTTATATTAGGTTGTTATAAAAGTCTTGCGGTATTTTCGCTAGTTGGCGCTGAGAGCGCGTAGTTCTAGTTTCAGTCATCGCATCTGTCATGCTATACCTTTTTGGAAAGCTCATTTCCCGCGCTAACACGTGTTTGATTGATTGTCGTTTCTTTTAAGTCGTTCGTGAGTTATAGCGTCGAAAATATGGAGCAAAATAAAGAGAAAATACGGCATTTTTTACAGTACTACGACGATAAAGGCAAAAATGCATCTCAAGCCGCCAATAAAATTTGTGCAGTTTATGGACCCGATACAGTTTCCACTTCCACCGCACAACGATGGCTTCAACGTTTTCGTTCTGGTGTAGAGTTGGTCGAAGATGCGCCACTCTCCGTAAGGCCTGTCGTCGAAAATTGCGATAAAATCGCTGAATTGGTCGAAAGACACCGGCATAGTAGCAGCCGTAGCATCGGTCAAGAGCTGGGCATGAGTCATCAAACCGTTATAAAATAAAAATAAAATAAATAAATAAAAAATACCGCAAGACTTGTTTGACAACCCATTGTTAGTTTGTTCGACCGGCACTATGTTGTGGGTCTAAATCCCAACAAAAAATAAAAAACCAAAATAGCAGAACATTTTTTCCAATAGCGTTCAGTGTTCGCAATTTGGCTTATAACTTTAAGGCAACTTCGTTTTTCGAGTAAAAGCGGGACTTTTGTCATCTCTCCTCTCTAGTTTTATGCCAACGCTCATTGAAAATTACACTCACCCTTATTACACGTGATGAAAACCGAAAAAGCATTACACATCATAATAATATAGTTTCGTCTGCGAATTAGTTGATACTCATCTCTCTCTCTTCACAGGTAGTGCCAATGTGAGCGTAACGAGAGCCTCAGTGCTTGGCGAAAATGGTGGAGCAAATGGCAGCACTGGTGGTGGTGCAGGTGAAAATGGTAGCGTATCCGATGAAGAGGAGGACGAAGAAGAGGGTGAAGATTTTTGGCATACTTCGGTTGGTAAATTTAAATTTACATTGGATCAACTCCCACAAACACTACAGTATATACACCAACTATTAACTGTGAGTCGAAAATTTTTCACTCGGTTTTTGAATGAAATGTTTAGTAATTTCTTCTGATCCATATTTAGGAAATCCCTACAATAAAGAAACCTGAAATTCTGTATTACGTTCTACAATGTTTAAATGTAATGGCACTTCATGGCGACGCTCTAGCTAAAGCCGCACGTGAACACCGCGGCTTCTTCATATGGTGTCAGGAAAATTTACTGATTAAGAAGTGAGTTAATATATATACTTCTAGAGTACTTTTCAAAGAAGTGCAAGAAATTCTAATTCTCTCTCGTTTTTTCCAGCCTCTGGGGGCTGTGCAACGCCGAGCATTCTCACATCTGTCAAGCAAGCGTACCACTACTGCTACATTGTATCACACTCCCACTGGGCTCGGATGTATTTTGGCGTGTTGTGCAGGAAGCATTTCATGACACCGATTGGCGCATACGATTCACAGCAGTTGAGCGAGTTACCGTAATTACCCGTTTCATGGACTCGACCCCCTTGCGCACCGAAGTCGGATTACAGACGGCGCTCGCTACCGCATTTTGTCATCTGATCGCCAGCATGGACGACATTAATGTGTATGTGGCGCAGCGGGCGACCCTCTATATTGGCACCATACATGACACGGCAATTCGGTCACTCCTCTTTTGCTTAGAATCGCAATTCGATTTGTTTATCGTGGACCGGCCAGTGGTGTTGCAATCCGTTTATCAGTTACACAACTCACTTTCGGATCGAAAAATCCTCAACTGGGAGTTCTTTTTGAATCGTTTCGATACGCTCTTTGTGGAGGCGCAAATAAATTTGGAGAAATGTGGTGGTATTTCATATTTGCGTGATTTACGTAATTCGGAGAATGGTAGTGAGGCGCTATCGTCTAAGATTTTGAAAGCGCGTGAGGCGTTGAGCCAATCAGACACCAGCGGTAGTATGGCAAAAACGCTAAGCGCCTCGTTTGGCACTAAATGGCCTTACAAGCGCACTATGTCTGCACCGGCAAGCATGATACCACGTCAGGACTCCAAATTTAGTAAGTACTAAAGTGAATAGTTAATTACAAATTGCGATTTGAAGGCTAAAGTATATTCTTTATTTAACACAGTGCCCGAAAAGGAGAAGATTTACAGTCGTCAAATATCGGCGCCCATACTCAAGCGGAAGACGTCACGTTTCGGTTTGGGTCAGTTTTTAGGCTCTAGTGGCAATCAAGCCAATGTTTCTAGTAATAGTTATGCAACCACCAGTCATCCACCCATACAACACCCCCGTGCCGGACACGCCCACTCTCATCCACATGCCTACCCTCACACCACACAACCCACAACATCCTCGAAACATCATTCCACAGCTGCTGCTGCCCCACAACCTTGCCCTTTACATAATCCCGCCACATCTACGTCACATAGCAATTTCTTCTTCTCCTCCAATTCACCATCCACTTCCACCAACACTTTTGTTGCGCATTTTGCGCATTTCACCGGTAGTAGTGCACATCCCCCACCAACATCACAACCACAATCTATAGCTACAATATCAACTTTAGCTTCCTCAGCATCTCATAGTCAGAGCCATCAGTATTTAGTACATTGCGTAGCGCCCACACCTAGTCAAACGTTCACAGCGCATAGTCCACTGCCGACGTTGCGGGAAGCAGAACTGCCGCAAACGAGCGTACAAATGTTGTCAACACAAAAGACGTCACTACCACCACACCAGCCGCATCACACCTCCTATCATTCACACTTTCAAAAGCATCCGTCCGCACCGAATTTGTTGCCACCGCCATCAGCAACATCGGTCCTCAGCCCCAGTCCCACAACGACCAATAATCCGTTCCTTCACTGCACTTGCGGTGGTGCTTCAGGCAGTGTTGGTGTTGGTGTTAGTGGTAGTGGCGCCACCGCCGTAAATGCGCCTACAACGGCATCGGCTCACCAAGGTAGGTTGTAGTGCATGCCGTCCCTTCCTCCGCTTCCCCCGTAACAGGCGGAATGCCACTGCGTTTAAGTAGTTTTTCATTTATGTTTCCTTTTTCTGATTGGCATTCGTTTTTGTCTTCGTTTTCTTGATTTTTAATTGGAATTATGCTGCGCAGAAGCTCGTGTTATGAGTGTGTCGTTCATATGAATTCGGCCATACTTCAGCATCACATTTTGCACATATTTTATCAAAGAAATGAATAAATTTTCAAATCCTTGGTCAGAAAACATCGTTTGATTGTGAGTTTTGAACGACATACACATACACACTGTCTCTACAATACTCCATGCAACCAAAATCGATGTTTCTATGTCACTATCTTCTCTGATGTATGCTGCCGCCCCTGTTCGTCATGAAAATCTTCAACTTTTAATCTGCATGCTATTTTTTATATGGCCGATGAACTGGCTTAAGTCCGCATTGTAAATATATGTATGTATTTCGTGTTCTTTGGTGTTACTTTGCTGAAGTAAAACACTACGATTGTCTTTAAAATCAAAACCTGGATCCCTACTCGTGCTCATGATATTTGCTCTCATGAATTCCTTTAACGCGTCTCAGGATTTTATCATGACAATAAGTCTCACTCTTGTAACCGCTTTGACTACTTTCGAACTGTTCCAACTTGCTCTGCCTAAACTGTGGTTATTATTATTATTATAGGTAAGGTCTATGATCTAGTGCGGCAAAAATATATATTTTTAATCGTGTTTTTTTTTTGTTTGAAGATACAAGCTTAGAATTCTGTTTATTGCATTTTTTACTCGTTGATCCAGGAAATTCTGTATACATACAAGTACATAGACATGTTATACAGACGGAATACTTGTTTTAGAAGGAATCTTCAACTTTATTTTTATAAAAAAAAAATATTAAAAACTAATCAATTTCTGCCAAACTATTTACAACTTATATCATAAGCCACATCTGAAACATTCATAGTAAATCTTCCATATACTGGTGCTATTCAAACCTGAGTGGACGTAAGCTCATATTCTAAAACTGATTCGCTGAGCTCCTGCATAGCCTTGCCAAACATTTACAGAAATATCTTTAATATTCTTTTGGTAGTAGTACCTTCCTTCTGTAGCTTTCAGGTTTTGAAAAGCGTACGGCGGACTAACTTTACGTTCTTAAGTTATGCCTACTATTTTTAGTTTTTATTTATATTTCAGCGTTATTTCGTTAACTTTTTGTTTCAAACAATATACACATATATTTGAGCTCTTTTTCCTATGATATCTTTATTTCTTCTACTTGGTGTTCTACAACTCATTAGTAAATGTCTCACCTCATATTCATAAGCATGTTTGATCTCATTTGGTGTCCAACGGTTTCAGTCCAAACTCGTATTAATCTTTAATTGTTGTACGAGTTTATTAATGTCACAATCTACCAACTTGATGTCGCCTTATCGCTATTTTGCTGAGGAGCTCAACCAGCTCGAAACTTTGAATCCAAGTTTGCTCAGCCACTCAGTGGTTCGAGTTGGAAGATTAATTAATTATGTGTTGTTCTTCCCAAAAGTGCCAAATCAGTGTGTACTTCTGTACTGGTATGTATGTATTTTCATAAGCTTGCGTATATATGTATATACTTCTATGTCTATATAGCTAAAGAATAGATGTATTATTTAAAGAAGCTGTAAATACAAATGTCGCTATGGAATGACACTTAAACTCTGGTGTCATTCTATTTGACACTCCTCAAGTGTTACAGAAATATACGAGTAAATTACTTTTCCTCATACAGACGGACATATTCACTCTCTGGGTGGTATTAATGATGACAACCTTATTGGATTGCTAAGTCGCATTACCGAGCTGGAAGAGTCCGATCGAGAAACAATTCATTTGCTCGTTTTTCTGCTAATGCAGTTCATGTCGCGCACCGACCAGGCATTCCCCTCGGAAGATAAACCGGTATCCAAAACTCAGAATATTGTGCTCAAGCATTTATTTTTGCTTTTAGGCCACAATCAGATAGATAAAACTTTCCACACAACGCCGGAGAATCTACGGTAAATAAACTGCACGAATCCTCACTTTAAATGAAATATAATATTTATAATTTTTCTTGCGACATTACCTCAGTGTTTCGGCAGTCTTCAATGCATTCCTCGCAAATCTACCACAAGTTTTGGATCAAAACCACTTGATTGGTGGTCTAATACTTCCCTCGATAATGCAGATCATATTGTACGCACCGAATCCCAGTAATACGGCTGCTGATTGCTATCAAAATTTGGTTTTCAATTATTCACTTTGGTATTTGGAACAATATCCGCGTCGCAATTGGATGTTAACGGTACTGGTGGTGCTCTATAAGTATTCCTACACCCAGCCACCGTACAGTGCGTACGTGATCTCAGCAATGCGCATGGTTATGAACAGTTTGCGCAATCATTTCCATCAATGTCGCCGCATACCAACCACCACCATATTGGATATACAAGGTACATCACGTTCACGCGACGTTAGTCAACCCTCTTTGGGTACAGATCCTGATGAGAAGGATGCTAGTCCACCAGCTAGTCCAATGTTTCCGTCGGAAGGTACTAGCGCCGCATCAAAAAGTAAAGGCCAAAATGTCGCTTTCACACCAAAGCTACAACACGCATTCCGTAAGTACAATGACTCTAGTTTGGAAGCGGATGAGACGGAATCTGAACTAGTGGCAATACCGGAAAGTGATTTGTCGGACAGCACTTTGCATGGCAGCAGTGCACCGGTAAATAATTTGAAAGTATTTGATTTGGCAATGAAGAAATTTACATGTATATATATTTTCGACCAGGGTTCTTTTGATGATACCGTACATTTCGAAGAAACATCGCTGACTAAAGGCGATATGCAGAGAGCCCGAGCAGCCCGTGCCATTGAGTATGAAGAGGTAAGTGAGCATACACAGGCATGTTTGTTTAAAAACTTTGTTACTGTTGCAACATTTAACTTTGTACAAATAGAATCATAACTGTTCGAATCCTCACATATCGAATGTTTGGACGAATGGCTGACTTTTTGCCACAATTATCGGTAAATCTGTGAGATATATTTTAAAATCCGGAGAAAGTGTTTCTTTGAAAATATTATACCAGTATGTCAAAATTGAGTTCCATCGGGTCAGTACTTCATTTAACCCCCATATATCTAAAATAAAAATTTTCGAACTTCCACTTTATACCACGTACATATATCGGCCAATGTGGAAGTTATTTTGATGGAATTGAGAGAGCATATTTTTCTAATAAAAGTGTAAAAGTACTCTTTGTACTTAAAAATAAAAAATCGCACGAAAACCTGTCTAAGCCCCATTCCAACTGATATTCAGGAGTTGATGTTTTTCACAACAACCGAATATATTAAATTTACCTTCATCGGTTGTGCTAATATCACCCATTTACTTAATATAACATTTGAAGATGATTTTAGTATAATTTTCGCTGAAGTAAAATAAAGTATTTAAAATAAACTGAACAAACTATGTATGACTTTACTTGTTAAAGTATATATTCTTTTCAATTCCATTAGAAAACATCGAGGACACAACATAAGTCGTTGATTACTACCAAAACTGGAGACACCTATACTACGAAAATTAGAACTACCGGCGGTCAGGAAGCTGTTAGTACCACTGTTGTTACTACACAAGCCCGTCATAGTCTTCAAGAAGGTGTACGTATGATTGTTACCCCCCTTGTTGGCACTGATGCGGCAGCCGAGACCGCCATTGTAAGTCCCCCAGTTGATGTGCACCGCGCTATCACAGTCCGAAATAAATCGTTAGAGAACGCTGCCGCTTCGACATCGAAGATGTTTGCTGCAATTGCTACGAACCATCTTAAAGCATTGGGCGCCCTACAAGATATACAAGCCAAATCTAGCGATAGTAACTCTAAATCACTGACATCCAGTAATGGCAATCGCTCAACGAATAGCAGCACTGAAAACTCAGGCAAGTGTCCACAACAATTACCACCAGTCACTTCTCAGCACGTACAAAATCAGCAGCAACAGCCACCACAGCATCCGCCTGCTTCTTCAAAAAAGCCTATTGGGCGACACAAGACTATTGTCGAATGCAGTGCTGGCACTTCGTCCTCATCGACCGGCACGGATGACTCACGACTGAGCGCCAACCACAAGAAACCAGCCGGAAAATCGTTAAAACGTTCGGACAAAGCATACGGCTCACCCGATTCTCCGCTCTCCAAGATGAGCGTCATGCCGAACCCAGTCGATGAGGTGGATACCACAAAGTTACCGGCACCAAAAAGTATAGCAGCACTGGAAATACCCACGCCAGAACGTTTACTGCCTATTGGTACGCATGAGTCGGTCAGTGGTTTAATTGACCGTTTGCGCGACGGTCTTAACTTACCGGACATAAGCCATTTGAAACAAGATAGCCTCGATGTATCGGATAGCACTAAAGATGACATAACACCCAGTAGTCGTACTACATCACCACGTCGTCTCATCAAGCAAGTAGCACTGGAATCGCCACCAAATGCAAGCGCCGCCGGTCAACAGGATCTGCATTCTTCCATATTAAAAAGCGTCACTCAAGAGGTGAAGACAACAACCAGCGCTACGGTTACTGCAAGCACAAGTGGTGTGTATACCGCAAATAAACCCGAAGCCCCTAAACGTCCGCGTCAGAAATTGGCTCCCTTCAATATGGACACTAGTGCCATGCCGGACATACGTTCACGCTTCGCTGGTGCATGGCCACCGCCACCATATCAACCCCCTGAAGAGCTGGACGATGATATGGACGATGGCATTGAAAATGGCAATGGTCATAGTGGCGCAGCAGCGCAGCCAAATAGGGTGGTAAGTGTGCGTTTGAAATCGACAATGCTTCTATTAACTTATTCTAAGAGCTCACAAGATTTTCTGCTAATAAGCACTAAGAATCAAACTTCTATTTCGAGAACGACGTGGAGTTACTCCATAAAATAATGATATTGATATTGCTTCGGTCTTTTGATAAGACAATGTGTAGTTATAATTTTTATCTCTTAGTTCTGATCCATGTTCGCATGACCATACTTTCGTCAAACTGTACTTCTTTCGTTCTTGTAACTATTGACTACCTTCTTTCTTAGAGTACCAGACGCGTTGGCGATTATACGATTTGTGACCGTTGCACCGATTGTGGCGCACTCATCGAAGAGTATACCGACGAGGATATTGGCATATTGATTGTCATATTAGGAACTTTCATTCATCGCGAACCGGCAATGGCAGCACCATTTCTACCTGAAATACTAACCATAACCTCAAGGTTAGTAAATAATTTGCGAAGAACAAATTTATAAGAATCACGAAAATTCTTTGCTAGAATCTGCTTGACATCTACGCACTCCTGGCAGGGCGAGAATGGACCAGCATTGGTCTGCAGCGCTCAGGCTGTGTCACTGCAATTCATACGCTGTGTTCTGCATCAGCTGGCACCCAACGGCATATTTGTGCAAGTTTTTCAAACTCAAGTGAAGAGTAAGAGTGATACATACTATTACTTACAGATGCTTATAATTAATAATAATCTTCACAAAGTGAAAGTGCGCCACAACTCGTTCCGCAGCATTGCACGAGCTCTGCAGGACTTTCAGGAGCTCAACGCCACACATCCCATTTATATGGTCTGCGAATCTCTGCAGTCGAAGAAATCGCTACCAGTCGAGCAGTTGCCCGTGATTTTTCGGAACATGGCCGAGTATTTGCATTGCGTGCCAACGGAACTGACCACCGGTCCAGGCGTTTGGCAGCAAGCGATGCAAGCTATGGAATCACTATTGCGTCAAGTGATTGTGTTGCTACCAAATCTGGCCAATCCCGAACATCTGCTCGGCATAATGGTAGCCACTTTGAAGCTGAGCATTGTGCCAAAAACCCTACTTGATCCCTACTCCAAGATAATTGGATTTTGTGTGCAGAATACGAATTTAGAATACCACTCTTTGTATGAACTGTGCACACTCAATATGCGCTCGTTTTCCAAAGATCGCGATAAGATGCTGCTCTGTCGTCAGCTGATTTTCGAGTTCGTGCAGGCATTGAAGTTTAAAACTAACATACCAGATAACAACTTGTTGATGATCATCGGCTTTGTGCTGCATGATGCTGGTGGCACGCTGCCACCGGGCACTCTAGTTGGTTTTCCGCAGGCCCCGCCACCCTTAACTACCAATGCCGCGGATTGTATGCGTCAGTATGTCAACGATGTTATAGATTTCCTAGCCGACTTTCACACACTGAGTAAAATCAAGGTGAGTCCTACTTACATACATATACATACATATGTTTCATTCCGCCAACTCATAAACTCTCATACCCATAAGAACTTCAAAAATGGACAGATACAAAATGGACTGGGCGAAGACACGCTGGGTGGCGTTTTGAAGGGAGCTGTGGCACAATACTTGGCGCTGGAAATGTCACGTGGCAACACACGTGACAATAAAAGTAGTTCTCGTTACTTGCCCTGGTTGAATAATGCACCATCATCGCTGCAGCAAGGGTGAGTCCTAGTAAAGATTCTCGTCGTCATGCAAGTGTTAGCTAGCTGTTCACTCCCGTTCCACAGTCCCAAAGAATTTACGGAATGCGTTGGCCACATGCGTCTACTCTCTTGGTTGTTGCTCGGCTCACTTACACACCTGGCGCTAACACAGCGCCGCAATGAGCGTCACGCCATACCCATACCACTACAGCAGGTGCCACCAACCGTACCACCGGCAGCAGTGCATTACCAGCACCATCATCAACAGCCCAGTGGCATGGCGCCATTTGCAATGCCGGTCTCACAAGAGTCATCTTGTCACATTGCGGATCACATCCAGGTGATTTTTGCCGGTTTCGCCGAGCAGTCGAAGACGTCGGTATTGCATATGTCATCCCTCTTTCACGCCTTCACCCTGTGTCAACTATGGACTGTGTATTTAGAGCATGTGGCTCGCTCGTCTAACAATGCAGAAGGCAACACCATGGGTGTGCTCTTCGAGTTTTGGGCCAAAGTGACACCGTGTATTTTGCAATTGGTTTCGCATGCTCGTCCACCAAAAGAGAGTTCTGGTAGTGGCGTCGGAGGTGCAGGCATAGCCGATTTCACGCAGAACCCAAATGCAAAAGTGAGTTAAAATATATCTTTAATAATGTCAACACCATGTGCTTTATAGGTATTTAAGGAATAGTCAACCGTTTTGGCGGTTGTTCTTAATTTGACAAATATTCCAGCAATGCTAATAGGAAAGTTTTTTTTTTTACTGGGCTCTATCGCACGGAAAGCAATGTTATAAGTCTAAGTTTGAGGGATTTTGTGAAGAAGTTGTCAGTGGGAACTCATAGCAAGCAAAGGAGTTTAACCTGCCCCAATATTCAGACAACAACTGTGGTCGGGGTTCAAGAGAAATCTCAAACTCTTCGTCTGTTGTTGTTGAGGTTATCAAGACGCTCTTTAGGTCAAGGCGCAAATTAATGGACATTAAGATCATCAACGAAAGGCTCCGCACACATTCTGTTTCGAAGGGGTTAGACTACACAGAGAGGGGTGTTAGATGAGTACCTTTCATAAGGCATGCAAAGAGAAAGTTACGTCGGAGGTTCCGTGCACGCAGGGCATATGTATGTATATCTGTATGGTATGTAGTTTTCATAACATCTGTCTCTACCTTACCGAATTTGTTCAGAACTAATCCGCCCAAGGGCTATTATTTCGAGTATCAAACTCAGTTTGGATCGGTAAGTAGTAAGTTGAGCTTGTCAAAGCTTGATCCGAACCCGGCCCGCGGAATTTTTTGCCACGTTTCTGCCAAACCACATAAACGACTATCGTCATACGCAGGCTCACAGGAAGTGCTAACAACACCGACGACACAAGCCTCACACACATCGCCATCAGTGTGACGAGCTGGGTCGATTTAGCCACGCCTATATTAAACGAACTAGTCCCTCAGTTTTTGCGATATTGATCTACAATTTTAACTACGACCTTTTCTTCCCAAGAGGATGCATATTTGTCTTAACCGCTGATATTGGACTACTTTAGTGTAGCTGCCATACAAACTGGCAAACTAGCTTCGGTGGCACCGAAGTCAACGTTTACATTGTTTTTATCTTAATTTCTTTTAATTTAACTTGCACGCTAATATCCCCAAATTTTATAATATAAATTACACTCATATTACTTTTTTATTTATTACACAGAGTCCCAATGCGAAGGTGAGTTAACCCTATATAATTTATCTATTTCTTTGATTCTAGAAACATTTCTTACAAATATACAATTTAGAAATATATTTTGTACATTCCATTAACCTTTTCTTAAATTTTCTTTTATAAAAAATTATTATTTTTTGTCTTTTAATATACTATTATTTAACTTTCCGTGTATTGTGCAATAAACGTTTTTTCATAAACAAACCAAACAATAAAACAATAATACTTTCAGCTCTCCGAAATGGTGAATCTTCATTTTCTTAGTCTTCTCGAAGCACTTAAGGAGACTAATTCGACAATTTTAGGCAAACTTTTGCCGCTGTGGAGTCCAGTCTTGTCCTCACAAACACAGGTGAGCAATTTTGGTTTATACAGAAATTTATTTTGTTTAAATTACAATTTTTTAAATTATAATTTGTTTAATCATAATTTTTTTATTTTTTTTTTTTTATTTTTTAATTTTAATTTTATATTTTTTTGATGTATCACACGAATCTTTAATTTACAGCTATCTAAAACGCTCCATGTACGTTTGCAAAATGTACGCGACAATGCGCCCGACTTTGAGGAGCAGCAAACACACCCTTCAGACGCATTACTGAAATGGCTGCAGCGACTACAATTTAAAATGGGTCAAATCGAGCTGCAAGCCTCGACAGCAACACAATTTTATTCCATTTAAAATATATGCAACTATGTGTAATATAAGAAATTCTATAGTATTGTGTGGTTTATTGAGACCAGAGCACAGCTTTCAACATTACATACATATTTAAGTAGAAAAAATTAATTGTGTTTGCTTAAAAGCTGCACCTTAAAGTCTTAACAATAACTTAAGCGAAATCTTAAATGTTATATGGTTTAACTACTGACTGTCTACATACATACATAGTTGTGTTGTTGAATATCGAACATAGAAAGTTCGTTTACAAAGAAACATTTAATAAATTAACGTTCAAATAATATAGATGCTGTTGTTATTTATAGTGTGGCAACTAATTGTAGATCGTATATGTAACACTGCCACCAGACTTTTCCTCATCCAGTGGATCATGTACCTCATCGTCTTCGTTGATCTTTTGTTCACCTTCTATATGTACCGATGGTGTGCGATATGTAGTGAAGGCAGTTTTAGATTTCAGCTCTTCTTCTGTAGGCAGTTTCAGGTTACGTTGTTCAAGACGCGCTATACGTGCAGCCAAACGCTCCTCGGCTTGTTTTTCTTGCAAAGACTATAGACGACGAGATGTGGTTTCATAACGTGGTCATAATAGAAGTCATAACTATACGTACTTTTAATTTTGCCAAATAATCGGTTTGTAACTCCACCGAATCGAGTAATGTCAACATCTTTGCGCCACTGTGTTGAATAAGTGGTGGTGTTGCAGCAGTAACTTCCCAATGTTTGCCTTTTTTTCGTAGGCGCTCCTTTGCGGGATCGTGTACATCTGATACAGTGGTTTTGTAAGGTTTGAACTTTTCGCGTTGTGGCGCTACTTGCAACTCAGTTTTCGCCACAAGGTAACGTACATGTTCCTCTACCTCCGTTAGTGCTGGCGTACTACTGCGACTATCTTCACTAATTAAGCTTACTTTAGATGATGTAGGTTTTTCAGTGAAGTGCTGTATCTTGGATTTTATATTTGTTAACTTTTCGCCGACATCTATTTCAACAACCTGGACATCCACGACATTATCCGTTTCGCTTTCTTCTGTCGGTGTTGAATCTGTTGAATGTGTCGAACATGTTGATATTAAATTCTCAGACTCTGCTCTAAAAGACTCGATCTCAGCTAAATCATCTTCTGTTATTAACTTAGGCTCGGGTGGTAAAATTTTTGTTCGTCGTTCGTGCATTGTGCATTGGGCAATCACGCGTAATGGATCTAACTCTGCTTCGTCATCGCTATCAAGTATATCGTCTGTTGGATCACTATTTTGTTCACCATTTAAGTGGCCGTCCCACTCCAGACGATTGAGTACATCTTCGCCTTTAGAAACAATATTTAATTCTGAGAATATATTTGCCGCTTCATCAATATTATTTCGTCGATCAAGCTCTTCTATTACTTTGTTATAGAAATCTTCTATGCGTTTTCCTTTATCTGGCAGCCGTTTTAAGTTGGCTCTGTATAAATGGTAAATTCTTATCTCTCAGCGTATGCACATAATTTTTGTACTTACTTGTTTGCCAGTAACTTGCTTTGTCGCTCCTTGAGATCTAACAATTCCAAACGAGAAAGTTTCGTTAAATCTCTAACAGCATTATCTTGTTTAATAGTGGGTGCAGCGGCGGGAATTCTATTCATAGGTGGGCGACTTATTGTAGCCATTTTATAAAATTTATTAATTTGAAATTTATATTTTTTAAATCACGATAAACTCGATTTACATCCAAGATTAAAATTTCGCACGTATGACAATTGCTTTCATAAAAACCGCCATAGAATATAAACAGCTGGTCGTAGTGATACTGCCACCCATTTCTCTGAAATAATAAAAAAAGCTATGTAGAATTCCAAAAAATTTAAACTGTAATAATTAATATTTAAAGTTTTATTTGTCTTTGAATAATTCATAAACAGTTATATGTATGATTTGCACATCGTTCGTAAATTCTTATTAGAGTTTTTCTTCATATAAAATTGAGACATTTTTGATGGTTGAATTGCATCAGCTGCATTTTAAATTTTGACATTTGCCACATTGCCTTATTCAATTGCTGGAGTACCAATATTTATAATTTCACAAATATTAATCAACATTATAGGTAATTAGGTCTCTAAATAACTTTACACACAAGTAAATTAACACCACGTTGTTGTTATGCAGAAAAAGAAAGATGACGGACCAAGAATTGCTAACACAATTCCAGTTGCTGGGCATGAGCGAGCAAAAGGCCAAAGAAACGCTAAAGAATGCGAATGTGACGAAAAATTTGCAACTGGCACTAGCTGAGGTGAAGGGTGCTCTACTCGGTGAAGGTGTTGGCATGTTGCTTTATCACATGGCTAGTAAAATCAAGCCGCAAAACGCTCATGAATTGCCATTAGTAACTCGATACATTGTTGACCGCAAATTAGATACGACTTTGAGAGTGGAGGCAGCACTTGAATATTTATTGAAAAATGTTCAAAAGAAAGGAGCTTCTGTTAATCTAAAAGAGTTTGATGAATTTTGTGGAGTAGGTGTGGTTGTCACTCCGGAAGAGATCGAGCGTATAGTGCAAGAACAAATAAAATTGCACAAGGATGTCCTCCTGGAGCAGCGTTATCACTTCAATGCATTTAAAATTATGCAAGAAGTGCGTGCCCAGCTCAAATGGGCTGATGCGAAATCTGTCAAATCCGCCATTGACGTTGAGATATTCGATTTACTTGGTCCAAAGACTGAGGAAGATTTGAAACCACCACCAAAACCTGAAAAGAAGAAAGAAAAAACAAAAACGGCTACAGTGACGAAGGCTAGCAATGAATCGGCATCGAATTCGGCCAATGATAATTTGGAAAGCAGTGATGGTGCTTCTACTATCGCTGAACTAATGAAGACAAAAGTACATTTGCATGCACCCGGGGAAAATTATAAAACTGATGGTTATGTGGTAACAGAGCATACTGAACGCTTATTGAAGGAACACCTCAAACAGACAGGTGGTCGGGTACAAACTCGTTTTCCGCCTGAACCCAACGGTATTCTTCATATTGGCCACGCAAAGGCTATTAACATCAATTTTGGTTATGCAGCTTCGAAAGGTGGCATTTGCTACCTACGTTATGATGATACAAACCCTGAGAAAGAAGAAGAGAAATTCTTTGTCGGCATACGCGACATGGTCGAGTGGTTGGGCTATAAGCCTTACAAAGTAACACACTCTTCAGACAACTTCCAACAGCTGTACGACTGGGCTTTAGTACTTATACGCAAAGGATTAGCGTATGTGTGTCACCAGACAGCCGATGAAATGAAGGGATTTAACCCAAAACCTAGTCCATGGCGTGAACGTCCTATTGAAGAGTCATTGCAGTTGTTCGAGGATATGAAAAACGGAAAAATTGATGAAGGTGCAGCAACACTACGTCTAAAGCTAACTTTAGAAGAGGGTAAAATGGATCCAGTTGCTTACCGCATTAAATTTATACCTCATCACCGTACCGGAAATGACTGGTGAGTATATTAACTTTCGAACTAATATGTTAACGATAGTGTAATTTCTTTCATTGATCTCATAGGTGCATTTATCCTACATATGACTACACTCACTGCCTATGTGATTCCATCGAAAACATTACTCATTCACTTTGTACCAAGGAGTTCCAATCAAGACGTTCTTCTTATTATTGGCTTTGTAATGCTCTGGAAATATATTGCCCAGTTCAATGGGAGTACGGTCGACTGAACATGAACTACGCTCTTGTATCGAAACGCAAAATAGCTAAGCTCATCACCGAACGTATCGTCAATGATTGGGATGATCCACGGTTGTTCACGCTAACTGCATTACGTCGTCGTGGCTGTCCCTCGGAAGCGATCAATAACTTTTGTGCTCAAATGGGCGTCACAGGCGCTCAGATGTCGGTAGATCCTAGTATGCTGGAGGCGTCAGTGCGAGATGTACTTAATATAACTGCGCCGCGAAGACTTGTGGTTCTGGAGCCACTTAAAATAACTCTCGCCAATTTCCCATATGAACAGTCCGTAGAAATAGATGTACCTAACTTTCCGCAAAACCCCGAGTTAGGTAGTCATCGGATTGTATTAGACCGTGTAATTTATATAGAAAGAAGTGATTTCAAAGAGGAGCCTGAAAAGGGATATCGCCGCCTATCTTTAAATCAAACTGTTGGGCTGAGGCACGGCGGTTTGGTTATATCGGTTAAAGAGGTGAACCGTGATCCGCAAACTGGAGCCGTACTTGAACTTACTTGCGATTGCATACAGGCCGAGAAGGCAGAAAAACCGAAGGCATTTATACAATGGGTTTCTCAGCCAATCAAATTAGAAGTAAGGATTTACGAACTCCTCTTTAAGCATAAAAATCCAGAAGACACAAATGAAGTACCTGGTGGGTTCCTTTCCGATATAAATCAAAATTCCTTGACCGTTTTGGAAGCATATGCTGATCGCGCATTGTCCAGCGTAAAGGTGTACGACAAATTTCAATTTGAACGAATTGGATTCTTTTCAGTAGATCCTGATACTACGAAAGACCATATTGTGTTTAATCGCACAGTGGGATTGAAGGAAGATGCTGGCAAGAAATGATAATTTAACTTAAAAACTCTTCAATAAAGTCGTGATGCTCCAAAAAAAAGATGATAACATATTGCATATTGAGTTTTTTTTTTATTACAAAATCTATACAAGCTTACAGCATAAATATCCGTTTATTTTTTTCCCTCCACCATAATAATGTGGTAGCCGAATTTCGTCTTTATGGGGGGATCGGTATACACCGGGTTGTTTACATTCGATATGGGCAAAGCAAAAGCCGCATCTTGAAAAGGTCCCACCATGGCACCACGAATTTGCCAACCTAAGTCGCCACCTTGTCGCGCCTTATCTTCACTGTAAGCAGCAGCCACTTCTGGGAATTTTTGACCAGCTTTTAGTTTTTCCAAAGCCTCCAATATTTTTCCTTGTTTTTCACAGAGAATATGCCGCACTTTTACTGCATTTCCGCCTTTCTTTTCCTTACCTTTGCAACGTTAAATTATAACTAGCAAATAAGTGAAATATAATGTACTACCTTTATCATCAGCGGTTGCGGCAGTGCCTTTCTTGCTTCCAGATGATTTGTTATCCTTGCCGCCCTTTGCATCCTTTTTTGGTGGCATTTTATAAATTGTTTATTTCTATACAGCTGGCTGGCTGGCTTATTATAAAAAGGAAACTTGCAAATTGTAGGTTAGATCTTGTTGACAGCTGACTTTTTAAGCTACCATATTACATTAATACGTAGTTCCAAAATGCAAAAATCTATCTAGTAGTATGAAGCAGCATGAATATAAACAAAATTTTTTTTTTTTTTTGGAACTCTTGGGATACTATTAAAAATAATACACCTCTTTATAACTGCTAATTACGAGTTAACAACAAAACCATAAACTTTGCAACTTCTATATGCACCTTAAGGCTTCATTGGTTGCATGCGCAGAGAACGTTTTCTGTTTATAATATACGGTCTCCGGCATGCTGCTCTATCTGTCAAAATTTATTTCAAAACACGTTCTTTTCATAGATGTTTTAGCAAAAGTTAAGTTTCTTAATTTTCAATTTGAATTAAGAAATTTGAAAGATGGGTACCGCAAAAAAATTAGAAGTCGATTTAATTCCGGAGGATTTGGAATTCGGAGTTTTCTCCAATGAAGAAATAAAGAAGCTGAGTGTTGTTAAAATTATTACTGGTTTAACATTTGATCCTCTTGGTCATCCTTTGCCCGGAGGGTTGTATGACAACTTAATGGGTACATATGGTCGACGAATGGAACCATGTGCTACATGTTATAACATGCAGGCATGTCCTGGCCATATGGGTCATATTGAATTAAACGCACTTGTGTTTAATCCCTTTTTTATTAAACTAGTACAGAAAATGTTAAGTATTTTTTGCTTGAACTGTTTCAAGATACAACTGAAAGGTATGTGTGTATATTTATTAACAAGCAATTTCAAAATCTACAAATTGAATTTTTTTTTTCAGATCATGTTTGTAACGTGCTGACTTTACAATTACGCCTCATAGATGCAGGGTATATTGTTGAAGCACAAGAACTTGAAATATTTAAATCGGAGATAGTGTGTCAAAATGAAGAGCGTTTGGTGAAAACTGAAGATGGAAATTACGTACATCCTCGGATAGCGGCAATGTTTGAGCTGTTAAAGAAAGGTATAACTATATATAATTTTATGTTCATAATATAAATGTATTTTATACATATATTTATGTCTTTAAATCATAGGAGAGTCTAACGCGTGTAACAATACAAAAACATCATGTGCAATACGTTCGGCTCTGGTTCATGCTGCTCTTCAACGTGTGCCTTTTAAGAAATGTATACATTGCGAAAAACCCTTGCGAAACATTCGTTATTTGTACCGAAAACTAGTTTACTACATCACAGCAGCGGAAATGAAAAATTCGTAAGCGATATTTTTTATATTTTTAATATAATCATATAATGTTATGTTTAAAAATTTCTACTTAGTATGCCCGAAACACAACAAACTATGGGTCAAAATAAATCAATTTTCGCTGATGAATGCCGAAAGTTTCTGAGACAAATATATGACAATTACCCGGATTTGTTAAAACTATTGTTTCCTCTACTTAAACTAAATGCAAGTGGAAATGAATCGCCCGTTGATATTTTTTTCATGGACACTATACCAGTAATACCGCCCAAAGCGCGTCCACCCAATATATTACATGATCAGATTGTGGAACATCCACAAACTGGAATTTATAGAGCTATAATTGAAAATAATTCCGTACTACGTGTGGTCCTGAAGCATCTTAAAGGGCTGAGAGAAGAACTTACCGAAGAGGCACAACGTGTATACGAAACTTCAAGAGGTAAATCCCCATATGAAAAATTGTACAATGCTTGGCAAACGCTACAAACATCGGTAGATTTGTTATTGGACATAACAGCTAGCAGAGATTCGCCATCGAATCAAGGACTTAAACAGGTTTTAGAGAAAAAAGAGGGCTTAATACGGAAACATATGATGGGTAAGCGCGTTAACTATGCGGCCCGTACTGTTATTACGCCCGACCCAAATATAAACGTTGAAGAAGTCGGTATACCAGATATTTTTGCACGCAAGTTAAGCTACCCCGTGCCAGTAACACCGTGGAATGTCGCCGAACTGCGGAAAATGGTTATGAACGGTCCCGACATACACCCTGGGTAAGCGAATATGTTTAATACTTCTATTCGTCATCAATGAATTCATAATTTTTTTATCAGCGCAAATTATATACAAGATGAGAAAGGCTACACAACGCTCATACCAGCAGATAATGCAGCAAAGCGTGAGAGCATGGCAAAACTACTATTCAACTATCCTGAAAATGGTATTAAAGTAGTGCACCGTCACGTTCTCAATGGTGACGTACTCCTTCTCAATCGACAGCCATCACTTCATCGACCATCAATAATGGCACACAAGGCTCGCATTTTGCCCGGCGAAAAGACATTCCGGCTGCACTATTCCAACTGCAAAGCGTATAACGCTGATTTCGATGGCGATGAAATGAATGCCCATTTCCCACAAAGCGAAGTAGCGCGGGCAGAAGCTTATAATTTGGGTAATGGGAGCGAAAACTATTAAATCCACATTATTGAGATTTGTAACTCCTAACCTATTCTAAAAATAAATTTCTATTGCAGTCAATGTTGCAAGTAACTATTTGGTGCCTAAAGACGGCACACCTTTGGGCGGCTTAATTCAGGATCATGTTATATCTGGCGTAAAATTGTCAATTCGCGGACGTTTTTTCAATAGGGAAGACTATCAGCAGCTGGTGTACCAAGGTCTCTCAAATTTACGCGGCAAAATTAAATTGCTACCACCGACCATCCTGAAACCAACGATACTTTGGTCTGGAAAACAGGTGAGTTGATTGTTTGTTGTTAAGACTGGAACGGTTTAAAAAAGCAATGCTATAGCTGGTACAACAACAAGTAATAAAATCATGAATGATCTAATTTTTGTCAAATATTTTGTTTACTTAGGTACTTTCTACAATAATTATCAACTTGATACCCGAAGGCTACTCACGCATCAATCTACATACACAAGCTAAAATCAACTCAAAAGTAAGCAAAAAAGATTCATCAGCGTCACATACAATCTAATTATTATTATTTTTATAAGCAATGGATCGTAGCATCAGCACACGAAGCTGCCTGTGCGCCCGTGGGCGGCAGCGATTTATGTGAAAGCAATGTTGTAATTCATAAAGGCGAACTGCTTACCGGTGTACTCGATAAACAACAGTACGGCGCCACTACTTACGGTTTAATTCATTGCATGTATGAAGTAGGTGTGACTGCTATAGGTCTAGCTCCATGTATTAAATCTATTGAACTCTACCATTTTTGCAGTTGTACGGCGGTGAGGTCTCCACCTGCTTGTTGACGGCTTTCACGAAATTGTTTACTTCATTTTTGCAACGAGAGGGATTTACGCTGGGTGTGCAGGATATCTTAGTTACAGCCGAGGCTGACACACAAAGGCGTAAAATAGTTAAAGAATCACGCAAAGTAAGTGTATTGTGCCTTGAAGGAGTAAACAATAGTATTATCCTTTTTGTAATAATTGCAGGTTGGTGACGCCGCAGTTGCTGCTGCATTGGAGTTGGATGAGATACCGTCGCTTGATGTGCTTGTTGAAAAAATGGAAGAGGCCTATGCGAAAGACCCCAAATTCCGTGTTATCTTAGATCGCAAATACAAATCGTTGCTCGACGGTTACACCAACGATATAAATCGTACTTGCTTACCCGGTGGACTCATATCCAAATTTCCACAAAACAATTTACAATTAATGGTTCTCTCCGGCGCAAAGGGATCTATGGTCAACACTATGCAAATCTCATGCTTATTGGGGCAAATTGAATTAGAGGGCAAACGTCCGCCACTCATGATATCTGGCAAGTCATTGCCGAGTTTCACAACCTTTGAGACTTCACCGAAATCGGGTGGTTTCATTGACGGCCGCTTCATGACCGGCATACAACCACAAGATTTCTTCTTCCATTGCATGGCGGGTCGTGAAGGTCTTATTGATACTGCTGTGAAAACATCGCGTTCGGGTTACCTGCAACGTTGTCTGATCAAACATCTGGAAGGTCTCAGTGTTGGCTATGACATGACGGTGCGCGATAGCGACAACAGCGTTGTACAATATTTATATGGCGAAGATGGATTAGACATACTTAAATCAAAGTTTTTCAATACTAATTTCTGCATGCAGTTTTTGGCACTCAATTACACAGCAATCATTCACTCAAAAGAGCTGAAAAATATCAAAGACGAACAGACACTCATGAAAATCGCACGACATGTAAAAAAAATACGAAAATGGCAAAATAAACGTGAAGATAAAAATATAACGCACGAAACGAAAAGAATACAGTCGGCATTCACTGATTTCTCAGCCGATGCACCAACCAAAGCGAATGCACTTGAGCTGAATCCCAAAAACGGACGCAGCATGGATTATGAATACAAACGAAAGCTTTGGCGTAAAGCTGATGTCGAAACGAAAGAGCAATATGAAAAGTCAAGCGCTCGTTGTCCCGATCCCACAACATCTCTTTACAGACAGGACAACTGCTACGGCAGTGTTTCTGAGCGACTAGAAAAAATCGTCGATGAATATATGAGAAAGTATCCAAATAGTAAAGCGGCAATTGACGACATAATATACTTGAAGAACATAAAGGCATTGGTGTCGCCGGGCGAGCCAGTCGGCTTATTAGCCGCTCAGTCGATTGGTGAACCTTCGACGCAGATGACATTGAACACTTTCCATTTCGCCGGTCGCGGTGAAATGAACGTTACGCTCGGTATACCGCGTCTGCGTGAAATTCTCATGTTAGCTTCTTCAAATATAAAAACCCCTTCGATGGATATACCAATAAAACCGTGTGAGGTTAAAGGCGCCAATAAGTTGCGTATCAAGCTGAATCGCGTTACTCTAGCGGATATATTGCAATGTAAGTTTAGCATATAAAAAAAAACGAGATAAAATAAACAAATATATATGTATTTCAGTTGTTAATGTGAAAACTAAACTGGTTCTTAAGCCTGAACGCGCATATCAATACAAGCTACGCTTCCAATTCCTGCCCCGCGAAGCTTACCAGAACGATTTCTGCGTGCGACCAAAAAAGGTGCTAAAATATATGAGTGAGGTGTTCTTTAAGCTATTGTTCCGTGCCGTTATAAAGTCTTCAAAGAGCAAATCTTCTGTGTAAGTTGCTCTTATATCGTTTACATATAGTATATAAAATGCATTAAAATGCATATATATTTTTAGCATTGATATAAATGAAGATAAAGATGACGACGATAAAAATTTGGATGAAGATGAATCTAGAAATGAAATGGGTGGCCAATCCAAAAGAGGGAAATCAACAAACGTCATCGATATAGATTCGTCGGATGATGAACAAGCTGTAATATTAAACTTACAATAAATAACCGAATGATGTACATTAGCATATATGGCGTATATTTTCCAGAATGACGATGACGACGCGACTGGTCGTAAATTCAAAACGCGGAAGCAAGATGAAACCGAGTATGACGATCCCGAAGTTTTGGAGGAAATTAAAGATGCTGATGATGAGGAAGATATGGGAGACGCAGAAAACGATGATGAAGTTAACGAGGACGTAGGGAAATCCGACGCAGGCGATGCTATGGTGGAAAAAGTTCTCAGTAATGAGATGGTCCAAGAATATTCATACGACAAGGAGCTTCATCAGTGGTGCAAACTTACGTTTAATGTATGTAAATACACTACAACAACCGTACTTAAGATACATATATGTAATTATTCTCATGAAAATTTCAGCTTAACATGAAATACAAAAGGCCTGATATATCATCTATTATTCGAGAATTGGCTGGTAAATGCGTTGTACATCAAGTGCAAAATATTAAGCGTGCTATCATTTATAAGGGCGACAATAATGCGCAATTATTAAAAACCGACGGCATTAATATTGTTGAAATGTTCAAGTACAATGATATTTTAGAATTAAATCGTCTTTACTCCAACGATATACACGCTATTGCCAGGACCTATGGCATTGAAGCGGCGGCGCAGGTCATAATTAAAGAGGTGACGAATGTTTTCAAAGTGTATGGTATCGCTGTGGATAGACGACATCTCTCATTAATTGCCGATTATATGACGTTTGATGGTAGCTTCCAACCACTTTCCCGTAAAGGCATGGAACACTCATCCTCACCATTGCAACAGATGTCATTCGAATCATGTTTGCAGTTTTTGAAAAATGCTGCTGGCAGTGGACGTGCTGATGAGCTGAGTTCACCGTCAAGTCGATTGATGGTTGGTTTACCGGTACGAAATGGCACAGGTGCCTTTGAGTTATTAACAAAAATTTGTTAAAAATTAAAACTACTAAGATTTATATAAAATGAATAAATCACCTACTTTGTAATATATAAACATTTTTATTTAGTTAGCGTTTCTTCTTTGTTGCCTGGCACATTTAGCTGGTATGAAGCGGTGAACGAGATTTTTATATTTTTTATAGTGACTTTATTTATTTGTTTGCCTATGCTTTGTGAAATCCTTATGCCGAAGTTCTCAACTGTATGGCTTTGTCAGTTTTAATTTTACATATACATTCCACTTACTTATTTACAATATATCATATAAAAGCAGACGTGCATGGCGGTAGACCCTTATGTATTTCAAATGCAGTTAGTGTCGATCATGTGTATAAAAAATCCCTTACGGAATCAGGTTTGCATATATAAATATATATGCATATGTACTACTCATTCTGATTCTTCAGAACTACTTAGATAATTTGACAGTAATGAGAGCCCGCCATTCTTAGCTTCAGCGGGTTTTTGACTATCTGATGTTGTTGCCATCGATGATACTATAGCAGCCTGTTTAACCGTAGTTTCTGTTATTGAAGGAGGAATATTCGTATTTTCCTTTGTTGTTAAAAGAGTAGTTGCTGCGGTGGGGTTTGATTTAAGGATGACAAGTGGAGCCTTACGTTTTACGATCGGTACACACTTTGTTGTTGAAGATTTAAATTTGATGGCATCCGCCATTGTTGGTAGATCAGTTTTGGCTTTCTTGACATCTGTTGGTAAAATTGGTTCATCCTTAACTTCTTCAATAATTTCTTCCGCAACAATTTTGTTTCCGCTTTTAGTTGTTTTAAAATGTATCGACCTATTTAGAAAATATTATTTAAATTATGGGTAATAAAATACGAGGAATTAGAGAAGCTTACTTCACAAATTCGTCATCTTCTTTTTCTTCGCGCATTAATCTTTCTTGCTCCGATTCCACGTTATTATATTGTTGTAGCATAGATTCGTAATCCACGTTGTGCTGACGTCGATTTAAGTCCCGTAACTCTTCCAAAGATTCAAGCATTTCAATTTCATTGCGCGATTGTTGTGTCCTGTTTTCAAGCAACTTCATTGGATTATTCGCCTCTTCCTCACGTTCTTCCTCTAAGAAATGTGATTTAATTGTAATAGAATTCAAAGACACTTATTTGACCTTACCTATTTGCCTACGAGCTTGTTCTTCGGCCAGTTTTAGAGCCATGAAATTTCGTGTAGCGCCTGCCTCAATTTCATAATCGGTGTTTTTCGGATCGGTTTTAAAGGAAATTTCCTGTAGACAACGCGTACACTTAATGTAAAAACGGTAAATACGTATTCCTAAATATGTTTCATTTTCAACATCCTCCTTTCGTGCATTGAACTTTTTTCCCTTATAAATATATTCTCCACATGTCTTACATCTCATGTTAAATGGAGCCATTAAACGAACGGTATACTGTCTGTTTTTGGCCAATTTCATACGAGGAATCTTTGACGGATCAAAATCCGGAGGATAATATTTCTGTAAATGCATTAATTATTAATATTGTATAAATAATTTGATTAATCTGGCATACATTCAACACTTTCCGTTCAGACATTTTGCGGCGAGCCTAAAAAGTTATAAATGCACTGCAAATAATTCTGAATCCAATCACAGTTGATTTCTACACGACAATTAATATTTTTGGTATAATTCTATAAAAAGAAAAAATTAATAAATAGCAACTACAATGTTTATATTCAACCAAAAATATCTAGAGTTGAGAGCCGGTAGTCGATAATTCTTCAACGTAACTTTATTGAATTAACCTTGCCATACTTAGAAATATTTGCAATTCGGAACGCCTTCTCACAACTCGGCGCTTAAGTACTTTGTTATTGAAGTAACGGCAAAATTCTGCTGAGTTGACAGTCCTTGACTGGATAAAATATTTGGATCCGTTCCAATAACGTTGACCCGACTGTTACGGGAATTTATATACTGTCTTTAATTAAAGAAAACAAAATAACTGGCAGCTAAAAATTCAGTTAGCTTGATTTAGTCCACAATATTTAGTATTAATATAATAAAGTAATAGTTTAAACTTATTTTAACTTAAAGAGCTTTCAATTCGGGGATTTATTAGTTGGTATAGTAAATAAATATTTTTCAAACCCATTATGTGTATATAAATTTATTTGTACATAATATCAACCTATCAATGTTCATACTGCATTTCATTCATCATTTGTTTCAGTTAATTTTCCTTGAAGGATTAACATAAGATAGAAAATTAACATGAAAGTGAGTAGACCTTATAATTCAATCTATAAATTTGTACAAGATGGAGGGCGGCATCTAGTTGAGAAGTTTTCATTCTAAATTTCTTTAAAATTAACAATTGATAGTTGGTACTTGGCAACACTGTGGTGGCCGTGATTGTCGGAATCAATTTTTGATATTGTCGATGAGACGTGTGGTTTTTAGTAAAAAATTAAATCAAAAATTGTTTAAAAATACATAAAACGAGTAAGAAACAGGTAAGTTTTGTGCAAAAGAATTAAGTGTAAAATGGAAAGATATATTGATGCATATATATATTCAGTTTTTAAAAGTTATACTATTTCACCATTGAGATGAGACGGTGTAGTAGTCATGATGATTGCAACACGGTTGGGTAGCTAGGTAGACTTGTAGACAAAATGTCGACTTTTGAGAAATTTACCAGATAAGTACTAAACATTCAGTATTAAAAAAAAACGTAAAGCAAAAATTATGAATAGTATTATTTAGCACATCATTTACATACATTTTGTAAAAATTTCGGTTTATGCAGTGTATTTTTATTTCGGTATTGATTTTTCGTTGCTTACATATATCCATCAGTGTTTAGAATCGTATTTAAGCTCTTAAATTGACATTTATTGCAAATAAATGCAACTTTTAAGTATGTAAAATATTAGATATGTCATCTACAAATGTGAAGGAACCAATATGAAATTCTTGTATGATAATATAAAAGTCGAACATATTTGAGAAATCGAAGAAGGTGTATGCAACGACCAAACAGCCCCCATTTTGCTCTTTATCGTGTGTTCATAACGATCTGCAACGTAAACCTCCAGCGCAAATGGCGTGTCTTGGCTCCATGTGTGTCAAGTCCATGTGCCTGTTGTATTTAGTGTTCAGCCAGCTCGTGTTTGTTCGCATTTGCTTTTTATTTCATTTTCGGTTGAGTTCGTCGGTGCTCTTTGTGAGACCAAAATGTTTTCTCAATAATCGACATGGTTCAACTGCAATTCGTATTTATGGGTCACATTTGTGAATATATTTTGTCAATATTTAATAAAAGTTAAATTTGTTAATTATAATAATTGTTTACGTCAGTGCTAGTAAAAGTGTGAAATTAAAAATGTTCAAGTTTTTGGATTGAAAAGTATGGTGCCAATGCTTTGTTTTTGTGTATTTGATATCAAAGCACCGAATATGTTGGAATGAAAGAATTTTGTTTTTCACTTCAAAAATTTGTTTTTATTTATTATTGACAAATTTATGCATACAAAATGTTGTCGACTAATTTTAGCTACCACAAAATGGAGGGAATATGTTTCTTAAACGAAATACATATTTGCCAACATATCAGACTTTTAGGAAATAAGAACGAGAACTTATTTTCTGCACTAAATTTTTCATGTCAGTACAATCAATGTAGGATTGGAATTATATAGCTTTAAAAAAATAAAAAAGTAAAAAAAATAATATTAATTTAATTATAAAATTCAAAGTATTATTGTATTTCTCAATTGTTACACCGAAGCAACGTTATAAAAATATTTCAACTTTTTTTTTTTTATTTCAACAATTTATTCCGAAATTGAAGTATTGTCTTAGACAATGATCCGTGCTAAATTTTATGAAGGTATGTATGTATATTGCCAATTAAAAAATTTTAATATACGTAGACTGGATTTTGATCGTTCAGTTTGTATGACAGCTATTTTCTATATGATTTATCGGCGTTTCCGTTAAATGAACAGTTCGTGTATATACAGACTGACAGAAATGGCAAATTATTCCCACCTCGCTTACGTAAAACTTACTGATGTAAGGTTGGTCAGCGTTATTGGCAATTGTTCTTTAATAGGGTCTCGGACGTTCCCTTGTATTCATTATAAACTCAAATGAAGTTAATATACCCTCAAGTCAATGTTAATTCATCCACTTCATCGTTACTTATTCGATTTAAAAAATCTGTATTTTTTTTCATTCTAAATAATGACTATAGTAGTATAAATTGAATTAGAATTTGTCCTTGTGATAAATTCATATACATATAATATTTTTAAGAGCAGTTTATTTAGTATATATTTTCATTAATTCATACGTTATTAGTAAGATAGATTTGCTATACAAAAAGTAAAACAGATAGAGAGACATCAACACAACTTTGAAATTTGTTTTTCTTCTTTTCATTCTTTATCATGAAACACATATTCAAATATGAATGGATCATAAAAAAGCCTACATAATTTAGCAAGTAAAAAAAGAAATATGAAATTTCGTGCCATGATGCAGGATCCTGAGTACATGCGAGAATTTCTCTATATTATACAAACATTATCAAAATTGGCAAAAGCATGTGTAATGAAAATATCTATGGACAAAGTCTACTTTGTGGCCAATGAGGAATCCGGTAGTACCGCGCCATTGGTGTGGGTGGAAATTGATCCGAAGCAATATTTTGCTGAGTACGCAATGCAAGGTGTCGACAGTGAAAATGATCCACATATTGTGCTAAATATACCGACATTGAATTTGGGAACTGCACTTTCCTTACTCCGTAACAATCCTTCTTACTGTAAATTGAAGCTTACAAATTTACAGTTTCCTTGTTTAACAGTTGACATTGATGCGGCAACTAAGAGTTCAGATAAATCGCGTCGCGCTATGCATCACGTACCTGTGGATGTGATACCACGCTGTGATTGGCCACACTTCGCCGTGCCTACTATTCCAGAATGTAAGTTAGTGTTAAATGTGCCATCCAACCGTTTAATACGTGGTTTAATTGATAAAATAAAGAATCTCTCGCCGACAATAATCTTTTACGCCACTTCTGCCGGCGAGATGAATTTGGTTGCCGAAACAGATATGGCAACAATAACAACACGTTATCAAAATCTTGAATTACGCACCATAAATCCAGGTGATGGCGAAAAGAGCAAAGAGCAAATAGAGGCATCTTGTTCGGTGGATTGTAAGAAAACTGCATTATTTTTCTCGGCTCTACAAATACCATCAACAGAATTATCGTGTGGCATAGCTGATGATCGACTCATACACTTAGAAGTAAATGTCCGCGAGGGCGTTACCATTCACTCCAAATTGCCAGCTGTTTGTATATAAACATCAACCAACTTATCAATAGTTGAACAATAAACTCACAATTTTTTCCAACATTAACTTATCAGTATTCTTTAATGCATTGTGGGTTAAGTGCGTCAATCGTCGGACACTACCTTGTTTTTTATTTTAACTAAGAAAATCGTTTAAACTGGCATGCATTGAAAATTCTCAATCGAAATAACCATCGATTTATAACGGTAGGTTAATTATAATTTTGTGAATTTTAGTTGGTGCACATATCGCGAAGTGGGAAAATTGTTTTTTTTTTTTCTAGTGATATAGAGGTTTCGGTAGTTAAGAATTTTAAATTATTGTGCCTAAAAATGCGTTAATAAATATTCAGTTTTGACAAAGCATCCAGTATTTATGGAATTCTTAAGTCCACCATTCAATATCGTATGAACGGAAAATTGTCTGCATTCTTTTTGACTAACGTCACTTATTTCATTAATTTTCGAGGTATTGAGGTACCCATAGAGACATACAAGACTAATTGACTACAATGAAACTTCGATAACTCGTATTTGCAAGGGACCACAATTTAAATACGAGTTATGGAGTTTTTCAAGTTATCAAGTTATACAACTTATAGAGGCAACACACAGAATATACGAATTATAGATTTTTTTTAAATTTTTTTTTTTCAATTTTACATAAAAAACAAGAAATGACTGTACGTATTTAAATTTTAAAATATAAAGTACATATGTTATTCAATGAATATATGTATGTATGTATTTTGAAAAATTGTAAAAAAAATTAAGAAAAGTGTTCATTTTAAAAGAAATCCGTAATATGTTTTTGACGGACATTATTTTGGCGTGTTTTATCTATGGCATTATCTGTAAACATTGATAATTTATTAAAAATATTGTCCTCAACATTTGATGCCATGAAAAAAAGACGCAAATTTTCAGTTGAAGCTTTCGCAATCTTTGTGGAAACTGAGGGAATTTCAAATGTTCAAATACGAGTTGTAGATGCTTTTGAGGAAAAAATACGAGTTGAAGAGGCTTTTGATACACATTTTTCAATTTTTGTCTCAAGAAAAATACGAGTTATCAAAGGGACCGAAATACATGCATTTTTCGCGAATTTTTCTAGGGACCGAAGAAATACTATGAAATATCAAGGTTTTTCGCTTATCGAGCTTACGACTTATCGACCTCCACGGTCCCCCGGAGCTCAACTAGGCAACATAGCTCCCACTCTGACTTGTCCCCCCACAGAGCTGCACTTAGCAAGGATTTATTTAGAAAGTGGTTTTCCGAGGACAAAAACAGGAAAAGTTACCGCAGCGAAAGGTAACAAAAACTTCTACCAAATGTCGTCTGAGTCAGAAAAGGTTACTATAACAGTATTATATTTTAAGTGCGGTTATGGCAGTATACTTCCTCCGATGGTTATTTACCCTTACTAAGGTCTACCAAAAGATATAGTAAACGGCATGCCTGTGCCGTACTGAAAATGGGTAGTTGAAAAGTGAAATTTTTCCTTGCAATAGTTTTTTTTTTTTTTTTTTTTTTGAGATAATATTATTGTAAATGCATACGAAAATATTAAGCTTTAAATTAACATTCATCAGTATTAGATGTTTTATTCAAATTAGTTTTGTTTTTATGTTAATTGCTGTTATTTATTTTGGGGTTTGAACACTTTTATATTTAATTTCAAAATACTAGTGTTGCTTAAGAATATTTACAGTTACTTCAAGTTTTACTTTTTAAGCATACAATTGTGAAGAGGTGTATATATTATTGAATTTATTTGTTTTAAATGAATTTTTAGTATTCTTAACAAAAAAGTAAATTTTTCTTAAATACTGTTTTGTTTTCTTACAAAATATATTTGTCCACACACTGGATCTTTAAAGCCCGGTTACTAGAAAAAAGTGTTCGCTTACTGGCACATATACTCTTTGCTAATCGATTTTTCGCAACTAATCCAGTGCAAGGAATTGTTCCATTTTCTGATAAATATTTTCCAGCATAAATTAAAATTATAAATTTTTTGTACCGAAAAAGAAAGTTTTTGAATTTTTTCAAAACATCGTCTGCGATAGCATTTAGAAATATTTGGGTACATTTCTATGCGGTTAAGTAACACTTATTTTATTTTAAATGCGTTAGTATTTGGTGGTTTTTCTAACTGACGTGTATGTATGAGTATCATTAGTCGCCAAAACCACAATTTTAATAGCTGGATATCAGCAATCTGCTCTTGATAATATTTAATAACAAAAAAACATATAACTTTGTAAGCGAAACCATACAAAATATTACTAAGAATACGCAAGAAAAAAACATACCTCTTTAAACCTCTTTTAGATCATTATTTGTTTATAAATAAAACTTCCTTATATTTGACGATCTTCTGTCAAATTCAAATGATTTAAGTCGTCCTAATTTAAGCCTACGTACTGGGTACCTTACTTGATGATTAGTCGTAATTACTCTATTATTTGAATGGGATGGTTGCCATTTCCAATCAAAACAAATTTATACCGAGTATTTCACTCGTATGTTAGTCGAATCTGTATGTTTGTAATGTATAAACACCAAGCCTGTAGCCAAACTTGATTATGAGTTTTTTGCAATATCCATATCCATGAAAGCTATAATCCAACTCCTCCCTACTAGTGTGTGAAATATATGAATGCATCCATTCAAATACAGTGAGCACTTAAACTCAAGCACCCAATGTTATTAATAATTTCTCGAAAAACTTTAATCATATTTTATATCAGGGCAACGCAGATCAAAAATAAATTTTTGGTAAAAACTACATTTTACCTTCACTAAATGAAAAAATAAATATAAAAGTTATCTTCGGTTGCACGGAAGCTGTAACAGCTTATATACAAGAACTTGATGGGTCATGGTAAGTCGCTTCGGAGGTTGTGCTGTTGCTTTGGGCATATGTTATGCCAAATTTCGTGAAGATAATTTGTCACATAAAAAAGTTTTCCATACAAGCACTTGGTTTTGATCACTCAGTTTGTATAGCAGCTATATGCTTTAGTGGTCCGATATCAGTGTTCCGACAAATGAGTAGCTTCTTGTCCTTTGCCAAATCGGTATCTTGTTAGAGTACTTTGCGTATATAGAGACAGACGTGTAATATAATAATAACATAATTTTGGCTGGTAGTTAAAGTGCCATGGGCGTTGTCAGGATCTATTAGTCTCCATATAACGTCGGCGTATAAATGTATTTAAAGATTCAATCTTTACAACCGAATGTTAGTCAATATAAAATACTTACTATATGAAATTTTAATTTTTACCTGGATTTGTTTTGTTTTTTTGCTTTTGCTTAAACAAAATAAACACTACAGACCAATTTTTAAGCTCTGTTTTTAAATAAATATTGTTAAGCAGGAATGACTAAAAATTACTTTTGAATCTTATGTTCATAGTGTTTTACCTGACTTTTTTTTTTTCATTTTACAGACAATATTATTTTCGTGAATACATTTGTATATGTATATTTTGTGGAGTCTCCAATGTTTTCTTACAGGTGTTAAAAACTTTATGGCCACCTTATTATACTCTATTCAGGGACAATTTAAATATGTTTGTAAAATATAAAATTAATATTTGTAAGCATTTAACTTATCTGTTGCAGAATATCTTGTCCACTTTATGTTAGAAAAAAAGTGTTTTCGAATTTTATTTCTACAATAAATTTCTAATTAACTTAAGCTTTCTGTTCGAATAAATCCCAAATTTTGACACATCTTGCATACTTGATATTTAATTTGGAATTGTACATTTGAGATTGGCTGTAAGCGTCAATGCATTGTTTTTTAAGCAAAAAGTAATTGGCATATAGCGAACAATGCGACCTTGAAAATATAATACTGAACAAAATTTTAAGCTTTTGCCAGCACTGTAGACAGGTATGCACGTACATAAATACATATTTATATATTTGTATTTATATATGTATGTATATTAACATGCGCACAAGTGTGTACGTAAAGTAAATAGAGAATCCAGTTTTATTTCGAAACTGTGGATCAGCGTTTCAAATCTTGTGCCAACTACCGTCTTCAGAATCTGGTATCTGGTCTATACAGAGTTCCTTTATCAATTTTGTTTATTGTTTTCAATATTTTTGTGCTTCGCTCTAAAACGCAGCGATACCTGCTGATCTAAATACTACTTACATATGTGTACATATTTGCTGTGCCCAGAGAACTTTGATTTGTTTGCGTATAAGTATATTTATGTATTTGTTTTTGACTGATTAACTGAGTTATTGAGTGGGGTCATTGCGTACTCTTCGCCGCCAGAGCGCATTCGCTGCTCTCCAAATTTTACCTCGTATGGGGACTTTTAGCTTTACATACATATGCATATGTACATATGTACATACAGTTGCGAGTATTGAAATAGTAGTGGCTATTGACAAAAATAGTTTCGCTTTAAATTTTGTTTCTTTTATGGTATTGAAGTTTATTATTCTAGTTATATTCTCTGTAGTGTAACGGTCCTGTTATACACAACAATAAGTGCGAAACACTTACCGTTACTTTTTTACAGCTAATTATATTGTGATATCTGTCTTTATGAGCGAGCATTAAAATAGTAGTGAACGGTGAGCTGATTGGACACAGATTATTTTTACTAAAAAATATTTAATTTTATCAATCAAAAAGTAAGTAAAAAGACGAAAAAAGGGGCGCAATATGGATTCTTTCCAAGAATTTTGCACCAATAGTTGTAAGATGTGCCAAGACTCGACCTAGAATGTCATCTATGGAGATTGGGAATGAACTGAACCTGGCCTGCGGTGTTCATACAGTGAGAAGACTTCTACATGAACATAATTTATACGTCCACAGTCCTCGATAAGTACCGTTATTAAAAAAAAACATATAACAAGTCGTCTTAAATTTGCCAAAGGACCGATTGAGAAATGGCGCAACATCTTTTAGACAGACGTGTCGAAAGTTATTCTCTACGGCGTTTAAGGGTCCGGTCAGTATCTAAGACGCTCCCCTAATAGAGAGTACGACCCCAGATTCAGCACAAAAACTATGAAGCTTGGCAGTTTGAATTTCATGGTTTGGGATGTTTTTCTTACAGGCCCAATTTTTTTGTGTAGTCCCAATTCACAAGATTACTAGCATAACGGACCGACACAAACTCGTGGATATAATGCAGTATATTATGATACCATTTGCTGAAGAGAACATCCCGATGAAGAGGATATTTCTATCCTATTGAAAACCTTTGGGCAGATGTTAAGAAAGCCGTATAGAATGACAAGCCCAAAAACAACAATGAGTTGTGGACCGTAGTGCAGCAGGCATGGCAGAACATACCACAGATGCCAGATGCCAGAGTCTCGTAGATTCTATGAAGAGTCGTTGTATTGCTGTTATTAAAAATAATGGCCATGTTACCAAGTACTAATATCTCGTATAGACGGAACTTCCAAAAATCCTTCAGTTTAAAAATTACAAAACTTATTACTTTACTACTATTTTACTGCTCCCATTAAATTTCATATATAAACTCAACTTTGTGAATAAATGTATCTTACACCCATTCAAATTAAAATATTTTTTATTAATAAACGTAGCCAGGGAAATATGATAAACTTTTCAATTTCAATTGATGTTAAAATTGTTTAGAATTTTGCATAACTCACAGGTATGTAAAACTCTAACACCCACTATTATTTCAATGCTCGCAGCGGTGAATATTTGGTGTTCTCTGTTTCATTGTTGTCACTGCCCTGTTCATCAACATTCATTTTGGTTATAAGCTCGGTGTTTTATTTAATATTTGTTTGTGATTTAATTTTCAATGTTTCGCATTCAACTCGTTTGTCGATGGACATAACGAATTTCTTTATTTGTTCCTTTATGCTTATCATGGTTTTGGTCACTCATATTTATGTGAAATGAAAATTCAAATGCGTTTGTTACCTTATGTTGCTACTGTTTGTAGTAAAGTGATTTCTTTTTTATTTAGATACTTTTGCTTTCGTTTAGCTCGGCTTTGTACTTTTATATTTTATGTTCTCAAAATGAAGAAGCGAAAAATTTAAGCAAATAATGCCAACAAATAATTAAGCACACTATCCAGAACCACCGAATAAATTACTTAAATACTGCAAAGGAACTCCAGATAATTTGTGATTTTTGAGGTTGATAATTCTTTTTATACTCTTGCAATATGTTTTAACAGATTATAATAGCTTTGTTCACCTAACGGTTGTTTGTATTACTTATTACACTAAATGATCAGGATTTTTTTCCACACTTCCAGAATTCTATAAAAAAAAATAAAAACGTTTATATGATTTTTTTTTTTCAAGTTAAATTTAAAATCTGTCTTAATATTAATAGACAATAAGTAAATGTGCTGTTAAGGTACAAACAAATTGTGAGTGATACTTCATTAAGTAATCCCCTTTTTATTGACAGTATAATAAAAACAAAAGTCCAACTACATACATACTAATTTACATAATTATTTGCTAGTTTCTTTGTTTAAAAAAAAAAAAAAACCTAATCATACACTAGTTTGTGTTAAAGTGCTGGTTTACAAGTTTAATATGTCTTTTCTTTTTAACCTTGTTGTAGTGGGTGCCTGTAGTAATGCCACTGCTAAAGGATTGGGATGAATCTCTAACCTGATTTTGTATCTTTCACTAAACTTTTTTATTTTTTATTTATATGAATATTGTAAAAAAAAAATATTATATTACTCGTTATCAGGTTGACATCTGCGAGGTTGGCTCACCCCATGATATTACTCCCACCATGTTTTAGCTCTTTTTTTTTTGTATTTTAGGTTTAGGGTTCCCTTCAGATGATTAGCAAACACCCCAATTCAATTTACTTTTGTTTCATGGCTACATAATACTCCTTTCCAAATACTTTCATCACTTCCTCCATGAACGTTAGCGAAAGTAATCATTCTTTTTTTCTCTCCTAGAAACCGCTTCAGCGGTTATAGCCAAGTTAACAACAGCGTTTTTTCATTTTGCAATGTGGCATCAATTTGAGATTCCAAGCGAAGTCACGTTCTTCTCCACCTAATCTCTCCAACGGAGTGGAGGTCTTCCTCTTTCTCTGCTTCCGGGTACTCCGTCGAATACTTTCAGAGCTCGAGTGTCTTTTAATTCGCTGAACTATGTCAATGTCGTCGTATATTTCATGCAGCTAATCGTTCCATCGAATGCGATATTCGCCGTCTCCAACACGCAAATGGCCATAAATCTTCCACAGAACCTTTCTTTCGAAAACTTGGACGGCAGGACGGGTATAATGAGTGACTTATAAAGTTTTGTTTTGCTCAAGGATGGAGTCATGTGTAGAAGTTCACGACTTCCGGTATTAGACCAAGTATCCTCTGGAAATCCAAAAAGCATCCGTTTGGAGCCAAGCCAAAGTGAGAAGGCGAACCATCCCCACTCAGGGTTGTGCCTTTGGGACGGCATTTCAAGCTCTACGTATAGCTGCAACCGAAACAATTTGTTTTCGGAAAATGCAAAAGAACAGCTGTAACGACAAGGAGCGTCGCGTCGCAGCATGGAAAAAACAGACTGCCTATCTCGCAACTTTACGATCGACCAAAACACCTGCGAGTTGAAGAGGGAAGCGAGACGCATTTGGAGACAGAAAAAGAGACAGGCCGAAAGGCGTATGCTGGCCGCCAGGGGTAAGTCTCGAAAATTCTACGAAAAAATGCGGCGACTTACCTCTGGTTTTACGTGATTTTATTTTCGTACGTGAGAAAGCGTGTTTTTTTTTTTAATAACGATGCATCATTTTGCTTAGAATGAATAAATTTGGTTAATAATTTGTTGATTGATCTTTAAAAGGTGTGTTGTGGTCAGTGAATGTGTAGCATGTGATAATTTGCTTTGCACAATAATGCATCCACTTGACTGGTGTTGGTTTTGGAATGGTCCAAATAAATTGTGAAATTTAAAAATCAATGCTATATTCCGATATAAAATATTGCGCTCCCTGTTGGTTATATTCTATTCTACTCCAACAGGTAAGATGTACATACATATGTATGTATGTACATATGTACATATTTACTGTAAGCGCTTCACATCTGTTACAACGTCAATGCTATTACAGTGAATTGTAAATGCGTCATAACTCTTGTTTTCTAAAAAGTCTTGTATTTATAAGTAACGACGTATGTATAACCATTTGTTAGCATTAACAAATTTTATGTGCTTATCTGCATAAGAAACTGTTTTTTTTTTTATTTATTTTTTATTTGTACCTATAAAAATTGCGTATTTCCAAACAAACGACGCGTTTCCGCACAGAACAGCAGTGAGCAATGATGAAAAGTATAGGTCGAGAATATTAAAGTGACTTGAAATACAGTTTGTTGACCCCATTTTGAAAATGAGAAACGTACTCAACGTGTTTCGAGGTCGTGTCCAGGGTGAGACCACATGCGGAGTGGCGCAGTTTTGGAATGAAGACGCAAAGGATAGAAGGGCGCATTCAACATGCATACACACTGTATACGTACATACATTGTAATTAAGTTGTGTTGAGTAAAATCTGCCGTAACTTAGCAAATTACCAAAAACAATGGGCACTACAAGCGTACAATCGAAATATTGACAACTTTAGTTACTTGGACAAATTGTAAAAACATGTGCATTAAATAATACATTGTTTGCTTTGTAGACATAACAGCAACAACAATGTGTGGCTTATTTTGTTATTTTTGCCATTGAAATGCAGCCTTTGTGATTCCTGTTTACTTTCAAACGCTGTTGTCATATGTTTGCTCTTACGCGCACAGGTCAAACGACTCTATACGTATGTATATATGTACATACATATTTCAATCCTAACACAAGTAAAGCCGTTTACTTCTCAGATCAAAGTAATTACCACACTTGTTAGCGACATGAACTCGTGCAAAAGCCCGCTTCGAAGTAGTGGTTGTGCTGTGGATACACGAGGCCACTAGGGGACATAACCAGAAACCAGAACCAACCGTTCAGCAATATCAATAATCAGTACCACTCAAGTTGTTGGATATTACATATGTATGTAGATATGCGGAAAACCCGAGTGCGACCATGTGGCTAAATAGGAGTTTGCTCTCAATGTATTCCGAATGTTTAGAGAGTTGAGTGAACCGCTAAACTATTATTTGCCTGTTGACAACGTATATCCGACTCGTATGTTTTATGAGAGAGAAAGAGAGCCGCATGTCCAAACTCGTGAGTCCAACTCGTGTGAATGGCCTGCGTTTGCAAAGTAGCTGGTGGCAGCAAGATTTTGCTTTCAGTCTCTTCTTTGAACTCGGTGCGGTAACAACTTGGCAAAAAGTTTTGATACTAAAAACAGTAATGCATATATATTTATTTATATATACATTAAATATATAAATATAAATTATATAAAACGTTTTTTTCTTTGTGATTACGGCCATTGCTAGACGGTTCAGCGAGCGAGGAAACATAAACTGAAATGGTAGAAACGGTTTTGTATATAATGTATATATAAATGCATTATGTATGTATGTATATTCGTGTATATAGCAAAATTTAACTCCTCGTACTCGCAGGCAGTGAAAAGAAATGATTGCCGATAAAGCCAAAGTGAGCAACAAAACCTTACAGTTCAGGGGAGCGACGAAGCCGAAAGCAGTGTATATACCTGATACATATGTAAATGCACAAATATATCCATGTCGGCTAGTATATACTATGCCATAATTAACAAAGCAAGATGTGGGCACAATATATTATATTGAAAATATAAGGAACTCCAAGTGAATACATTTGCCGTAGTGAGTTTCGTATTATATAAAAAAGTAAATAAAAAAACAAAACAACGCAAAAAGTTTAATATCTAAATGTAACGCAAAAAAAAATTAAATCAAATTCAATAATGTTTCGTAATTAAGAGACACCGCAACAGTTTTAATTCTTCGGGAAGGCGATAAGACAACGGTGTTAACGAGGAATTTTTAAGTGCTAAAAAGTAAGCAGTTATAAAATATTTTAATAAAGAATAACTGCTAGTCGAGAATACAAGATCTTTATAATTTGTTTACATAAGATACATTTTTATATGAAATAATAATGTTATAAATTTCATATGTATAATATATAGATATGGGAAGTCTTAGACTAATGGATCATATGGTTTCATTGCGGAGCTTCAGTAAATAAACCAAAAGGTGCATTTGACTATTGGTTAGCGAGTATATACTCACATATATAATACTTAAATATTGCGTATTTGTATGTAGGCATATATATGTGAATCACACATGTATGTACATATATTTATATCATGATTATATATACTTAATGTTGTATATCAAGCAACTACGACATTTTGTTGTGCCGAGGCGTTCATCATTCTCTCTCCTCCCCCATATGTTTACCATTTCGTTTTCATTGCTTTGGCTGCGCTGTCAGTATGTCGTCGTTCGACATCGCCATCATCTGAGCACCAGACATCGTCGGTTTCTATTTTATTTTAATTTTCTTTGCAATGCGGTGCGCAGCTGCCATTACTTTGTACATCGATTTTATATTTAGTAGAAATTTTCCGTTTTTCTCTATGCAATATACATGCATGCCCACATATATAATTAACGGAGTGTGTAAAATGACAAATGAAAGAAGTTAAAAAAGAAAAACTAATTTCAAAAGTGCTTAACACGGTGATATTTAAATTGCACTTCCGTAAGATGCGTATGCATGTGTGTAGGGGAAGCGGACGCTGGTGGGTATAAAAAAAACACATACCGACATATACCTGTTTACATTATTAGATACTTTGTGCCTTATATAATGCAGGCTAAGTTACAAAACTCCATTTTGGAAAAGATAACACTGTTTGCCGTTTTTGGAACAAATTCATTAGCACTAATAAGTTAAAATAATTTTAAACAAGATTTCCCTACTTAATAACATTTTTCTTTCCCGGCGTAATATTATAATTGCTTTCTACTCATATTCTCTATAATTTGTTAAATACATAAATTTGAAATATGTGGCTATGTGAAATTTGTATTGTAGCACGGATTTGTACTTACATACATATAAATAGTGCGTATGAAGAGCAGAAGGGGTTAAGCTTGAGTTTTACCTTTAATAAAAATGCATTACTCCTTAACTAGATTAGGCACTGTTTTAATTGCAAATGTTAAAAAATATTAAAAAATGGGTAGAAATTCGCTTTGTACGCTGGAAAAAAGGATAATTATTTTTGATCTACACAAAAAAGGCAATAATCCAAAATTACGAACTCATTTTCATATCTCAAGATTCTCAAAACTATTATGCAACCATTCGCGTTCGAATCGATACCTGAGAATTCGATTTTTATGCATGACAATGATCCAAAGTATGTAGCTTATTTTTTACGTAAAACTCTACTTACTTTACTCAATATTCGTATTTGTACAATGTGTATTCATTTCAATATTGTTAACACCTTAACATGGATGTGAAAACCAATTAGTCAGAGCGACATACACAGTGTCTTTCCTCAAACGAACGTCATTCGTTATAAGCTGAATTGAGTTAATAGTAGAATAAAATTTGTAAAGATATAATAGGATTTCGTAATTTAACTGCGCTCTCATTAACTTTTCAATCACACCCTTTTGAGATAATATAATGTGAAGAGAAGAACCAGGAAGCAGTTGGTGATTATATTTTCTTTCATAAAATATTAGTATATATATTGTTTTTGAACACTGTATTTGGTTTTGAAAAGAAGTCACTTAACGACAATTTCTTCAGGACTTCTTGAAGATAAAATACACATCATAGAAATCACTTCGAATAATTTTTATATTAAACACTTATAAGACCTCGACTAAAATTAGGAATATTCTTCGATATTGCCTTCATGTATTCATGTTTTTTCATTATTTCAAATATACATACAAATTTACGTTTGTAGTTATATAACGTTTAATGATCCTCTTTTTATTTATCTATTAGAAATTTATTGACTATTAATTTATTTTGAAGTGCAAAATTTTTATCACACATTTTGTATGTTTAGCAGGGACAGTCGAGCTACATACATAAATAAGTAAATTTATGTATCTAACTACCTTTTTACGTTTTTGTTGTATTCTTATATACGTATAAGAATCGATGTGTTATTTTATATACCAACCAAGGTATATATATTATATATCTATATCTAAAAGTAGTTTAAAGTACATAGTAAATACGTTCGCAATAGAGTTTCATTAACTTGAATTCCCCACTACCAACTGTTACACTCTAGTCGTCTCTCAAAAGGGTAGTGTAGTGCTATCTATGGCTTTTGTTGCTGTTATCAGCGGTGAACGAATGTAGAGTAAAAGGAGGAAGTACTCAGTTTCACGGTTCGTTTTAAGCATTCACCAGGGGAAATATTGTTAATAGGGTAGCTTTTTATTATTATAATGTATTTATATATTTATATAATTTTAATGTGTGGTTAAATTGAAAAAGTAAAAGCTTATAATTAATATATTCGTCAGTTTTCAGTTGTAAGCAACTGTATTTTAGTATTTTATATGTATGTACACTCGCCAGAAAAATTATCCGTACACCTCGATATGAAAACAATAAACTGAGAAATTTGTGATCAAATAACTCATTATGTAAAAAAATAATATACAAAAGTTTTATTTAGTATTTTCACTACACTTTCCATAAGTTTTTTTTTAAACATGCACTTTAAATAAATTTTTTCAAAACAGAAACAAAAAAATCTCACATAATGAAACAGAAAAAGTATTCGTACAATTTGAAATTAAGTACATATAGTTAAATTATTTTGCAAAAATTCAATGTTCTAGGGGATAGCCCTTACGTTTTAGGACCTCGGCAAGTCGTTGTGGCATTGAATGAACCAGCTTGGATGTGTCATGATTTGTAATTTTGGCCCATTCGTCCATGATCACTTTTTTGAGCGCTTCTTTGGAGGTTATGGTGTGTTGGCGGATTCTGCGCTCCAGCAAATGCCCACAAATGCTCGATGGGATTAAGGTCTGGAGATTGAGGTGGCGAGCGCAATTGATTTTTTATGTTATAGAGCAACCAAAGCTTTACATTGTGAGCCGTGTGCTTTGGAAACCTGTTGAAACCAAAAATCATCACCAAGCCCCAACTGCTGAGCACTGTCCTTCAAATTACTTTTCAAAATGCTTAAATAGCCGAACTGATCCATTATTGAATCTATAAAAACAAGTTTGCCTGCTCCTCCTGCCGCCATACATCCCCAGACGACCACGCCTCCTCCGCCATGTTTGAAGGTGGATAAAAGATTTTCTTTATCAAGTGCAGTACCACTCTTACGCCACACCAACTTTTTTCTTTTAATGCCAAAAGTACAAAACTTGCTTTCGTCGCTGAATAAGACGCGTTCCCAAAACTCTCGAGGCTTGTTAATATGTTTGTTAACAAAATCCAAACGTTTCTCTCTGTTCACTTCGGAAATAAAGGGCTTCCTACGTGCTACACGTGCGTGATACCCATCTTTTTTCAAAMATTTTCGTACAGTATCTTCATGGAGATCCTTGTCAAACGAATTTTTAATTTTTTCACAAATTTTCGAGGCAGTAAGGCGTGGATTTGCTCTTACTGACTGTAATATTGTTCGTTTTTCTCGAACGGTCAATATACATACTTGGACGACCAGAACGTGGTTTTGACACAATGGAGTTAGTTTTTTTGAATGCTTGCACAACATACTGCACAGAAGATTGAGGTCTTCCTATTATTTTACCTATTTCCCTGAATGATTTGCCCTCTTTTCTGAGTTTTAGAATAATTTTTCTTTCGCCAGCGCCAATTTCTTTAATTTTAGGAGCCATCGCGAATTTTACAACAAAGAAAAAATTCTAATAACTTTAAAGTGAACTTTTCAAAGCGAGATCAATTATACACTACAATATAAGTGCTTAAGTGAATGTATTTGTCACCATATTAAAAGGGAAATACCCCGTTATGATGTGTACGGATACTTTTTCCGTTTAATTGAAGTGAGTTTTTTTGTTTTTGTTCTGGGAATTTGCATTTAATGTGAATGTCTAAAAAAAAAACTTATAGAAAGTGTAGTAGAAATACTAAATAAAACTTTTGTATATAATTTTCATACATAATGAGTTATTTGATCACAAATTTCTAAGCTTATTGTTTTCATATCGAGGTGTACGGATAATTTTTCTGGCGAGTGTATTGTCGGTTTAGGACTAATTAAAAATCCTTAATAATGCATTTCCTAATTCAAGTAGAATTATTATAAATTAGTATAGGTACATATGTATAAACCATGTTTATTAGAGATTTGAAAAAATGTTGCAAAAATGTCAAAAATTTGTGGAATTTTTGATTGATAATAGCTGTGTTCATGTGTTTTAAAGTGCTGAGTGTCGGTCAAGTCATTGAAATACGATGGAGGGAAGTTCTTTTTGGGAACTTCTTCCAACTGCTCTATCTTTAAAACAACTTGCAATTTTAAAAACTCGCTATTGAGACAGGTTAAGAAAGCAATTTATAAAAAATAAAAAAACACAATGTCCTTTTTCGAATGAGTCCATGCATTTGATACGGTTGCTTGTACATGACTTTGAAACGCAACTTTCTTAATTGGTTTTACTGTAGGTTAGGGTTGTTTTTCAATTCGCTTTCAGGGTAGATTTTCGTAATTTTCAGAATTCAAAAAACCGAAAATACCCCTTTGAACAGGTTGAATCGCTATATTAATATTAAAACAAAATTTATCTTTTTTACGTTTTAGTATTTTTAAACTTCATAGAACTCAAACTGTTACTAAATACGAGACAGCTATGATGAATATATGTATGCATTCAATACCTTGAATGAATGGTTTCACTACGATAGATGTTGGTTCGAATGTTGAGAGGCTTAACATGTAAAAGCAAAAATTAAATGCAATTGAGAAGAATTTAACGAAACAATGTTTTCTCATATTTCGGATGTGCCAATGTAAGAGCAAGAATTAATTAATTTTATAAATAAAAATAACCGAAAATTGAATACTTCGTGAGAAAACATGTTCATGTCCATGTCCTTTTAAAAAGTCTCAGAAAAGTTCGTCGCAAGGTCTTAGTTTCCAGCCAAAATCCTCTTCTACTTACTTCAAGTCCTTATTCGGTTTATACAAAATGTTGCCGCACTTTTAAAGACTCAATCGTATTTATTTATGTACAATTGTTGTTTTGAAATCATCATTTCTTTGTTTGCTATGCTCGTTATTACAGACGGCAACTTTTGTTGCGGCAATTCTTGGTTTATAGGCGAGGGGGCGACGAGGAGAGGAGAATCGCGCCGAGTTTCCAGTGTTCAGCAACTTGCCTTGTGTTCTTATTCGTAAAAGTTCGCTGCGACGTTTGTCGGTATTCGTATTCTTTCTTTCGTAGTACATACAGCCATGGACACATAAATAGCACACTTGGTCATCAAATAAAACAACATTTATTTATTCCTTAAGTTTATCASTTAGGGGTCTAAAAAGACATGCGTTTTATTTTAAAAATTATTCACTTTCATATTACTGAAACACTAAAAAAAAAATATATTATTATTGGTAAAAAAAATACGAAAACATCAATATCCTATATGGCAGCTGGGACACTTAAATAGCACAGTTTGAAAAAAGTTTACAAAAAGGTACAAAAATGTATAAAAATGACTTAAAAATATCATAAAATTGCTCACTTCGTTAGTATTTTGTACTATATCCACCATTTTTAA